>NW_020664583.1:2362045-2402741 GCF_002925995.2 Terrapene triunguis
CATGCCTCCGGACCCTGCGCCGCCGGAGCAGAGCAGCTGGAGCCCGGGAGGGGAAGTGCCCGGCCGGCAGCTGGGGTCCAGAGGCAAGGGGGCTGCCCGAAGCCGGTAGCGCTCGGGCAGCTCGGCTCTTAAACAGAGCCGAAGAGTTAGGGAAGGAGCAGAGCAGCTGCGGGAGGGGAAGTGCCCGGACGGTATTTTCCCGGACATGTTCGGCTTTTTGGCAATTCCCCCGGACGGGGGGTTGATTGCCGAAAAGCCGGACATGTCCGGGGAAAAACCGGACGTATGGTAACCCTACCATACTGTTAAAGTGAGAGTAATTTATATCCAGGGTGGTGGTCATTACTTAGCTGGCACACTGTTTGTTTGCTAACATTATTTGGCAGAGTACACAGTCATAACAAAGAATTTCAACCCACCTAAGAGGACTGTCCTTCATCTTTCTCGGCCAGTGTGGTTTTCAAATTGAGCTTGAGCTCTGTATTTTTGTTTGTTGTTAAATGCCCTATTTAGCTTTTGAAAATGTGCCTATATAATTTCTGAAGTCTGTGGGGAGATTTCTGGTCTGCTTTCTATTAGAGATGGCACCATCATTTGATTTATTTTTCCTCCTAGCTGGAGTCTGTATAGTCTTGTGGAACTAAAAACTTTGAAAGTTTTATGTTTAGTTGCTCTTAAGGAGCAATTGTATGTTGATATTTTTGAGTTTGGAAACTTCATCTGAAATAAAATCACACTTCATTATATTGATGGCAATGAATCATTGAGAGAGAGGTTTCGGTGAGACAAACATACATTCTTTTGAATGTTGACACACACATGTCAGTTAGATGTACCAAGGGACTTTTCTGCTTCTACTCTTCATTTTATTTCACTCTAAGGGACTGGGTGAGGGTTAATAGGTAAAATATTTCAAACTAAATAATCTCTGTTGCTGAAGTTCCATTGAAGTCCACACACATGCTTGAGTGTTGTCCTAAATAAGAGATGCTTTTTGAGAACTGGAAACTAAATTTGCCTCATGTTTTATGGAGGCTTTGCTGTAATTACGTGCAAGCAGCCTTTATATGTTGAAATCCATTGTTTGGTGCAGTGGCTGTTAACCAGACAACAGCAAATATTAACCACTGCTCCACTTCACTGTAAATGCAGCTGTTTAATAGTGCCGTGGTTCTCAACCAGGGGTATGTGTACCCCTGGGGGTACACAAAAGTCTACCGGGGGTACATCAACTCATCTAGATATTTGCCTAGTTTTACAACAGGCCACATAAAAAGCACTAGCAAAGTCAGTACAAACTAAAATTTCATACAGACAATGACTTGCTTATACTGCTCTATGCACTATACACTGAAATGTAAGTACAATATTCCAATTGATTTATTTTATAATTATATAGTAAAAATAGAAAGTAAGCATTTTTTCAGTAATAGTGTGCTGTTACACTTTTTTGTACTTGTATGTCTGATTTTTGTAAGCAAATAGTTTTAAGTGAGATGAAACTTGGGCATACGCAAGACAAATCAGACTCCTGCAAGGGGTACAGTAGTCCGGAAAGGTTGAGAGCCGCTGTGATAGTGCATACGTTAATCCTGAACATGCGTACATGACAGGAAGTGAAGAATACCCCCTCTACTGTAGCTACAGGGGAAGTTTGGGAAAGTGGCTTAATTTCAGCATTCCAGGATATTTGGGCTAACCCCTTACTCTTACAAAAAAATTGATATGGGATCCTTAATGACCAGAAGCTCTTACAACCTCTTATGGCTCAATCCCCAAAAACGTTTGCAGTTGTGTATGTCCATGTGCATTATTTTAAGTCTTTGTTCTGCATCGTCTGATGGAAAAATTTAAGGGGGAAGGAGGGAGACCTACGCACCAAGTAATCCTGGATTCATAGTAAAAGCTGAAAGACGCTTGTTGTCCAAGTGCTCACGAGTATGTCTTCAAACAGATTCTGAAACGGGGGTAGAATTGTGACCATTAACTTTTACTACAGATGTGACTCATCACCCAGAGGGCTGTTATAAGAAGTTGGCTATATGCAAGAACCTGCATTTTGTTTGTAACATGATGGGTTGGGATAGGAATATATAAAGCATCTTATTACATAAGATTCCAGTCTCAAGGCTCAAGTGGGTGGGGTTCAGTAGAGTGCTCACTGGAGGGAGGATATTAAGAAAATATCTTAATGTTCAACAGCTGCAAGAGGCTGTACTCGTTGGCAAGCAGATAGACCCGGCTGGCTTTTCTGACTGCAGTGCCAATACAGCAAAGGAGCCCTGCAGGGATATAACAACTGCTTTACTGCTGATACTCCACCTGCCATACTGTTGTTATAGTGAGAGTACATTGATTTCATTGGAATGGCAGAACATAATTTTTACATACAGTAACTTCAGTATTAGAGGTTTGTGTTTTCTTGGTGTATGGTACCCTAGTAGCTTGGGCAGTAGTCAACAGGGTCATATTTTTTAGGCGATTTTAATATTATTTGGGACAGGAACTACCTTTTTTTCCTGTTTTACTGTACCTAGCGCAATGGGGGTTCTAATCCATCACCAAAGCTCCTAGATGGTACCATAATGCAAATAACAATTATTTTTCATTTATTTTTCTTGACTGCAGTACGCTAGAGTCCATATGCATGCAACTATGTACATTTTAATTTGAAAAGTATTGTGTATGGTACGTATGATACATATTCCAAACAAAGTTCTCTGTTAATGTTTGGGTTGAACAGTTAAGTACTCAAGTGAATAAATGCAAAAATTAAGATTGCATGCACATCCTTAACTCAGCCTTTTCCTGCATGTCCATTATTATAGTTTTTAATGACATAATTCCATTGTTTCTGCAATTTATCATACTTTTTCTACAGTGTTCAGTACTCAAGTAATATCTTGTAACTATTTGTATCTATACTTGCACTTCTTTCATTATATTAATTGTCCAGTATTTCTTTGACTTAAAATATTATTTAAAATACTTTTATATGAAATTGATTACCGCTTAAGATATATTTTAATAATTGAGTAAGATGTACAACATCTTCTTTTCACCTTTCCAAAGATGCTATTCAGTGGATGATACACTTAACTCTGAATCTAAGTTGCCTATCTGTGTCAGCAAGCTGTCACGTTTCTGTTATACTGAAGCATGTTTAGCAAATATGGTTAAATGACTTTAATGTACTTTGTTAGTCTGGCATACAGAATAGTGCACAGTTCTGCATGACGATATGCATACATAAGTTTGTAGAAAAGGTAATATGTAGTTTAGAGTACATTTTGATGCATACGTACAAGGGGGCAGAACTATAGTTGTGCAGCCTTAAAATCTTGATTTTCAGACTTCTGAGTGCTTAACCCTGTAACTTTACTTCACTGATCATAATGTAGGGAATTTATAGTATTTTTTAAATAAAAAAAACTGGGGGGAGGAGGTCAGACAAACATAAAAAACGTCACTCTCCAGGACCTCAGAGCTTTGCTGGCTTGCCAAAAATGAGCAATACTTTGTTTTAAATTTCATAATTTGGTACAGTATGGTTAAACACAGCAGAACATCATGTCCCTTTCACATTAGGCCCACAAGAGAGCACTCCTCTTCTGCAAACTTTAGGAACTGAGCAACTAAAGGTGCATCTTGCAAAGTACACAGAAATAGCCCCTCAGCCCTTCGCACCTAGAATGTGCACAAGTACTGAGGAAATGGCTACTTTAGATCTCTGGCTCAGCCCTTGCACACCTTCATGAAAACTAGCCATGTGTGCAGGTGCAATGTCCTTCCTTACACACTTAATGAAGAAGTGATATGCAGCATTCTACTCCAAAAAGCTCAAATCAGAACAAATTTTCACTGCAATACTCAGAGGCACTTTTCCTCAGAGAGCTATTACCTTGGCAAATTTCATCTTTCAGTTCATGGCTCTGTCAATTGCAGGACTGTTTTAAGAGAAAAGTTCAAGATTTTTTTTTTATAATGGGAGAAGCGTAATTTTTTATTTCAGGTCCTAATCATCTTCTCGACCTCTGCCCCAATAGCTGATAGTCCTTGCTGGTTGGACTCAGGATCCCCTCTCAGATGTCATCTAGTGATGGCCCTGGCCCCTCGGCTCCCTGCTCTGACTTCCCCAGACAGTCCTTCTAGTGTTCGGCTCTGCCTTTGCTGGGCCAGCATGTTCTGCTGCATTACTTATGGTCCCCATCAACTTTTTCGCATCCACTCCCATGTCGTCATGCTCTCCCAATCAGCAGAACACATGCAGTGGGTGACGGAGAGAAGGGAGACCGCAATGCTTGACAAGCTGTTCAGCAGGGACATGCAATGCAAAAGCCTCCTGAGTTATCACTGCAGGTATCTTCAGAAGTGTTAGGAGTAGCAGGCTGCAACTTGGTCCCCTGGCCTAATCAGATATGTTTGCATATATATATATATATATATATATATAGGCATAACGAGTGGGGTTCCGCAGGGGTCTGTTTTGGGACCGGCTCTGTTCAATATCTTCATTAACGACTTAGATATTGGCATAGAAAGTACGCTTATTAAGTTTGCGGATGATACCAAACTGGGAGGGATTGCAACTGCTTTGGAGGACAGGGTCATAATTCAAAATGATCTGGACAAATTGGAGAAATAGTCTGAGTTAAACAGGATGAAGTTTAACAAAGACAAATGCAAAGTGCTCCACTTAGGAAGAAAAAATCAGTTTCACACATACCGAATGGGAAGAGACTGTCTAGGAAGGAGTACGGCAGAAAAAGATCTAGGGGTTATAGTGGACCACAAGCTAAATATGAGTCAACAGTGTGATGCTGTTGTAAAAAAAGCAAACATGATTCTGGGATGTATTAACAGGTGTGTTGTGAGCAAGACACGAGAAGTCATTCTTCCGCTCTACTCTGCTCTGGTTAGGCCTCAGCTGGAGTATTGTGTCCAGTTCTGGGCACCGCATTTCAAGAAAGATGTGGAGAAATTGGAAAGGGTCCAGAGAAGAGCAACAAGAATGATTAAAGGTCTTGAGAACATGACCTATGAAGGAAGGCTGAAGGAATTGGGTTTGTTTAGTTTGGAAAAGAGAAGACTGAGAGGGGACATGATAGCAGTTTTCAGGTATCTAAAAGGGTGTCATAAGGAGGAGGGAGAAAACTTGTTCACCTTAGCCTCTAAGGATAGAACAAGAAGCAATGGGCTTAAACTGCAGCAAGGGAGGTCTAGGTTGGACATTAGGAAAAAGTTCCTAACTGTCAGGGTGGTTAAACACTGGAATAAATTGCCTAGGGAGGTTGTGGAATCTCCATCTCTGGAGATATTTAAGAGTAAGTTAGATAAATGTCTATCAGGGATGGTCTAGGGTATGTCTACACCCAGCCGCTAGTTCGGCGGCTGGGAATCGAAGTTCTGGGTTCGACTTATCGCGTCTTGTCTGGATGCGATAAGTCGAACCAGGAAGTGATCGCCGTCGACTGCGGTACTCCAGCTAGACGAGAGGAGTACCGCGGCGTCGACGGGGGAGCCTGCCTGCCGCGTGTGGACTGAGGTAAGTTCGAACTAAGGTACGTCGACTTCAGCTACGTTATTCACGTAGCTGAAGTTGCGTACCTTAGTTCGAATTGGGGGGTAAGTGTAGACCAAGCCCTAGACAGTATTTGGTCCTGCCATGCGGGCAGGGGACTGGACTCGATGACCTCTCGAGGTCCCTTCCAGTCCTAGAATCTATGAATCTATGAATATACTATTATAACTTCACAGTCCTTTACTCATTTTGATTCTTATTGTCATCAGAAGCACTTCCGGGTGAACAGCGCCTACCATGCTTTGAATCATGCATTATCATTCTTAGCTGTTGCCTTCCACGGAATTTGTCAATTTTGTCTGTCTCACATGCTATCAGCCTCTATTAGCTACTATATCATGAATCTGTCAAGAAAAGGAAAAGTTAGCTATCTGTTGTTGCAATACAAATAGCCTTTGGTCACCTTTCCAGGGAAGTACTTTATTTGGAGATTTGCTTAAGGCTTTCTCAAGAACTAAATAGTTGTTTCTCTTCCTAAGTTCTACCTGTCTTGTTTTTTTTTCTTAGGGTTCAAGAAATCAGTGACTTACAGTATGAGGAAAATGTATAAAATGACAAAAGGATGGCTAAGGAAGACTTCCTGATGTCCAAGTTGTGTACATACTATGTATAGGTAAATAAACAGACCTCTTTTTCTCTGCAACTATTGTGCAATTGGTACCTGTTACTTTACCTACCTATGTAAACTGTGGATAGGTAGCAATAATTATACTATGTATATACAAATACTTTCTCACATGGGGTGCGGACCTCATTGGGTGCAGATAATTTGCTAAAGGCTGAGGGAATTCATTTGCAAGTATACTTAAGGTTTTCCTGTGTATATTAGAGATTTGACTCTGAAATACATTTGCCAGAAATGCTTGTTTGCACATCTGAAAGCAAAAAAATAAAATTCCTGTATGTTTGATAGAATCTGGACTATTTTGGAAAAGAAAACTTTCTTCTCAAGCTTTGTCCTGTTCTCTTCTCCAGTCTCTTCTGAGGAGTTTATAGAATTGTGGGGTCCAGTTGAGTTTTAACTAGATATTAAAACTTTCCCCATACAATGCTTTCCTTTTTACATTAAGTCCATTTGAGTGCACATGTATTTTAAAAGTGCAATATTACTCTATAACCCTTCTGCAGAGTGGGATCCATCAAGAATACATTTTTTCTCTCTCACAACCCAGAAAATACTTAATGAGAGAGAGGCATTTTGGAGGATATATTTCACTGTCTGTGCCATGTCTGGGAGCATAGGTAACTGAAGAGTTACGAGCCGGTAAGGTATCTTAAAGGTCAGCCATTCTTGGCAATCCTTTTAGTTGACAGCAACATAACTCACAACCAAGTAGTGGCTGGGAGGTTATATTTCAAAACAAGGTCAATTTTCATTAAGCTTCTGGGTCCAGTAACGTGTAAGTTACACAATATATTTTAAGTGTTCTGCACTACCAACTCACAAAGTACTTTAAAATCAGTCTGGTTAAAATCATGGAAATTGTTGTTAGTTACAGTATAAACTACTGGATTAATGTAAATTGTAAAATGTGTGTGAAAATACTGACCATAAGGATAGAACCTATTCTCTTCCAATTAATCAGATCAGCTTTACAAAAGAGATTCAACTACCATATTCCTATTACTTGTCAATAAGTTATTAAAGATGCGGTCAGTGGAGGCATTGACCTTTTAATGTAAAGAGAATCTTTGATATGGTGTTCTAGATGTATCTGCTGTAGATAATGGGAATGTTTGAGAATTCATTTTTCTCTTTGGATCAAGTGGCTTTACTTACTTGCTTATCCAAAAATGACTTTTCTTAACAGGTGTTCTCCATATGAAGGGTCTTGACAGGGGCATCCTTTTTCTCACTATTTGATCTGGTTTTAAAGCCAGTGGCAGTTGCAATAAGGGAAAAACAATAATATAAAGAGGTTAGGAATTTAAAAGTAACTTTCCCACAGACTATATCTTTTGTTGCATAACCTTAATTTCTGAAATCTATCATTTGATTTCATTTAATTGGAAGTTTTAGGAAAATCTTAAATTACAAAAGGAATTGAGGGTGTAAAACCAGCTGTTACCTATTTCCAAGGAGTAATTTAAGCATATCATGCAGCTTGGCAATTTGAGAGGGAAGCTGAGGAAATAACATACTGTAAGATGGCTCATTAATTCAGTTCTGCTTTCATCACCATTGAACAGATGTTACAATCTATGATTTTAAAATCCTGAAGAGCTTAAAGTGGTTAAATTTTAAATCTAGAGTCAGTAAATAAAACTAGATTGTTCCATTGAAAGCTTTATTGGAATAAGATTGGTAATACAGAACAATGAATATCCTCCCAAAGCCATTGTTTCTATTAACTCCCTTTCCTATATGTATATTCCTAGCATTTTGTCACCCATCAGTAGTTGGTTACAAATCTTGGAATAGGGTCAAGGAAACCGGATAAACATTTCTGTAGTGTGTATACTTTTTGATAGTGGTAGGCTTTAGGTTTCCAAACTTCCAGGAATACAATGTGTTAGGCTAAAATTTCCATATTGATTGTTTCAGGGGGAAAAAAAAAAAGTAAAGAGACAGCAAGGGAATTTATATTGGAGAATGGCTGAAAACCCATTCCTTCCATGAGTTGCCAATATTATAATAGTAAGTCTCTGCTTCATACTATTAGGTATGTTAGAGAGGCTCAGAAAGTTGGTTTGCAGCTGCATCTGTACCCTGTGGAGAGAGACCGTGGATCAGTAAGCCTAGGATATTCAGAAATGCAAGAGAAAGTGAAACTGGGAAAACAGGTTAGTCTCCAAGCACAAATAAAAAGAATATCATCCCCACATAATAGGTGAAAGGTAGTGTCATCCTTGCATCACCTTTAATTAGAAAATAAGTGGCACTGCTTTTAACTGTGGCATATTCTGCAACAAAAATTATTCAGATTAGGAAACAGTTGTATATCTAGCTCTAGCATTGTGCTTCAGGAGTAGTAAGAGGACAAAGTGTGAACTCTTCAGAGAGGGGAATCTAACTACGTGGCATACACAAGGAGGATGGGGTTGAGATGTAACAAAAGACAGACCAGTGGAGCTGGGGCACATAACTAGTTAGTTCCTCAGGTTTTTGTTGGGTTTTTTTGGGGGGGGGGGTTAAAAATAAAGGTTCTGCTCGATAACCTGCTAGTCTTGTGTACAAAATACCACTTATCTTAACCAAAAATAGATATGGAACAAATACTTGAATAATCCCACAAATAATGTATTTTGGAGTAAAATGAGTACAAATTTTCTGAAATCAATTCCTGATTTAAGAATGAGGCTTATTCAGCAGCAAATTCTTTTAAGAATGTTGGACACCATTCAGAATGGCAAAGGTAGGAATAGGAGATAATGGCAAGACAAATGCAAGCCTATTTCCTATGCTGTTCAAATATCTCGAAGTATGATGTTGGAGGGCTAGATGAGTGTAATCACCCCACTGGAAAGTTAAGTCCCAATTTGACAGTGTGCTGATGAGCCATCCTGCATTCCATTAAAGTGGAGGAAGTGCACCAGGCTGCAGGATTTAGTCCATGATAAAATCATTAAAAGGAATGTATTTCTCTGTAGAATTGTATTTTTCTGTGTGTATGTGTATTCTGTTTTTGTAATCAAACTTTGAAAAAATAAAAATATTTTATATCAGGAAAATATCCACAGTGGTTTTGTGTGGAAAAAATAATTTAGGTTCATAAGGTGCCTCTCACTGAACATGGGAGTGAAGATTGAAAGAATCTCAGTCACAAGAATCTACAAACCGAATGTATATTACCAGATAATTCAAGTAGAGAACTAAAAAATTGCTCCAACAAATTAACCTATTTGTTGTATCCTCTTCATATTTCATATAGGATCTACCAGTTCTTCTTACCTGAGGGTGGTTATAATTCTATTACACCTAGAGGCCTCAACAAAGATCAGGGTTCCACTGTGCTAGGCATTGTACAAACACACAATAGTTTTACAAATGTGAAGAGCGTACATTCTAAACAGGCAAAACAAAGGGTGGGCAAAAGGAATATCAGTATCCCCTAATTCACAGTGAGGTGAAGAAGGATTAAATAACATGTCCAAGGTTTAAAAAAAAAAAGTCTGTTGGAGAGCTGAGAACTGAACCCAGATCCCCAGTCCAGTGTCTTGTCAACGATATCAGATTTTGATCTGTAAAGTCGTAAATGCTTTGTCTCCCATTGCTTCAGTGACTGCCTCAGAGATTTCCTATCTGCTGCTGAGCCAGTTAAAATATTATGAGACGCCTGAGCTAATATCTGGCTAAGAGCACTATTAGCAAAGCTCTTAAGCACATGCTTAACTCAATCCTTATTCACATTAGGGCTTTATGTTTCAATATGACTGGACCTCAAAGATTTGATTCTAACTACATTTCCATCCTTTGGTTACTTTCAGTTGTTTCTTTGTTTTTATTTTTTTAAATAAGGCAAATAGGGAAGTATGAATAGACCCTTCACTAAAAAATCCCATTAGGATGTTTTATATTGTAACATACTCATATTTCACTCTCTTCATCAGAGTCCTCATTGACACAAGATCTTGGGATAAGCAATTGGTTATGTTTAAAGTGAGTGAGGAAATGCATTAAAGATGAGTTTGAGCTGTGGAGGAGGGGGTGAAAGTTAGTTTCTAAACAAACCAGAAATCTAATAATGTTTTAATGTGGGATTGCTGTTTTGAGAGGTGCCCACTCATGAAAAATGGTTCAGAACTTTAGAAATAACTTGATCTGATCTGTGAGAGTGAGGTTTGACCCCAGTTTCTGCTATAGAGCAGAGCTGTCTTCATTGTGAGCCTACTTAGCTGAGCAAGGGCATATGTTTAATAAGTAATGTTCTCTGGGGTGGGGGGATGTATTGCTCTCTGCTCAACAGCTAAGTAAACATTTTTATGTGCAACAGATGTTTTGTATAGAGCCAAACCCTCCAAAGCTTTAAAATGCATGCCCCTGCCAGTGGCTCAGTCTCTTTCACATTACAGGTGTTACTTTATTGTAGAGCTTGCCTGTAACTTGAGTTGGTTTTATTTGTCTTAAATGACCTGAAGTATGCAGTGCATCTCTTCGCTTGGCTTTGTGGTGAACTTCCTTTGTGCACAACAACAGAATGGGCCATTTCTTATCCTCCAAGGAGAGGATTAAAAATCCCAGTTTGAGCATGCCTAGTTTACTCCATCTGTTGATACCTTACAAATATTCCAGTCTGTGTAGTAAATCTTGTAAGAGAGACTTGAAAAACTTCTCTTTTGGTTGGTGTAGGCAGAAAGCTTTTCTTTCAATGGGTTCTGCTCTGTAAATCATTTATCTTTGTGCTTTTAAAAGTGTCCTACCTTTCCCCTTGAGGCCATTGGTCTTGCATGTATTTAGCTTTTTGGCAGAAAGCCATGAATGAATCATAGGCAAGTGCAGCACACATTCTGAGCTCCTCTCTTTTGTACAGTTAATGTTTTACATTTAATTTTTCTTACATTTTTCTATGTGTTTCAGATATTTTTGTTGCTTTTGAAGTTCCCAGCAATGGTTAGAAATGACACCTTGCAGTTTACAGCTGTAATTCACTAAAATAACTAGCAGTTATGGCGTGGAAAGCTAGTTTTAGGAGCACATGTACTGGTAACTGTCTTCAGTGTGATAAGGTGTATTTGCCCTTCTACAATGTTAGTGACTTGGTCTACTTCAAATTTTCATTTCATCTTTAACTTTGTTTTATTGCTCTCTCTCCTGCCTAAACCGTGCCATCCTCCCATTCTCCTGCACGTTTCCCTGCTGCTTGGTTGCGTCTCACCTGGATTTAATTTCCAGCTATTTCATTCTCTTCTCCCCAAAACATTCATTTCCCTGGTCTCTGGCAGCTCCAGAACTTGTTTCCCCCACCTCATCATCCTGTATGAGCAGTGTGCCTAGTAGAGGCAGTTAGGCGGGTAGCTCCTTATTTCCAGGTGCTTTAACAGGCATCCATGCTTTCTTCTCAGTGAAAGACACCGGTAGAAGCTACTAGAAACTACCATAGGTGAATCAGCGCAATGGGACCAGCTAGCTCTCCTCACACCAGGCAAGAGCTCTGCAGACCACAATTTGAGAAACACTATAGTAAACTCTATTCTATCTGGACAAATGAAGGGAACTTTAAATCAAGATTTCTCAGAGCAGAGCTGGCAAAGTAGCAAAGATAGGTTGAGTGAAAAAGTCCCTGTCCAGATGCAGCATCTATGGCTAGGTCTACACTACGGGGGGGGGAGGTTGACCTAAGATATGCAACTTCAGCTACGCGAATAGCGTAGCTGAAGTTGCATATTTTAGGTCGACTTACCTGGCTGTGAGGACGGCTGCAAGTCGATCGCTGCTGCTCCCCCGTCGACTCCGCTTCCGCCTCTCGCTGCGGTGGAGTTCCGTAGTCGACGGCAGAGCGATTAGGGATCAATTTTATCGCGTCTACACTAGATGCGATAAATCGATCCCCGATAGATCGATCGCTACCCGCTGATCCGGCGGGTAGTGAAGACATGCCCTATGTCTGTTAGAGCTCCACTTCTCTCTGCACCCACCCATCTCAGGAATGTCAACAAAAATTTGGTCTCATGAATAACCACCTAAACAATACTTCTGTACCCTGATCCTAGCTGTGCAGTGACAACCATACTACAGAGGTTACATTTTATGTAATATAGCATATTATGTATGAAATTGGGCAGCTGCTCCAGAGAGGATGCTCACTTCAACTAATATGTCCGGTCCATCAAAGATGGGTAGTTCTCCCCCTGCTTAAGTCCTCTTTTTGTTGCAATAAGTAGGACATAATTAAGATTTGGCAGTTCTTCCAGGTATTTAGCCATATGAAGCTTCACCGATCTAATGCGATATTTAGAGTATCTGAAGTTGAAATTAAAAAGAGCCTGCACTTCAATGTCCTCACCTATGCCTGGGGAGTTCTCTCCTTATGCAAGAGTCAACAGGTAAAGTATGCCAGTCAGTGCATTTGACTAACAGACTGAGTAAGGTATCAGGGGGTAGCCGTGTTAGTCTGTATCCACAAAAACAACAAGGAGTCCAGTGGCACCTTAAAGACTACTGAGTAATGTAGCTGCAGGATTAGTTAAAAAGCAGATAGTCACCTAAGAACTATACAGTCTAACTTTCCATGGCCCCTCCATAATATCCTGTAGTTTCAGCATGTGCATTGATCCTTTGAGCAAATAGCCTTGTCAGAGAAAATCATAGAGGATCTATCTTGGTACTTTTACATAGTTTCAGTAGAAAATGAATCTTTCCATTACTTGCAACTTGAGTAGAGGGTGAATAAATCAGAATATCCCTTTCCCTCCCCCTCCCCCCATAACTATCATGCCAAGAGGCACCAAAGAATAGGACTACTCCTCTCTGTAGGATGCCTTTTCCTATTAGATATTTTTAAATTTGCGAACATGCTCTGGTGATCAATGTGGGGTTAATGTTTGTGAAATTATGAGATCTATTGTAAGATGTTCAAAAAGTGCAAAGCATTATTACCTTTCCTTTTAAGGCAATGTGAATCACCTTTTAGTTGGACCTATTTTCTGCAAGTGTGGAAAGGTTTATTCTTTTGTATATGTTATCTTGCTGGAAGAAATAAAGTCTGGCTTGGTTTATATAGCTAATGACATAAAACTTCTGCCACACTCACTATTTCAACTGTGCCACAAAGATTTGCAGTTGATAAAATTTCATTTTACCATATTTTGAAATTATAAATCTGCCGTAACAAAACCTTTAACTAGACATGATTACTGGTAACAGGAGAAACAAGAGCAAGATGCTTACAGCCTATGTTTTTGTGGATTTTTACTCAGGTGCGTTACGTTGAGTAAATTTAAGAATAGATTAAGCTGTAATAAATGAAAACAAAGTTTGAGATCAGATATAAGTGTATTCACAGAAAAAGAACATTGCAGGTAACCCTTGAAACCTAGTCCAGAATCTTATGTCTCAGTAGTGTCTTCAGAATCCAGTCATCTGATCAAATCTTTGTCTGTAAATAATCAGACTTTTACAACATTTTCTGGCACTTAAAAAAAAAAAATGAAGTACATGCAGTGGCAAATCCTGATATACGAAGGGCTAAAGTCTGACCTGATTTACACTCCATGCATCCCTATTGATTTTAGAGGACTCCCATAAGTTTTAAGTCAGGGTAGGAATTGGCTCCTAGAGGTGGTCTTCCTTTCAATAGCAGTCGTAGGCAATAATATCATCAGTCCTGTTCGTTTTGCTTCACTTGCTTTTCCATTATGCCATAGGACTCTTTAAAATCCTGGATCTGCTACTGAATGCATGGACCTCCTGCTTTGATACAAAGAAAGAAGAGCTAATGAACCAGCTATATGTCTCACCCCTTGCCTTACAGAACCCTTCCTATATGTTTTCAGTCCTACACTATATGGACAGTCTGTTTTTTGGGATATTTGGTAAAGTCAGATGTTTGGAACCCCAAACATATTTTTATTTTTATTTATTTATTTATTTTATTTTTGCTGAAATCTTGCTAGTCTCTTGCTCTCCACTGCCTCAGCGCTCTCGAGCTTAGGTATGTGTTCTGGCCACTGTGATATCACACAATCTATCATTTATTCTTAACAGCCCTTATTTTAGTTTTCTTATGCTTAGCTTTTTGTTACCTTTAAATGTATACAAAATAGTCACTTCCTTTTTTCTGCTTTATTTGTAACTTCATTGGGAATGCCTCTTCAAGTAAAAAGGAGTCCATTTTTTTTTTTTAAATCCTGCTTCATATTTTACCTGTATTGGACCATTTGAAAAAGTGGAAACTTCCATCTAGTACTATAACATAGCTCTTACATCCACTTGCAAAATGTGCTGGCTTTAGCAATTCGGGGAAAGGAGGAAGAAAGGGACACAGGTGACAGATGCAAGTCATGTCACTTATAGCACTTCTGGAAGACACTGATAATATGGTGTTGAGGGCAGTATGAGAACTTGAATAGATTAGAATACCCCCTTGTTTTGATTGGATAAAATGCCTGAGCTTAGCAGTGCTCCAGACCAGCAGCAGCTGTACTGATTTAGTATGGGACCAATGCTTGAAAGTGGTTGGGACATGCCCTTTCTCACCCCATTACTCCTGGCTCTGTGGCCTATGGAACTTTGAGCAAGTGCAAAAACCTTGGAGGGGGCCCCTAACTGGCATTTCTGTCTTCATGTACAATAAGACCTTCTCTGAATTGATAGTTGTCCATAAAGGTGGCGAGGTTCAAAAGAGCATCAAGGAATTAGGTGCCCAACTCCTGTTGAAGATGAATGATACTTGGATGCTTAGCTCCATTTGTTGTCTTTGAAAATCCCAGCTGTATTTGTTGCACACTTGCTCAGTGGTTTACAGGCACTGTAGTTCAAAATTTTTAAAGTACATTTTATGAGCAAGTATAGCTTTTTGGTGATACAGAATAGTCATCACATCCTGCAATGAGGCAACCTATACATCCTTAACTTTATAATATTGCTACAGTAATTTTGTATCTGGTCAGAAAAGGCAACCTGTTCAGATTTGCTTGATCCTGGATCTTCATGAACTATGACTGTACGATGGCTTGTCTTTTCTCCTGTATGAATATTAAGGTAAAAACAATGAACTCATTGCATTTGTAGTTTGAGCTTAATTTTTGTTACGAAAGCTGTGCATTGCATAATGGAAATAGAAAAGGGATGGAGCTTGAAGAAATTTTCACAACTGTTTGTTGGTAAGTGCATGTTAAATAAGACTCTTTTAATCCAAAGACTGACTGACTCCTGAACGTTTAACTACATCAAAGGCTAATTTTTCTAAAGGGCTTTTGTTATAAACGATATACAGACGTAATTTTAAAACATATTATACTGTCCTTCTTTTACACTGAAGTCTCTATTTGAAGAATAGCTTCTAAAATAACAGAGTGGTCACTTTGTTAATTCTAATAAACATATTTTAAATAAAACTTTACAAATAAACAAAGTTTTAACTCCAGAGAATGTTTTCAGTTTAATATTACAATTCCAAACAATGTTACAGTACTTCAACAAAAAGGGAAAACCAGTGAGTGTCTTGTATTTCAACAGCCTTGGATACCCATAGTACTTAGGACTGGACTTGCCTCTAATCTAGAACAAAACAAGTAAGCCAATTGTGGTCCAACATTCTGATGCAGCAAAACTAGAGTCATTCCTGTTTCTATTGGACTCTGAAGTTACTTGGTAGTTCTCTTGAACATAGTGCTGCTGTTTTGTTCCTACTCCAATTGAAAGTACACTGTCTCTTTTAATCTTCCTTAAGGGGATGGAGTAGACCAGTGGGTCTCAGCCTTTTGTATTGGTGACCCCTTTCACACAGCAAGCCTATGAGTAAAACCCCCGCATAATTTAAATTTCCCAGTGAATTCTTGTAGGTATGGAGGATGAATTTTTATACCTGGTCCAAACTTTACACAGTGTTTCAGCTGCCCCCATCTCTTCAGCCCGGAGAGAACAACAAAGAGACAAAGGTAAAGCAAGCCTTTCCATTGGCTCTTTTGGTCAGGTGCTCACTCCCTTTTCTTTACCTAGGCACTTTTTAACCCTTTACAAGTAAAGCAAGCAGCCACCAAGAGGGTCTTTATAGCTAACTGGCTGGCTGGGTGTCCATAAAAGGGAGCCCATCCCCCCCCCCACCACCTTCATTTATCACAATAACAATTTACAGTTTGATCAACTTGTCTGTGTGGAATTACTACAATTTGACACATCATGAAACAACAACAAAAAAATATTTTAAAATTTTGGAAGTGTTTTCTTAAATCTTCTCATATATGCTACAGTGTCATGAGTTTAGGCATGCTTTTGATATAGCATAGCAATGCGAATGGATCTAGATTTCAAAATGAGAACTTTAGATGTAAAGCTTAGTGACACTAAAGTACACCTCTACCCCGATATAACGCGACCCAATATAACACGAATTCAGATATAACGCGGTAAAGCAGTGCTCCGGGGGGGTGGGGCTGCGCACTCCGGCGGATCAAAGCAAGTTTGATATAACGCAGTAAGATTTTTTTGGCTCCCGAGGACAGCGTTATATCGAAGTAGAGGTGTATCTTTTTAAAAAATTATTTGCATATGGAGCTATGTGATTTGGGTTAGATAAGAAATTTCTTGAAGTAAATTTTACAAAGCTGGTGTCAGTTGTAAACTCTGACCCATGATGATATTAAGGCAAGTTGTAGATAGAGCCAGATCCAGAGTATAAACTATACTGACAAATTAAATGTTCCAATGTAACAGCAAACCTTATTAACGCTGACAATATTTTGTGATAGCTTTGAAAAGGGCTTGCTTACAGTGGCAAAAACTAATCATCTTTGTGTTGTGCCTGATTGTGCAGAATTTCAAGTAGTACATTAGGAACTTCTGTTCAGAGAAAGCTGATTTCACTAGCTCCAGTCTGTTGCCAAGGAAAAGGCCTGTAATGTCATTATTAACAAAACTGTAAAATCACAATAAGAGGAGAAGCTGAAACTCACTGAACTCTGCTAAATTTCTCTTGTAAGGGCTATGAATGCCAGCTGGCAACTTACCTCCCACATGAACACTTAAGAAAAAATTCAGCTCTTTGTTGTTATGCACAAGTATATCTGACTGAAAAGGCTTATAACAGCATTGTGCCCCAGACCTGCCAGCTGCACAACCATATGAACTGAAATCAATTTTTAAAACAAATTTCTTTAACAAAGCCTGGCTTGTAGCGTAGCCTGTGCCAAAGTATTCCACTGCTGCAGGGAGTGTGTGTATTAGCATAACCGCCTCCAGAGTAGTAAAATGTGGTATTGCTTGTGTCTGTGTGTGAGGAGAGGTTAGCTTAGGGCATTCTTTATTCAAATGTGATGGGGGGGATATTTAATTTCCTTATATGGCCAAGGGGCAGGTGTCAGGCTTGATCCCGTAACCCTATTGAAATTAGTGGGAGCTTTCCCACAATAGGCACTACAGAATTGGGCCTTCAGCTCTACCTGTAGGCTGTGACAACACCGCAGATAAAAAACATGTTTCACGCTGGGGTTTAATAATAAATAGTGGTAGCTGGTCAAACCAATCCCTTATATTTCACCTAGAACTCCGTTGGAAGCCAGTGCAGATCCTGGAACACTAGTGTAACTTGCCCATTGTATGAAACGGTAGTTATGAAGTGGGCCACAGTTTTCTGCATATTGTAGAAATCCCTGTATCATGATGCAAATGGAGGAAGAACTGTGGCAAGTTCCACAGCTGAGAAAAAAAGGTTACAATCACCTTGCCAAGATCAGATGGTAAATACTCTTGAAATTGCTATTAGATATTCTGCAATAGCTGTGGATCCAACAAGCACCTGATGTTTCAAGCCCTATACTTTGCACTGTTTCTTTTGATGTGATGTGGGTCAAAATGGTCTCAATCTGTCAAGTTTTATCTAAGGTTGCATATGGCACTCACTAAATCCTGGAGGTTAAAATCCACACTCCTGAGTGATGTAGTCATGCCAACCTAACCCCTGGTGTAGACAGTGCTATGTCAACAGGAGAGCTTCTCCCATTGTCATAGCTACCGTCTCTCACAGAAGTGGATTAACTACACCAATGGGAGAAGCTCTCCCAGCGCATAGTAGCATTTCCACTGAAGTGCTACAATGGCGCAGCCGCAGCATATACGTGTAGATAAGCCCTGGATGAATCATACCTTGATGCCCGTGAATTCACCCTTCCATTAACCTAATCTAAGGATTAATCACAACACCCCAACCTAAGACAAAAGGAGTTTGAACTGAGTGGCTGGAGATTGCTACAATTTGTGAGTAATCGTTAGCAATTTTAGTTTGGGGAATGTAATGAAAGTGTTTGGGAGGGGAAAAAAATTAGACATGTAAATGCTTCCTGGAAGGGATGGCATATTAGGGGGTGGAGGAGTGGGGGGAATGGTAGAAGGATTTGGGGTTGCAGCAAGAGGTAGGAAGTTATGGGAAGGTGGATAAATGGGATGGGTGGTAGGGAAGGGAGGGACCCTGGGGGTTCAGTGAGGGACGCCTGGTATCTTTAGCTATGCCTGTGCACCCCATCTCTTGCATGCCAGCCACCCTGCACTCCACAGGTCTGTCAGTGCACCCTGAACTCCTGCACCTCAAGTCTCTGCCAATGCACCCCACAGCTCTGCCAGTGCAAGCCAACCCAGCTCTCCCCCCCACCCCATACTCCTAAAATCTTTGGGCATGGGATTATTTAGACATGTCAATGCTTCCTGGGAGAGGAGGGGTGGGTTTATAGAGGGGGAGGGGTTTGGAGCTGCAGTGAGGGGAGGGGGATACATGGGGATGGGTGGTAGGGGGAAAAGGATGGGGGCTAAGGAAAGGGAGGCTGGGGCAAGGAGGAGTGGGACAGAGGTAAGTGTAATTTGGGGGTGAGTAGAAGGGACACTGGAGAACAGGGGCAGTGGCATCTATCAGTGCCACATTTGTATTCTCTTCTCCTTTTTGCCCTTTAATAGTATTAGATGGAATCCTATGGCTGAGAGTGAATGGGTTGTAAAAGGAGGTGAAGAGCTTGTACGTGTTAGCAACTGTGGAGCAGGCAGCATAAAAGTGTGTGTGTGTGTGTGTGTGTTAACGGAGAGTATTAGGGCATTGCTGAAAGGGCAGAGTTAAGGTTGCATAGCCTTAACTCTGCATCTCCTGGTTTCCAAAAGTGAGTTTTGCTCAATTCAACATTCCGCAAGGGATGGCATACTACCAAGCAACCTTAACTTTGCAATAATGTAAGTTTTTTTTTTCCAGTGAAGAATATAGTTGTTATTTGTGTATTTTTTGCTTTTCTATCTGCTTGGATAATGAATAGGCCAGTTTGACTTTCAGCCCTTTTAACGCTGCAACGTTTGGGTTTAAAACACTACAAACTGTTTGTTTTAAAACTATTGTCTTTTTTATGTATATAAATTCTACTGACATTCATTTTTACAGAAGCTTGGTTTTACTACATTTAAAGGGTCTTAATTTTCTTCTTTTAGAAAACTTCCTGTTTATGTATTTTAGTGTGTGCATTCAGTTGGTGCTATCAACAGTAGTTGGAATGAAGGTATGTTGCTTTTAATCAATAGGGAATCTCTGCTCTAACTGTTTTTTCTCTGGTTGGTCATTTGCTAGATGAAAAATATATTTCTAATGTTTGTCATAAAGTACAAGACAATGAAATCTCAGCTTTCTTTCCTAGTGCATAGGATCTGTTGCCTAACAAAAGGGCAGATGAAAATACATTCTCTGAGCATAAGCTTTCGTGGGTAAAAAACCCACTTCTTCAGATGCATGGAGTAGCCCACGAAAGCTTATGCTCTAATAAATTTGTTAGTCTCTAAGGTGCCACAAGTACTCCTGTTCTTTTTGCGGATACAGACTAACACGGCTGCTACTCTGAAACCTGTCAGAATGTATTTATTTATGTATTTATTATGTACAAATTACAGGCTCTGTAATTTTCACTCTATGGATCTGAAGAAGTGGGGTTTTTAACCAAGAAAGCTTATGCTCAAATCTGTTAGTCTTTAAGGTGCCACCCGACTCCTCGTTGTGTTTGTGGATACAGACTAACAGGGCTACCCCTCTGATACTTAATACAGTCTTCAACATCCTTTGTAAAATCCCTCCTTCCTTCTGCCTGTTAAACACCCGAGTACAAGCTTAATTTAAAGAGCAGAGATTTCCCCCCCCCCCCCCCCCCCAGGAATCCTAGACTTCATTCCAGCAGTGGCACCACTCAAAGCCTGCTCCAACCCCTCCCACAACAGCACGTTGCATTGAAAACAGTGCTGTGAACGGTTGGAGCTCGCCAAACATAGCAAGGCTGCTTTTGTGTGTAAAGCAGCAGCCCAGGGCTCCTCCCACCTTCAGCCCTGCTTGGATTTCCCTGCCTGTCTCCTCCCTCGAGGAGGGGGGATTTCCGTATGTGTGTGTGTGTGGGGGGGGTTTCCCTTCCCTTCCCTTTCCTCTCTCTCTCTTTCTCTTTCTCTCTCTCTGTTTTCTCTACCTGCTGAGGATGTGATGTCAGGGTCTCATTATCCTAATCTATGCTGATCTCATGGGCTGGCCCAGCCAATGGGGCTGCCCGGCTCTCCCCACCTGCTAGGAAGAGAATTCCGCTGTTCCTGGGATTCTTCCCTTGGCTACTCAGTGCAGCCAGTGGCGCTGGGGGAGGCTGGGCCGTGCTCCCTTGCCGGACTCGCCTTGTTTGGGTCTCGGCGCTGGAGTAAACAAACACCCCCCCCCCCCCCCTTTGCTCCTCCTGCAGCCGGAGCGCTGCTGCGCGCGGAGCCTGCCACTTGTTGGAGCCCCGGCCACGCTGCGTGTCCCGCCGCGGCGCTGTGGGGGGGAGCAGCCGCCCGCCCAGCCGCGTGGGGTGCGCACTGCACACTGGTGAGTGAGCCGCTTGGACGGGCGGGGAGAGGGGGGCTGCAGCAGCGGCGGGCGGTGCGCCCTGGCCCCGGGAGCGGGTTGGCCAGGGCCGGTGGCCCCAGGTCCGTCGCCGCAGGGTTAGAACCCGGCTGGGTCCTGGGGCGAGTGGGGTAAGTGCAGAGGGTGCAGGTGCCCGAGGAGGCCGGTTCAGCTGGTGCCCTGGTTACTCCCTGGCTGCACTAGAGCAGCCCTGGGCCCTCGGACCTGGAGTGGGGGTGCTCGGGGCTGGCTTGGGCTGTGCCTCCGGTTGTCCTTCCTGCCGCCCTTTGTTTCAGGCCCCCCAACTCCTGACTTCTGCCCGCTCGGGCTGTGCCTGCCCTGAGACCCCCATGGCTCCCCGCACCCCGGGCTACACCTGCCCTGCGTCTCTGATTCCCCACGCCAGACTCTGCCACGTGCCCCCTTTTGTCCTGGGCCCTTAATTGCCTTTTGTGACCTCTTCCCTGGCCCCCCCACGAGCCCTCAGCTACTCCAGCCATGACTGCAATGCAAATGCTTGGGTAGTGCCCATGTCTTTGCCTTGCCATGGGGGCCAAGGGAGCATCTCCTAGCTTGGCTGTATTACTGTGGGCACTGATTGCAGCCACCTCTCTTCTGCATCCCACAGACTCCTCCTCTGTATAGTCCTGAGGAAATGTGAGCTGGGGAAGCTTTCAGCTTCCTGCATGTGCTGTGGTGTGGGGGATTTCCCAGCACAGAATATCTCCTGGGCTCCCTGGCAGTCATACTTTGTACTGAGAAGCTTGGCCACGTCTCTCCTCCCTTGGTACCAAGGACCTAACTTGAGGATTGTAGCATGGCAAGCTCCATGTAGCGTGTGTGGAAGGGAATGCTTGTCCTTTCTCTGTTCTTGTGTTGGCGTTCTTGTGCTACTGTGTAATGCTTGTGGTGTAATGGGAAGAGAATGCATTGATTCCATCTGGCATTGAAAACCTAAGTTTAGTTTCTCGCACAAAGTGATTTCAGATGATTCCATCATCAGGGAAATTGGCAGCGGGGTGGAATGCTGGATTCTAAGGGAGGAATGCCAAGAAAACCTGCCTCGCTTCTAAGCAGATCATTTTGCAGAATTTATTAGGACCAGTCATGCTATTAGTAATCCTAGTTACTAAATCCTAGTGAGGGTGGGAAAGAAAACTCCCCACCCTGTTTCAGAAGGTGGGTTTTCTTTTATTCCCTCAGCTTTCCTCTGATGTCCCTTATCCTCTCAGGGTTTGTCTACACTGGCACTTTACAGCGCTGCAACTTTTTCGCTCAGGGGTGTGAAAAAACACCCCCCTGAGCACAGCAAATTTAAGTGCTGGGAGCAGTGCCCCTCATGGAAGTGGGGTTTTTTTAGAGCGCTGGGAGATCTTTCTCCCAGTGCTCTGTTGTGACTACACAAGAATGTTGCCAGTGTAGACTAGCTCTCAGTTCCACATAGGACTGACACCTCCTTGCAGAAGAGGGGATGGATGGAACTTCTTCCGCAGGCCATGAGTGCCACTCCTGAGTCAGGCAGGAGTGTTACTCAAGGGATGCAAAGTGATATTTTTTTTCATATCCCTTCCAACGTCCATCTCTTGGAATGATTGTACTATTTCTACAATGCTCTCATACTCTGCCAGTCTATGTAGAGGTGGTTGGAGATCCAAATTCTGACTTGCAAAACTGTTGGGCCCCATCATTTAAAATTAATATTTGAGTTGACACAGGCTGAAGGCTTATATACATGCAAAAGTTTCACTAGTTATACTGATATAATTATACCAATATACCTGTACCTGTCTAACTATCATTTTCAATGCTTTTATTCTGGAATAAGAGTGTTCACATGGGAGTTGCATAGATATAGCTATATTTGGCCAGATTAATTCACACCTTGACTTAAATTTTGCTATGAAACTTAGAGGTATAACTTTCTCTTGCAGACAAGCCCTGAAATTTCTTCAGCTAAATGTGGTTCTGTATTGAAAAGTAAGTCTGTCAGACTGCTTTTTGGATTCATTGTTTAAATCTAAGTGACTCCATATAAAATATATTCCATTTAAAGAGATTTTTCTCTGTCTCCCAGTTGTGTGAACTCAGCCTGCAATTGGAGTCATACTGAATTTGTTCTCCTCAAGCATAATTGGAAGTAATAAGGTTCTGCTGGCCAAACTATGATTTCAGTGATACTTGGGCAACCCTGTTGCCTTCAGTGAGCTTTCACATGTATAACTGATTGGAATTTAGTAACTTTTTTCTATTGATACAGAATCTAGCTTACTTTAGCGGTGTTGGCTTTGGAAAGTGGACAGGAGTAAGAAGCAGTGAAAAAGTGATATGTTTTTTTTAATCCTACTAAAGTAAACAGGTATTACTGAGTAAGAAGGAGCTTGTTTTGTTTGGTTTTATCAAGTAACTTTTCTGAGTACACCCACACTTTAACTGTCTGCCTCTATCTTTAAAGTGAGACACAGTCTGAGATTAAAGAGTCACACTCACAGTAGAGCAAACTGTAGACATGGGAAACTCAGGATGAAATTCTATGGCCTGCCTTTATTATGCAGGAGGTTAGATTAGTGGCCTCTTTGGCCCTAGAATCTATAAAATCTGGCCATAATGGTCCTCCTACTCTTAAAATCTATAACATTTGATGAGAACATTTCTCTACAGATTTTCTTGGCCTATATTTTCCTGTTTGCCTGCTATTGAGGAAATTTGTTGTTAATAAGTTTTTTATCCTAGCTTCTCTTTTTGATCAATCCATTAATGAAATCCCAAACCTGCATTTGGAATCAGTCTGTTGGCATGGAAAACGTTGGAGGTCATAAATGCAGCATTCTGGATCTGATTCTATTAGGCGCTCAGTAGACTATACATCCATCTACCTAAGGAAATTGACCAGATGATGTCAGTGGTTCTCAGCACTGAGCCCTGATCTGTACTTAAAATGTAGATCAGTCTAGCTACATCAATCAGAGGGTGTGAAAAATTCACACCCCGGGGGCACAGATTAAGCCAACCTAACCCCCAGTGTAGATATGGCTAGGTCAGTGCTTGGAGCAGTGGATTACTTACATCAGTGGAAAAATCCCTTCAGTCAATGGTGGAAACATCTACACTATGACACTAAACTAAAACAAGTGTACTGTTATAGGGCATGCCTACACTATGGGCACTGAGTCCTCCTGAAGTGGTCCTGAAAGCAGTTTAACTGGTACTGTAGATGGGTCCAAATAGTTTCAAGCATGGCTAATGGAGAGCCGGTAGAGCTTGGTGAATTTCTTAGTGTAATCAGACCTTTCAGACTGTGTTGTAGGATCAAATAAGAAAAGCAGGGCCCTGAGGTGGGAGGACGTTCTTCTTTAAACATGCATACCTTTGATAAATAGCAAATAAAATACATTTGGAAAAAATGGGAAGGCTAAGTAGATTGCTTTCTGATAAAGTTGAAAGTTCCTTACTAAGAAAGGGTTTTTAAATTCACCTTATTGTCACTATATATTGCAAGGGTCAGATCAGTGCATTATGTTACAGAAAGTGAGCTGCAATATCTTGCAAAAATAGGGCACTATAAGAATTCAGCTTTACTTTGAATTACATTGTTTTTCTTGGCTTATACTTCAAACATAGTTCTTAATAGTTTCCTTTTTAAAAGGTTACCTTATTAAAGGGGGAATATGCACATCAGAAGAAGAAAATGATGCAAGACAAATTGAGAAGCTTAAAGACAAGGGATTGTGTAACTGATGAATTGCACCATTAGGGCATTTCTAGTCTAGCACAAGCATTACAAATGTTAGTTATTAAAATTTACATGTCTCATCTTCTGATTTTATATTATTTAACTTGCAAAGAACCAAGAGGGTCTTAAGTATCTATCCAGTGACCACATGAATACCAGGTTAGAAGGTCTAGTTTGTAATCTGGAACACCCATTGTCAAAATGTTATCTGTATATTTATTTTGTTCAAACACCAGAAATGGTAATGTACATTGTAAAAAAAACCATACTTGATCCTAATATTTTATATGATATTTACCCACCAAGATGACTTACAAGGAGCCACTGCTTACTCCCAGAAATTGATCTGTCTGGTGGATTCATTAAATTGATCAAAGTATCAACAATTCTGTCTTGTTTAACTTTGTCTTTTAATTGTTTATGTGCTGTAGTAATAGTTTAATCTATCATGGCATTGATTAGTGTTGGAAGAGGGTGAGAGATGATAAATGTTGTAGTGGGGGAAAAAAACAATGCAAGGAAAATGGGAAATTATTGGCCTAAAATCAGCCATCAGTTATTACCCATTCAGTTTTATTAAATATTTAAATTGAGAGTGATTTGCTACGGAATCCGAATCATTCATGTATGATTCACGTGGATGCCTAATTTATTGCTGAACATTTCTAAAACCAAATTTACTGCCTTTATTAAAAAAATCATAGGAAAAGCATACTTAGTTGTATCTTCCACTTCCAGAAAAGTGTGATTGAGTGCTGAAAATGTATTGATCCAGCTGACATTGAGAGAAAACAACATTTAAAAAAATGTTTCCCACTGAATGTAGGAATGTGCCAGCGTGTCTCAACCTTGACTTGGGGGACCATCTATGGGAGGAAAGAGGGTAGTATTCACATTTCCATGCCCATTTGCTCTTTGGTTTCTCAGAACAAACTCTCAGTAAAAGTGACATCTCATTGTCATCCAGTACATTAGGCTCTGGAGAGATCACCAGCTCATTTCACATAGGCTACTAAAATTCTTTTAAGCATGCATTCAGCCAAAAAGATGGTAGTAATTCAGGTTATGGTGGGAACTGAATGAGAACCAGGCCCTAACTGATGATATGTAGCCTTGAAAAAGTCTCAGAATCTGTCTACTGAATTCCACAGCTCCTTCATTATGAAGAATTTGGAATCCTGTGACACCTCAGACACTTTCTTTTACATTTAACAGCCATGGTAGTTTAGTCATCAGATTATTTACCAGTGAGTGCCATACGGATGAGTACAAATTATAAATCTGAGGAATGTGAAGTTTAAACTGCGAGGTTTGATTGTGATGTGTCTGTGGGTCATCGTCATGAAGTCTAGCTGATTTATATAAAAAATTGAAAGTAGCTTTACATATGGTCCTGAGTCACCCTGCTAATTTTTATAGTTTTACAATCACACTTTTTTTTAATCTATCAAAGATTTTTTCCCCTTTTGTTGTGTGATTGAGACACACAGACTGACAGAGCAGAAAGAGAGAAATTAACTATGTACAAAACACTGCCAAAATGTGATGAGTAAACTAGTTGGGGGGGGGGGTAAAATATCTATTTATGTTCTAATCTATTTATTACAATAATCTTAGGTGTTACTTAGAACAGTAGTAGACACAAAGGATAAAATTCAGACAGAAATGTTATTATCAAGGTGATTGTGTCCCTTTAAACCTTACTGC
This sequence comes from Terrapene triunguis, assembly GCF_002925995.2. Classification (NCBI taxonomy): domain Eukaryota; kingdom Metazoa; phylum Chordata; order Testudines; family Emydidae; genus Terrapene; species Terrapene triunguis. Next base: position 2,388,540 of record NW_020664583.1, read on the forward strand.
GTTTTGGATCTTTCACCAAAACTGCAAAAATAGTAAGAACATTTTAGCTATAAATTTCATAATAAGGCAGTGGTGCTGGAACAGTTTTTATAGTGGGGGTCCTGAGAGCTATAGAACCAAACATTATATATGAAGGAAACCACTTCAAGCCAGGGGGTACTGCTGCACCCTGAGCTTTCAAACTTCTAATTTTTGACTACATGTGGAATGAAAGGTACTAGTTGGAAGGATACCTTTCTTGTTCTTATCAGTAATCTCTACTGTTTTCCTTCCCTGAACAATTGGACCATGTCTTCTTGTCTTGTCTGTCTTTAGACTGTGAGCTGTTTGGGACAAGAAGCATGGCTTGCTCTTTTTATAAAATACTCTGTAAATGTATGGCTTTATATAGGTAATTTTCAAGTAAGTTTCTAAAATTTATGTGGACAATCCAGACACATTTAACCACTATAATGTTGAAAGTCTTCAGATCTCAATAATAAGAGTATCCCATTAAAGAAATTCTCCTTTTCTAGTGGACATAACATTCTGCATAGTATAATATTAACTTTTGCAAAATGCATCTCTGATTTTATTTATTTTTATCACTTCTGTAGGTCTCACATATAAAATAAACTTTGAGAGATATGCAAGATAGTAACGGACTAAACGTTGTGGCTAGCCCAGTTTTGCTGATAGCTGTATGTTTTTAAAATATCTAATATTCTGAACAGAATCAATACCAGGTTTCTGTTACCTTCCCTCAATTTGGACTTGTTTCCCCAGTTAATAACTTTACTAAAAATGTGTTCCAGAAAGGGGATGAGCATCTGCAATGCCAATGTCTTGAAAGTTACTGAAAAATTAAAAGCAAACTGTACTTTCAATATCAAATTATTCATAATATCCCCTGCACTATCAAAACGAGAGAGAGAAAAATGAACACTTTTTTTTGCTAAAGGCTTAATAGAGGATTCAGGTTTTTTTTCCCTTCAAATTTAGCACAAAGATTTGTATTTAGAGGCTTTTAACCATCACTTTTATACAGCCACATAGTATATTCATTGGCAATAATAATTCTATAATTTTGTCAATATGATTTTTGACTGTGTTGCCGGGGGGGGGGGGGGGGGGGGGGGGGGAGGTGAGGGCAGTATTGGGTACTCAGGTCAATAAACAACATGCCAGGAGGCAGATGAAGTGGCACTTTTAGTAATCTAATGAGACTAAAGAGGTAAGAAAAAGATGGGCCCCATGAAGTCATAGGAATAGAGAGGAGAGATGAAAGCTGTGACACTAGAGAGGTGTGGTGGAGGTGGGAAGGTCTATGCTATGATACAGGGAAAGTTCTACTGAAGATAAATTTTCCAGAACTAAAAATTGATAAGTAATTGTTCCCTGTAGGTTTTCTTATTCAAATTTAAGAAGTCAGCTGTTTTTTTTTTTTATGGACTTAGGCAAAATTTTATTCTTTTCATGTTTTGTTTGCACATGATTCTAGACTGCAGTGGTTCTCAAACTTTTTTTTCGTGGACCACTTGAAAATTGCTGAGGGTCTTGGCGGACCACTTAATGATCTTTCCAAATGTTGTTTGTACCATTAGCTAACTATTGTAATGTGCTTTGGATAAAAGTCTATATAAAAAAAACCTTAATTATAATTAACGTTCTTTTGTTCTACAAATAAAAGCACACAACTCATATTTTAATACCAGTAGTCTTACCTTTCTAATGCAATGGATGTGCCCTCTCTCCCCTGCCGTGGCAGCCCCCGTGCTGGGGCTGGGAAGGAGCAGGGTCTCTCCCTCTCTCCTTGACTGCAGCAGCCCCGGAGCTGGGGCTGGGAAGGAGGGCCGTCTCTCCCTGGCAGCCACAGCTCTGGAGCTGGAGAAAGTCGCCTCTTTCTCTGGCTGCTGCAGTCCTGCACGTCCCAAATTCCCCCCATCCTCTCTTCTCACCCCGCTGCCCCCTCCCATCTACCCCCTATTTCCCCCAAGGCCACCACCTCACCTTATATGTGTGTCTTCTCCAGGATCCAGGCACCTAATTAGTGGAGCCACGCTTGCGCGACTCCACTAATTAGGTGGGTGGCCCTTCATTCTCTCGTGTGCGGCCACCCAGGCGCGCACCTTAGAGGGAATTATCCGTGGACCACCTGAATGGAACTCATGGACCACTGGTGGTCCACAGATCACAATTTGAGAACCTCTGTTCTAGAGGATGAGAATCCATTTCTTCATTTTAAACCAGTGTACTTAGTTGTTTTCAGATATTTTCCTTCTTCCTGTGAAATCAACGGGGGCAGGACTGGACTCTGACTCTTCCATTGAAAATACATACTAGAGGCTTTAAAAAGTAAATATTTACAACAGAAAGCGTTTTCCTTCCCACTCCTTCCCTTAATGCTTTAAAAACTTTAGGTTAGTTTTTATAGTCTTTGACATTATTTAGGCAGGGAGTTGGGAGAGCAGAGAGATTTATTAGTAAAGTCAGGGAAAACTACTCCCCAAACATATGTTTGTTGTTAAGCCTGTATACATGTGTCTGAGATTTCGCTTGCTGCCACCACCCTGCTTTGATCAGGATTGGAAATGATATTTTAAAATAAAAGGATTCTTGTAATGGGATCATACTCTGCTTTCTTAAAAATCAATAGGAATTGTTAAGAGCCTGGACTTTTTACTCTCCTTTTGTTTACTTAGCACTGCTGCCTGCCCTCTTATTAAAAACGGAGCTGTTATCTACAGCTGGCTTGTAAATGAACTCTTTTAATTGATAACCGTCTTAATCATGTTAGTCTTCTCTTTCATACCTCTGTGTTTTATTTATATTGAAACTTTCTTTTTCAGTTTTGAAGACATTTCTAATATTGAGTTACTTAAAAGTGAAACGTTAACAGGTTTTTTCATAGTAGTTCTGTTGGATGGACTGTATTAATTTGTGTGTATCTAAAAATATTATTTTACAGTGCTCACAGTTGTGCTAGGCAGGTACATCACAGTACCTATAAAGTACACAGGTCCCTTCCACAAGGAATTTGCAGATAAAATTTGGGAATTTTCAATCTTACCTTTTAAAGGAATATAAGAATTGCCATACCGGGTCAGACTGGAGGGACAGCTATCCAGGTGCAAGAACCTCTGCAGAAGGCAGTTAAGGAAAGTTTCTTTCCTAATCCCCATACACTAAATGTTGGCTTGTGCTCTGAAGATTTATATCAGTGTATATTTATGAAAGTAACCGCCAAAGAGGGAAATACAAAAATTCAGATCTGATTATACAACTGTGCATATTCTCAATATTAATTGGTAGATGACATTTTAAAAAAATATATCTTTGATAGAATAAAAATGTCTTGGTGGCTTCCCATCTTTGGATGTGTTCCTCTTTCACTTGGACAAGTGTGAATTAGGGGTCTAATTCTGTTGATGTCAATGGAGTCACACTGATGTGAAACTTCTGTAAATGATTGGACCTATTACCTTTTCCCCCCTCTTCAAACAAATTGCATCTTTTAATGTTTTTATGTTGTGGTTGACTGGGATGGGAGGAAGGCAGCGGGAGGAAGAAAAGTCACAAGGGCCACAAAAAGCAATCCAGTGTGAATTTAATGTTGAAGTGTTCAGAGGGCAGCAAACATCTGACTTCCTTGGTTCTGTTCTCCAGTTCCTTTTTGATTTTTTTTTCAGTCATAAAGTATTTCGCTGTTCTGCAGAACCTGACACTTGCATAAATACCCATCTGGCAAGATGACGGACTGTTTAGATACCAGGTTGCTTGTTTAGTTGTATGACTTTTAAAAGATCACAGGAGAAAGGATAAAAGAAGAGAGGGTTTGGGGAAGAGTGGTGAGAGAAATGGGGAGGGAGAGACAGACAGGATCATTGTCAAGTTTCACCCAAATCATAGATATGCATATCTCTTCCCCTAGTACTGAAATGCAGTCACATCTGGACTTGATGCGTGGAAGGATGATTTTGTGGGTAAAGTACAGGAATGGGATTCAGGAGACCTTGGGTCTATTTCAGTTGTGCCACAGAGTTGGTTTGCTATTGGGCAAGTAAGTCACTTAACTTTTCTGTACCTCAAATTCTCCATCTGTAAAATGAAGATAATTATAGTTGCCTACCTCACAGGGATGGAACTAAGATTCCCTGAGCAGAGGCATCTTGAAGTAAAAGGCATGTGTCCTCATGATTGTGTTCATCTTAATAAAATGGTGGCTGTTCCCTGGTATTAATATATAATTGAAGCCAGCCTTATTTATTCTATATGTGATGCTATAATGTTTCTGAAAGCGATGTTTCCTTTTCCCTGTCTTACAGTAGTTTATATGGTGGTGTTTGTTGTTTATATGATAGGGAGTTACAGATTTGTTATCTAATGACAAAGCAACTTCTCACCTCTTATAAACATAATTTTATGAAACTGTTAGAAAACCTGGCTCTTTATATTACAGGATCCTGCCAGGAATGGAGACTCCATTGGATGTTTTGTCAAGAGCAGCATCTCTAGTACATGCTGATGATGAGAAACGTAAGTCTAAAATTTATTTTGTGCTTCATCTCTGCCATTATTTTGGTGCAGCCAATTTACTTTTACATACTGGATCTCAGTTTAGGTGTTGGATTAATTAGTCTTTCTCAGTTTGCTGTATCTAAGGTTTATAGAGGGAAAATTTCAAAAGTGCCACTGGAATTTAAGTGTACAAATGGGACTTGTGCTGTGAAATCCCTTAGGCACTCTTCATGAGCGCCTTCATAGTCTCCTAAAAAGAAAAACCGAACAATGCATTTTTAACATCTGGTGTCCAAGAAACCAAACATTCCTGATTTTTGGTATGTGCTCAAGGATTCAGAGGAGCATGTACCTCTTTCTGCTCTTGGGTAGGAAATTGACATGGAGTCCTTGACAAACTAGGGACTCTTTTATCTCTGATGTATATTAGGTCCATCCCCTAAGAAGCGCACAGGTACTCAGCCAATGAAGATGGGCCACAAAACTTCCTTTTCAGTGTTTAAAAACCACTTATCACTATTATACTTGATATCTGCCAATATTCACTGCTTACTGCTTTAAGATAAAAGTCAAAAGCCTTTTTTGTAATGTAGTGAAATAACATGTTTTATCCACTCTGCAATTTACCTTTTATATCAAATTGACTCTTCTTAAAAGCACTTCAAAATTCAAGCAAACGATAGTGGTTGACAAAAAGCAGAGAGATTATCTCTGTTAAGCTTGGGAGAGCTATAAAAAGTGTACAGTGACCTATTCCACAATACATTGATTTGACTGCAGGTTTAAATGCATTTAATTTGGAATTTTGTATTGTAGGTTAAGTATAAATAAGTGGTTTCTTCTCTGAAGATCATGCTATCTGAAGTAGGGACCCATTTATCAATTGGATGCTTGACATAGGAGTGCATTTGAGATTCTGCTAGGTACATATGGGTTTTTCGTAAAACTTGTTTGTTAGAAAAGATGACAGCACAACTGACATTGTTTAGTGTGATTGATCATTTGTCAAGGTCAGTGCTTTGCATCTTTTCCATATCATCATCCTGTGTTACAACGGGGGGGAAAAAAAATTCAGTACACCCTACCATAGAAAGGGATGGTGTACGTGACCCTCAGGTTAAGAACTCGTGGTCTAGAAAACTTCATACTTACTGTTTGTAAAATAAATGTAAAAAAATCTTTTGCCTAGCAATGAAAACAGAAAAATAGACAAAGAACGCAAAGGAGGTGCAGTATGTGTATTTAGACTTAGGTAACCATTAAATGATGATTTTTGTGGGTTTTTTTTTAATCTGCTTTCAGAAAGTATTCCACTTTCAAGCAAAGTGAGCTTGATATAACTATTAAAAAAGTATGTGTTAATATGCTTTAGGATGCAAGTAAACAAAAGCAAAATAATTAACAGTCTAAAGCAATTTTTCATATATGTGAAGAACACAAAACTGAGAGACACTGGCAACTTGCATCAAAAATGATTTGGCTTCCAAATGAGGGGATGAGAGGAAGATGGAAATACATGAAAGAAAAAATAGCACATAAATGTCTCCCCTAACTTTCTCATTTGTTTTCATAGAATATAACATGTTTTAAAATATACACATGTAAATTGTGCCTCACTAATATTTCGTAGCCTTCATCTTGTCCCTTGACAGTCATATTTTGACATTCCATAAATTCAGCTGTGTTTCTACAGAAATGGACTTCAATGTTCTATAGAGGCATATTTAACCTTATTCTGTACACATTGGACAATACCTTCAGCTGTTTTAAATTAGCAGTGTAACTCCCTTGAAGATAAGGATCTGGTCCAGAAACTTAGTTTGGACGTATGAAACCTCTTCTTAGCAGTATAGGTGTTTTTATAATCCTGACCTCATCCTCATTTAATTAATTATATTATTTATGAAATAAGCAATGGAACACATGTACAGAAATAGCTAATTCAAAGACTCTCAAATTTGAAATTTGGATTTTTACTATAAAAGCTACGTTGTTACTGAAGCAATGTACTTTTTGTGTCTGTTAATGATAAATTCTGATCATGGCTCCTGAAACTCTGCAATCCTTCAAAGCTAGTTTCTTCACAAAGGGTAAAATAATTTTCAGTGAACTCTGCTTTGCTGATAACATGTTAACTCTCATAATTCTGTGTCTTCAAAATGTGAAGTCAGTTGCAGAATTCCAAGAGAACCTAATTTTGACCTTTGTCCCTGTGTATCTAATGTCAAAGGATCATACTGTGACCATTAGAATGTTTCTAGAAATGAAGAATCCACACACATGAGCCTCTGTAGTTGATGACTTGGGTTTGTTTTGTGATGTGGATTCACTAAAGGGGTTGTCATAAAGTATATTGACATCACACACACAAATGTGGGCTGCATTATTTAGCTATAAGCACTTGATTTTCTTTTGACTGCTTCTTTAACATGGGTACCCGATGTTAACACCATAAAGGATGTCAGTTGCTAATCGTAGGTGGCTGTGTTGCCATTCATACAGGGAAGATTAAAAATAGAATCATAAAGGTTAGCATGACTGGGTTTAGAAGGGAATGTTGAATATGCCAAGTAGTAGCCGCACTGTGTAGAGCAGATTGTTCTCCCCACTGGTTTAGTAACTTGTTTTTAGTAGAATGTGGTGGTATTACAGTAGAACCTCAGAGTTACAAACACTAAGGGAATGGAGGTTGTTCCTAATTCTGAAATGTTCATGAGTCTGAACAAATCATTATGGTGGTTCTTTAATTTACAACTGAACATTGACTTAATACAGCTTTGAAACTTTACTAGGCAGAAGAAAAATGCTGCTTTCCTTTTATTTTTTTTTTTAGTAGTTTAACAGTACTGTACTGAATTTGCTTTTTAATTTTTTTTTCTTCGGTCTCTGCTGCTGCCTGATTGCATACTTCCAGTTTAAAATGAGGTGTGTGGTTGACTGGTCAGTTCGTAACTCTGGTGTTCGTAACTCTGAGGTTTTACTGTACAATGTGAGACTGGTCAGCATCTGACCATTGCTCCTAATGCTGACCACAGACACCAGCCTAAGCAGATGCTGACAAGAGAATCTGATGTTCTAGATTTTAAATTGCTTTTGTGTGTAGCTGGCGGTCTATAACAAGTCCTGCTGCCAAATCACAGAATGCTCAGAGCCCTCATTCTGACATCACCTTGTGAGATGAATAAAACTTTTCTTTTTCTATCTTTTAATTGTATTTTTATTGCATTAATCCGTATATTTTTCTTTTGAAAAGTGAAGGCTGGTTCTCTCTGTTAACTGAAACAAAGCTTTACCAATTCTAATCAGGTTATTAAAATAATTACAATTGAAAATAAAATCACTGCCCATATGCAGCTCAGAATGCTTGGGGATTTGGGGTGTTCACAAATGGTCAAGATCACGCAAACTCAGTATCACAGAAGTTTGGTCTAACGTCTTTGTCTTAGGATGTGAAACTATATAGTTTAACAAATTGTTGGGTCTTAGTATATAATATTAATTTATCTTGATTCTTCATCTCCTTATATTACAAAGATAAAATTTTTTTTAATCCACCCCATCTTATTGGGATGCCTTCTTGGGCCAATACCATTTGTCCTTGCCAAAAAATATTTAAACAGTGTAACTTTCAAAAACATCGGGTACATCAAAGAAATTAGGCAGTAGTTTTGCCTACTAGTGGTGTATTAAACAGGAGCAAGAGTCTTGAGAAAATTATCTCAACAATGTTTTTGAGTTAGTTGGTTGATCTTCTGAAGTAACTTGCACACTTGTAGAAAGTGCAGAAGCTTTAACGCAGTTTTCATTGGATGCTGTTGTATGAACTCTTTTAATAATGTGAATTCCTTGATGTTTTAGTTATATCTATGTTGGTTCAGCATCTACTTAAGCAGATGCTGTGGTCCGGATTTTAAACTCTGTGGGGCTGGAATCTTGGGCTGGATTTAGGTAAGAAGTCTAAAGTGACGTTACTTACACTTTGGCTTCTTCAGTGTTCCTTGAACTAATTTACGTTCTCTTAGGGTATCAATTAGACATATTGAGTTTTACACCCCTTTTACAACATATCATTTGCATCACCTCTGAATTTGACCCACTGCGTGAAAGGAAGTCTTAGTGGGTGTAACTTGCATGTCAAGGGACCAAAGGAGGAGAGTGTACCAAGAAAAAACTTTTAGTAGGATAGCGTAAGTAGTTCTAACGATCCACTTTAACTTACATGTTCACCTCGTTTTTCTGTCCGTAATTTACTCAGACTTCCTTAAATATTGCTAAAAGGGTGTTGTTAGATCTAAGTTAGTCTGAGTGTGAGGAATTACACCACTGAACATACTCTGAATTTGGCCCCTTATCTTCATGCTTGTCAGTAAAGTGCCTAACTTATTCCTGGTGCTCCACAAAAAATAAACGATATTGCGGTTGGTTAACATATCTACACTGCACCAGTGCTCTGTAGTGAATATTTATACATAATGGAAAATCCGTAGTGTGTTTGTTACAGTGAAGATTGGCTCTGAATGGAATCTTTTTATTTTGTCTTAAATCAAGGTTTCTAGTTATTCATAGGCTGACTAAATCACTGGATTTTTATTTGTTAAAATTATTTTTTACAATGTATCTACTAACTCACGGCTACTTTACTGCTGGTTCATTGGTGTGGAGTCTAATAGGTTCCTTTTTTCATTTTTGTTTTGTGTCATTGACAAATGAACTACATCACATTTAGTTTCCCATTTCCCAATTTTGAACAGGTATTCCAAATGTGTTATCTCTCCTGAAACATGTTCTTGCCAGAAATGGATTCTTTAGTTTTGCTTTAGTGCTGAAATAGAATTGTGTGTAACTGATAAATACTGGCTTTTATCCTCAAGATTTAATTTTGCTTACAAATGGAGAATAAATGAAATATAGCCCTGTAATACTATATAGAAGTGGCAATAACAATTATCAAATAGCTGTTCATTACATGCCAGTGAAGAAATAAAGCTGTTCATAAAAGTAATTTTACTGCACATCAATCAGGTTCTCTTATCTAATCAGTTTGTTGTATAATCCTGGAAAACAGCTGACTGACCACACACCTGGTATGCCAAATGAGGCGAATAAAATTGTCTGAGGAATTAAAGACACTATTCCTCTTAACTAGACTCATGCAAAATTGCTTGCCTTCAGAGCAGTTTTCCACTGTAGGCAATTTAAAATTCCTCTGACCTTTTTCTTACTTTCTCCTCTAACTATTTGTTTTTGCAGAGAGAAATATATACATGCATGTGTGTAATGCATAGTAATTTTTTTTAAAGCAAAAATAGCTTTGACTTTTTATGCCTCTACTTCAGGCATAATCAAGGTCAAATTATTGGAACTTTCCCATCCCATCTATATTTGTCTATCATCATTTTTATTTCGTTTTCACTTAAGAACCATATACAGGTTCTGAGGCCCCTGGCACATTTAGAATTACAAATCAACATTTCAACTAGCTTGATGCTTTTATCAAGCAGAAACAGATCTTCATACAGCTTCCCACAGCTCTCCTTAATGGCCAGATGAAACGAATATTAAAATACTGTTTTTCCAGATGTATGTAACTCACTTTACTTGTTTGCTGTAGTGGAAAAATACTTTACAAGAAATGAGTTTTGTGAGGATACTGATCTTCATATCTGCAAGGGAAAGCAATTGCTACAGCTGTTCAATTCTTTTTGGGGACCTGGTGTGGTAGAGAGTGTCAGTTCTGGTGTCAGTACAAAATGAGCTCTGTTTGGCTCTGACTGCTGTGTAATAACCATTCTGCAGGAAGATTCACCCATTTAAGTTTTTTTTTTTTTTCTTTTTTTTTTTTTTTTTTCCCCGCCACAGGGAAAAGATTTTATTTAATGACATTTTGGGTGATTTACAATAAGCCAAGAACATGTTTTTGCTTAGTACGGAAGTTCAGCTTCATGGGAAGTTTAACCATGTTAAAAATGGTTTTTATTTCCTAACCTTTCGCTAGCATTTGGTCCATCAGTTACAATCTAAGATGCAACACAAGGAAGGATGAGCAGGAAAGTTATCAGTGCTCTATAGGCCTGATTCTTATTTATAGTGAGGCCCGTTAATACCACTGTACACCCACTTTAAAACCTCTTTAGACCGCTAGAGTGATGTAAAGGGGATTTAGTGTAATGAGAATTAGGGCCTATATTGAACTAGTAAAATAGTTTAAAAGAACTATTGCATGTAGTTGTTTAGATTTCCCAGGATTGTTGTTAGTGTCCTTAAACAAATCTGACTGACTCTTTTGCAGTTGCACCTATGTCAATAAAGTTGAACTTTATAGTGATGTGTTTGCACTGTACTTTGTTTGCAGTACTTTTAAAAGTGTCAACCCTTTTTGGTTAGATCACATATGGTGGCAGTTACTTTAACAGCTACTAGTTTAAATCATTCTGACATGCAAAACGCTTCTTGCTATCAAAGCATATTTATTAAACAAATATACCTGAGTCATGAAAATGATGAATTGTGGAGGGATAAATGACCACGGTAATTGTATTTGCAAATATTACCACTGTGACGTAAGCACAGTGGTATATAGACCTCTTTTACAGTGGATTGGGGGAGGGGGATGACAGTAGCTAAATAAAATAGGCGTTTATACTATAAACAGAAATTCTCTTCTAGAAGCCATAATAATTAAGGCAGAGGGCACAGAGATGCATCTCCTACTGAATTCATTGTTGGCTTATCTGTACTCCAAGTCCTTTATTCCACTTGAAAGAAAACAATAAGATGATGTCATTACCAACCAATCACCTTGCAGTCTTGTCGCTAATCACTGTGGTTGCCAAAGGCGAGGGAAAAAGGACGCTGAAAGTCGGTGTTGCTTTTGAGCAGCTGTTCAGTGCTGGAAGTAGGCCGTGTAAGAATTTCAACAATAATTGCAACAGAGTGAGCTTTTCTATTTTTGAGTGTTTCAGAGATGAGGCTTATTGAAATAGCTGTGTATGCATGTTCGCTTGCAATCTTTTTGTCGTTATTGTAGTAGAAACATTATCAAATATAATTGTGTTTTATTACTATATTGTAACTGATTTGCAAATTAGGTTCTGTGCAATAAAATGACTCAGTAGTACTGGTTATGCAAATAAACCTGTTTTTAAAAAAAAACCTAACCAAACAAAAAAAAACCTTGAACCTGGTAGTTATTGCTCCTTTGCTAACTTTTCATTTTGAAGTGTAATGTTTGTGGAATTATCGGTGTGAAATTGATGTAGTTTATAATAAGGAAGAACTTGCAGGCAGACAGCTTCACAAAACGATTTCACTAGCTGGACATTCCAAGTCACCTGTTTGATTTTCAGTATAACAATGAAACATTTAGGACAGCATCCTGTACTTTTTCCATCACATTTTTTTTCCTCAGATCACTTCTTTTTAATAGTAGAACCAGACATTAACGTGACTAAATTGTGTTGGAAAGCAATTATCTTTTAAGTATTCATAGAAAATTTTTAGTCATTTGCTTTTTTCATTTTATCTATTTTGCTAAAACTGAAATATTAGTGAGTCTAAGAGCTGGTCCATGTACAGTGCTGGACTGATTTAAATAAAATGGCTTGGAAAACACTTTAGTTAAATTGGTGCAATGCCATACTGTGCACACACTCTTAAATCGGTTTAAGAGTGTTTTAAATATGCTCAGTGTTTTGGGGCTTGTCTATACAGCATGGAAAAGCACTCCAGAGAGGTGTGCACTAATGTGCTGAGCAGATGCTCCCTAAAAGGTACCTCGTTCGCATCAACCTAATTGTATGTGAACTGAGTTGGGTACTTCTTTAGAATGTACCCATTGCAGTTAGAGCGCAACATGTTAGAATACTTTAAAAAACACGCCCCTCTATGACTCTTTACCAGTGCCGTGCGGGCAAGCTCTTGGTTTGCAAGTGACTTGAGTGAAGCTGATTTTAAAAGTGTCCACAATAGGGGATAGATTTAACTAAATAAGTTAAACTAGTTCAAAAAAGAGCCCTCAAGGTTACTTTAATGTAAGATGATCTTTTCCTTTAAAAAATTTTTTTTTTAAAAAGCGCACATATGCTTAAGGAAAATGAGTAGCACAATATTACAATGAAAGAATAAAATAGAATTTTGTTACAGAGTTTGTGTTTATTCTCTCCTTGACAGGCTTACGCAACTCCCAGTAGAATCAGTGGGAGTTATACATGTGTGAATTAAGAAGGACAAATGCTCCACCTCACTGTATTATTTGATATGGGATTAGTAAAATTTCCCACAGAATAAGAATTTGTAACTTGCTATCTGTAATTTTTATTTTGCAAATACATGAACAAAGTAGCAAAACTTGCAATAAGGAAATAAATGGAAAGAATTGCAGACATACCTTATAGTTGAAAAAGGTTACTTCAGTTTTCTGTCTCATAAAATGTGCTTATCTGGTTTTATTGTTCTATATAGTTCTTCAATTAAAGAGAAAACTTGGAGTTGCTTATGCAAATAGGTGCTCTAGTATACGTTTCTTTATTAAATGTGCAGGGTTTTTTCTTGTTGACAGCATTTACACTTGAATATTTGCCTCATGCTAAATCCCTCATCTCCTGCAGCTAATAATGCTCTTTTAAAAAGCAGTAACTTTCAACACACAGTCTTTGGGCATTTTGTTTGGGCATTGTCCCTCCAGTATGAATGTGATTATGATTTATTTGAGGCTAGAGGCCTCAGCTGATATCAGGACCCATTGTGTTTAGTGCTGTACAGCAGGGAGAGATTGCAGTCTAAATAGACAAGATAGAGATAGGGTAGGAGGGGAGGTGAAGTGACTTGGCCAATGTTGCACAGCAAGTTAGTGGCAGAGCTGGAAGTAGTACCTACAGTCTTCTGCCTCCCAGTCCAGGGCCCTATCCAATAGATCACTCTACTTCACAAAGTGGTAACATAGGGTTACCATATTTCAGCATGGAAAAAAGAGGACGGGAGGAGCCCTGCCCCCGTCCTGCCCTAGCCCTGCCCCCGTCCTGCCCTAGCCCCGCCCCTTCCACTCCCCGCCCCCCTCAGAACACCAACCCTCCCCCAGCTCCTTGTCCCCTGACTGCCTGCTCCTGGGACCCCTGCCCCTAACTGCCCCCCAGGACTCCACCCCCTACCTAAGCCTCCCTGCTCCTTGTTCCCTGATTGCCCCCTCCTGAGACCCTCCCCCCATCCTAATTTGCCCCCTAGGACCCTACCCCCTACCTGTCCCCTGACTGCCCCAACCCTTATCCACACCCCCACCCCCAGACAGACCCCCGGGACTCCCACGCCCCATCCAACCACTCCCCACCCCCTGACAGCCCCCCCCCCAGAACTCCCGACCCATCTAAACCCCTCTGCTCCCTGTCTCCTGACTGCTCCGATCCCTCTCCCCACCCCTGCCCCCTGACAGCCCCCCCAGAACTCCCAAACATCTCCCCCTGCTCCTTGTCCCCTGACTACCCCACCTGGGACCCCTGCTCCTAACTGCCCTCCAGAACTCCACCCCCTACCAAAGCCTCCCTGTTCCTTGTCCCCTAACTGCCCCCTCCTGAGACCCCCCCCACCCTAACTGCCCCCCCCAGGATCCTACCCCCTACCTGTACCCTGACTGCCCAAAACCTTATCCACCCCCCCCACCCCCAGAAAGCCCCCCCCGAACGCCCGACCCCTCCCCCGTCTCTTGACTGCTCC
>NW_020664583.1:2402841-2417027 GCF_002925995.2 Terrapene triunguis
GTGCGAACGGCCGGCTGGTGATCTGCAAATGCAGGGAGGGAGCGATCTCTGCTGCTGGGGGAAGGAGGGGCTGTCTCTGGCTGTCGGAGCCCGGGGGGAAGTCTGGACATTTAGAAATTCCCCCCGGACGCTATTTTTAGCTCTAAAATCCGGACATGTCCGGGGGAATACGGACGAATGGTAACCCTAGGTAACATCATGTGAGCAGTCTACTTCCACAGCCGGTTTTAAACCTCTGACTTATGTCTGTTTTCAGGGCAGCCTGCAGGCCCTGCGGTGCTGGGCTGCCACAGCCATGGTGATTGTGAGGGATAAAGTTGGATTTGTTGGGAGGGCAGTGTTCACCTCTGTCAGGGTGGTAGGGTAATCCCAGTTCCTTCAGGACATTCAAAACTAGAGATTCAGCCTTTTCTTTGGGCCTCTGTGAGCTGAATCAAGTAGTAAACATCATTAGGATGTTCCTCCTGAGCCTGAGAGAGAACCATCCAAGAAATGCCTTACTTAAAACTATATTGTTTAGTTGCCATCTTTTCATCCAGAGAGCTACAAGCTCAGTCACACAGGGGACCCTCACATTCCATCATTATAAGGTGCTGATTAAACCAGAGTCACATTTTCTTCCAGTCTTTATGAACCAAGTAGTCTCTCTCTCTCTCATTCTTTCAAGAAGGCAAAATGGAAAATGATAAACTTGTACACACCAGGGTGGATTTGATATGGATTGGGTCCCTAATCCATGAACTATTGGAACTCATTTACACAACTTTTCTTAAACATTACATGAATATCTTGTCTCATACTATAGAATTAGAATTTATAATTCCTATTCCATGATGAGAGATCTTTGAGCTATAATGTATCTTAATTAAAACTATCTTGAGAGGTTTTTTCCCTCAAAAAGCATTGTATCAAAAAAATCCAATTTTTATTTTTTTAAAAAATCATTGATTTTTATCCATCCTGGAAACAACTGCTAAAAAAATTACCTTTGACCCCAAAGAATAAGAAGTCTGACAATCTGTTTGTCTTGTTTGCTGGTGCTAAAAAGTTTTTACCATCTCTCAGGGGTCTGTGTCCCATTTGGTATGACAATTTCACATTCCTGTCTCCATCAGAGCTCATTCTACTGGAGCAGTCTGCATCATGAACAGTGGATGCACTCAGCAGTCACCCAGGCTTCATTACCTACTTTCACTTACCACTGTACAGTTTGTGTGGCAGCTTCTGCAAATATTGCTGTTGAAAGCCTGGTCCTATTGGCCTGTGGTTCTGTAGCAATATCTCAGTCTGTATTTGTTTTGTGGAATACTGCTGATGAACTCTTGCCTAGGTTGATAGAAGTGGACAGAGAAATGAGATTAACAAAGAAATTCACCCTGCATTCTATAAATGTTTTCACTATGATTCCCATTTCCAGGGATCTTCAGCAGATTAACTAAGGATTTTTTTTTACCAGAACCATAATAACATAGATGATGCATAGATAGGCTGTATGTGTTCTAAATGAAAAGAGCTCTTTTCTTACTTTGTGCTTGTTAGACAGTTCAGTATAATCTAGAGTTTTGAATTCATTTTCTCAGTTTAGAAGGTTGTCACTTATCTAGACAAAAAATGTGCAGTGTTAGAGATCATTCCATCTCCTGAAAAGTAGTAGACTCGCCATGTGGCATGATATATATTTTTCATAAGAAAAACAAGAACATACGACTGGCCATAGTGGGTCAGACCAAAGGTCCATCTAGCTCGGTATCCTGTCTTCCGACAGTGGCCAATGCCACGTGCCCCAGAGGGAATGAACAGAACAGGTTATCATCAAGTGATCCATCCCCTGTCACCCATTCCTAGTTTCTGGCAAACAGAGGCTAGGGACACCATCCCTGCCCATCCTGACTAATAGCCATTGATGGACCTATTCTCCATGAATTTATCTAGTTCTTTTTTTAACGCTGTTATAGTCTCGGCCTTCACAATATTCTCTGGCAAGGAGTTCCACAGGTTGACTGTGTGTTGTGTAAAAATACTTCCTTTTGTTTGTTTTAAACCTGCTGCCTATTAATTTCATTTGGTGACCTCTAGTTCTTGTGTTATGAGAAGGAGTAAATAACACTTCCTTATTTACTTTCTCCACACTAGTCATGATTTTGTAGAACTGTAGCAAATCCCCGTGTAGTTGTCTCTTTTCCAAGCTGAAAAGTCCCAGTTTTATTAATCTCTCCTAATATGGAAGCCGTTCCATACCCCTAATAATTTTTGTTGCCCTTTTCTGAATCTTTTCCAATTCCAATATATTTTTTTTGAGATGAGGCGACCACTTCTGCATGCAGTAGTCAAGACGTGGGTTTACCATGGATTTATATAGAGGCAATATGATATTTTCTGTTTTATTATCTATCCCTTTCTTAATTATTCACAATATTCTGTTCATTTTTTTTTGACTGCCGCTGCACATTGAGTGGATGTTTTCAGAGACCTATCCACAATGACTCCAAGAACTCTTGCTTGAGTAGTAACAGCTATTTTAGACCCCATCATTTTATATGCATAGTTGGGATTATGTTTTCCAATGTGTACTTTGCATTTATCAACATTGAATTTCATCTGCCATTTTGTTACCCAGTCACCCGGTTTTGAGAGATCCTTTTGTAGCTCTTCGCAGTCTGCTTGGGACTTTACTGTCTTGAGTAGTTTTGTATCATCTGCAAATTTTGTCACCTCACTGTTTACCCCTTTTTCCAGATAATTTATGAATATGTTGAATAGGACTGGTCCCAGTACAGACCCTGGGGGACATCACTATTTACCTCTCTCCATTCTGAAAACTGACCATTTATTCCTACCCTTTGTTTCCTATCTTTTAACCAGTTACCAATCCATAAGAGGACCTTCCCTTTTATCCCATGACAGCTTGCTTAGCTTAAGAGCCTTTGGTGAGGGAACTTGTCAAAGGCTTTCTGAAAATCTAAGTACACTATATTCACATGCTTGTTGACCCCCTCAAAGAATTCTAGTAGATTGGTGGTGCATGATTTCCCTTTACAAAAACCATGTTGACTTTTCCCCAACAAATTATGTTCATCTACGTGTCTGACAATTTTGTTCTTTCAAGTTGGTGAATTAATGTGTTAGCAGGAAAGTCTTTCTACTTTCTTCCTATCAGGTTGGTGATTTGTAGAACAAATCTAGGGATTCAGAGGAGAGTCAAGTAACTGGCAGAGGCACAGAGAACTGAGAAATTGGGGCTTGTGGTATAGGTGAGATATATGCTGGAAAAATAGATGTGGTGTAGGACTGGGATTTGATGATTTGTTTTGTTATTTATTGAAAACAAATCTGTCCTGTGTTCCTTTTGGAACATCTGCTTCCCTTATACTATTTTATTGACCAGTGACAAACCGTGGTAGAGCTTGTTCTAGTCTAGAAAGTTAAGACCAGTATACATGGGTCTTCAGTTTTCTAAATACTTTTTATGCCCATTAGGCACATTTCCAAAGCATAATTCTGTCTGTCCATATTGATCATCCAAACTGTTAGAATCTGGTGCAGGTGGAACCATATTTAAATATGATTTCCAGACTAATTTCTCAATCCACTGTAAACTGGTTTTAAACTTTCCGTAACCTTGGCGGCCTCATTTCTATCTTGTGTAGTTCAAAGCAATGCCAACTCTATGCAAGGCGATCATGTGTATACAATATAGGGTCTGGCAAATACTGCAAAAAATGTCAGTATATAGTCTGACACACAATATTCTTTTTCCTAAAGCTATGCTTATGCTCCTTTTGAGTTTCTTTTCTGCGAATATGTGCGTGATTGAATTTGTGGGAAATTAATTTGGAAGTCATGTGTGATAGTAATTCTGGAAACAAAATTTTAGATTTACACATACAAATGTTTGCAGTTAAAGTATTTGCAGGATGCCTTAGGGAGCAGAAACAATATTATGTGATTAATCTCAACAGTAACAACTAACCACCAAAGCCCAAATAGCAAATAATATTCATAGAGCTCTGTTTTATGGTCAGTCCACAGAATTAAAAAAAGTTGCAAAACATTAAACGTAATTTCAGATACTAAATAACTCACTCTTTTTTTTGCAGAAATTCATGAGCAGAAAAAATAGTCAGGTCGTTGAATAAATGAACTGTTGTCAGTTATGCACTGATCTCAGCAAGTAATCTGTATGCTGATCTGTGCAAGGCAAAATAAAAACGAAGATATTTCCTGAAGTACTAATTTGGCAAAGGCTAATTGATGAATGGCATTGGCAAGGATTTGCATTTGTAAAATAGCCACAGAAGATGTAATGGGAGCTGGTGAAAGGAAGTTTTACACCGTTCATTATATGACAGTATTAGCCTAAAGTTCCAGCACATAAGGGTTTTCCCACAAGTTTTGGGTGAGAGTGGGTAGCAATCCATAACTGGTCTGTGTTTGCCAAGGGAGTGGGAGAAGTTGAAAAGAAAGCCCAGTTTAGCTTGTGATATTTTGGGAAAAGACCATAAATAACACCCCATTTCTTGTTCAGAAAATGGATTTGTGTTTTGTGAATCATCAGTGGTGGTGGTGACCATACTACTTATTTGCAGGGTAGCTTGCACAAAGTGGAGAGTCTTTCCTGGAAAGCAAATTCTAAGGGTAGAAAATGAAAGTGTGGTACGCTTTTACGATTTTGTTGGAAAACCCTGTAAGAGGAGTGTTAAATACCATAGTATACTTGATTTATTTATTTATTTATTTGTCCTGAAAACCTTCACCTTCCATTCCTTAAACTTTTTTTGTAGCAGAGAACTAAAGATTGGAGTTACATTTTCAATTTGTTAAATAGGTTGAAAAATGGGGCAATTGTCCAACTGGTGCCTAGATGTATTTTAATGACATAACACCACTAGTATAATCAATGGATTGATGGTAAAGCCCCCAGAAATTAAGAAGCTTAAACATTTTTCAACTTAATTTTGAACCTCTTTTGAACACTTTTTCAATTGTCTAAAGTCTGTGAACATTCACATCTTTCAAGATAGCAGATATTTCTACCCAAGCTGTGCCAGCTCTGCAGTCAGGCTATTTAAAGTTGCTGTAATTCACAACGAAGAATGCCTGCCTTGCAACTTTATTTTATCTTTCCA
The DNA here is from genome assembly GCF_002925995.2 of Terrapene triunguis. Taxonomy (NCBI): domain Eukaryota; kingdom Metazoa; phylum Chordata; order Testudines; family Emydidae; genus Terrapene; species Terrapene triunguis. Next base: position 2,407,968 of record NW_020664583.1, read on the forward strand.
AATTAGTTTTTTTCCTGATTGATGCTAAAATTTTGTTCGTATTAGGGGGAAAAAAAATTCAATATTGAAATACTATCTCTTAAATGCCATCTAAATCCACATCACTTAGCAGGGGGCAGCATTGCTGCTTGCTAATATGGAATTTGTTGTCCGATACCAGTCATAGCTGTGAAAGGTGCAGCTGACTGAATACTGTGTTAGTAAACAGATTCACATATGAACAATTGCTTGGAAATTGCAAATGCACAGTTCTCTTAAATTGGTGTATTTCTGGAAGTGCTTTAAATTTTTGCATCAGTGTAGTTTGTTTCATAGGAATACACCTTATGTACATTACAGTATTAAACAAGTATACAGAAGTTATAACGTATTTAAATTTAATCGGACTTCTAGTTTTTAGTGAAATGGGCCAAGTAGTAACTTTGCTTACCCAACTGAGAATACTTTAAGCTTACATTGTGCTTGTGAAATGCAGTGAGCTTTCCAGAACTGTGTTCTTTCCACAGCTTTAGGAACATAGATATTTAGGACAAATTTGGAAGTCTTTTTTTGCATATATGAAAAGTTATTCTTCCTTATTTTGGGGGCGAGGGGGCAATGGGAGGTGAAAATATTTTAAACATCTATAATACCTCAGGTTTTGGGGTATTTTCAGTTTTCTACTGTACCTTTTTTCTTATTTTATTGTTTTTAGTTACTATTTGCAACATTTTTATTAGTGTGTCTGTGGAAAAAATCTTACCATTGCAGAAGGGTGCTGTACAACCTCCCTGTTGATTCCTCTTGAAAGGCTGCTGTTGTATTTACTCAGATTATATCACCCGTATGCCACAGATTCTGAGGTGTCTCTCTGATTCATTTTCCAGATGGTTTTCTACATGATCTGTGACTTGGCATGTCTTTGGTGTAATATGACTGGATGTTTTGTTTTGTTCAGAAAGGCAAATCTGGATATGCCGTTTTCCACAGACAAACTAAGAGACAAACGAGTTAAATCTTACATTTTCTCTCTTTAGGTTGGGGCCCTTAAACTGTTAGATAATTTTTAAAGCTTTCATCAGGGGTGTGTGTGTGTGTATAATGTACACATTAGGGTTGTGGTGAAGGGGGTTGTTGTCTCTAGGACCCCTATTTCATTTGTTGCAGAAGTTGGAAGCGAGTGAGTTCGGGGACTTCAGGAAGAGAAAGGATGGTCTTATGGTTAAGGAGTTGAATGCTGCTCTGGAGAATTGGGATCTATCCTTGTCTGTGGCAGAATTCCTGTGTGAAGTTAGTCAAATCACTTAGACCAAACTTTTCACAGGGTGGCTACTCTGTTTCTGGGTAACCAGTATGAGAACGTGGGGTCAGATTTTCAGAAGTACTGAGCGCTCACAGCTTTACCTGAAGTCAATGGGAGCTGTGCTTTGAATATATAAAGTGCTGCATAATTCTAAGTACTCTCAAAAGTCAGGTACTGTACTTGGCATCTCAATTGGGGCAACGGAAATTAGTGGATGCTTCTGACCTTAATCTCTGTTCATCAGTTCCCAATCTGTAAAATGTGTAATGCCCACTCATCTCGCATGGGTGTTGCGAACATTAATTAATTATTTGTGAAGCACTCAGATACTATAATGATGAGCACTATAGAAAAGACTATGAGGAAACTAATAATTCCGTCTTCAGAGTAAAGGCTGAATCTTGTGCAGTAAATAAGCTTGGGGCCGCACACTGAATAACACAGAGACAATAAAATAATAAATACCTTCTCCTTAATTGAGCACTGTCCAGGCTTTGCAATGTATGAGGCAAACGTCCCATGAAAAAAATCTGACGTGCTAATTTTAGAGTGCTTGAATGTGAAACCTTAATACCGTTCTCTAAACATAGTTTTGTGTGTGTGATTTCCTAGTTTGTTTTTTTTAAAAGCAAACTGAAAAAACAAAAAAAATTCATCATACATGAGTAGGGCTGGAATCTTTAGCTCCACCACATAGATCTCTGTTACTTGAGCTAAAGGAGTAACTGATATCAATAGTTGGTTTTCATCCTCTGTGTGGACCAGCACTAGAGGGGGGATGGGACACTTTGCTAATGGGTTCCATGGATGTTTGCTGACAGAAGAGGGTTGCTGACACTCACGGATCTTGGGTTCTATTCCAGGCTCTAGAGAGGAGTGTACTTTAATGAGAACAGACTCTTCTGCCCAGTCATCCCAACCTGTCCTTATCCAACCTCTCTCATGCCCACTACTGGTTCCGTGTTCCGGTCCCATTCTCCTCAGACTTCTTATCATTGTCGTCTTGTCCAACAAGTTCTCTAATCCTTCCTCCCTCCCCCCTACAGTTACTCATCTGATCTATCTCTCCCCCCTCTCCTGGTCTCCATTGTCCGTGTTCCCCATCCCCACTGAGTCCCAGTCCACCTCAGTGTAAAGGTAAGAGTTTGCTTTCTGTTAGGGGACTTTGCCCTTTGAGGTTGTAGCCTATAATCTGGATTTTATCATTTTGATCGTATTTTTATTTCTGGCTATATAATAGTTTTGGCCTAGATGTAGTTGTATTATGGATGCTCTGCTGTTCCTCATATTTATTTCTTGCATTTTTATTTTATTAAACTGTAGTATTTGGTATGTATTTTTCCCCCCTGTTCAATTGTCCTAGGATTTCCTTTTCCAGATATTTTTCAATAAGGCATTGTTAAATTTAGGATGCAGTTCAGCTTTATTTTGTTTTCACTTTGTCCCTGAATCTGGTTAATGAAAAGTCAACAAGTAGTAAAAATCAGATGACACACAGCTTTTATTTTTACTAAGATCACTGTGGGTACTTTAATTCTCCCAGCTGCTATCCTTTTTCTCCCCCCTCTTCCCCCCCCCTTCATTTTAAACGTTAGTGATGGGTTCTGTTTTAAACTTCCTCCTGCATTTTGTGTGCCTTACTCACCATTACGTGTTTAGTTCTGGTAATTCTGTTTGTGCTTGTTCAGTACTTCATTAAGTGGCAAGTTCATACTCAACCTCCCTGCTCCCCATGCATATTTGAGTTAAAACTTGTTAATTACTGACACAGAAGCTTTTACTACTGCTATAAAGAACCTATGCAGTGAGCATAATTAAAATAAGGCATTTAGCACAATAGGCTGTTTACTGTTACTGCAGTAGTTCCTATGTTTAGAAATGGGAAATACTGCTGTAAATTCCCTTGATGCAGGTGGCCAATGGATGTTTTTTAGTGGCACTCACTTTATGGACATGAGCTATATTCTCTTCTCACTTATTGATAGATGTGTTCTAGATTTTTATATTGCTCCTTTCACCAGGTTAATAAAGCACTGCACAGTTAAGGAGCCCAAAAAACAAACATTTTTTTCCCTTCTGAATTTCTTGAGGCTAAGGAGCAGAATATTGCAAGTGTAAGATTTATTTTAAAGAGCATTGATCCTTGAGAGGCCCTTTATCAAAAAGGTGTGTGTTGGTGCATAGGCCTAGCTAGATCCATTTCTGGCAACGAGTTCGGTAGCTAGAGTACCACTACCAAGAGTGGAGAACATACACAGTTATGGTGGCTTAACTAAAGGGGTGATCTTCTACTGATTTAGTTAAATTGGTGTGGACTTTTATAAACCAGGTTTAAACCTTGAAAAAGCCCGAGAGAGAGAACATAATTAGAATGGTCAGATTCCAGGTTAGGTTTTCAGGGCTGGTAGCTAAAGGGAAAAAAATCAGGGATGAATAGGGGCCATTATTTCTTCTGTGTGCTTCCCTCCCACATTCAATCCTGATCCAACTCTTCCGAGTAGGACTATGAATTTCCACTACAGAGGGTAACCTGAGCTTGATTATATTTGATATTCTGAAGACACAAAGGACTTTTACTTCTGGGTCAGTAAATCATTACAATTGCATGACTATATTTTTCACCCTTATTTTTACTTTTTTAAAAAAGCTTTTTGAATATCACGTGCGAGTTGGTCTCTAAGAGCTGTACTATATTAAAAGGGAAAGGTGATTTTTCTATTTCCTGATCTGGTTTATGTTTTTTTTGCTGAGAGCTTGAAACTACTATATATCCAGTAAAAGTTGATTTAAAATTTCATCTGCTACAAAGATGGAGCTGTTTTAGCAAATCATACTGGAATCAATTCTGTTTTGGACACCTATGTTCTTTTGCTGTAATAGAAATTGTGAATGCTAGTCAGTCAGGAATAGTTTTAGGGTTTTGTCTTTTATTTATATTTAACCAGATTATTTTATTTTATATAAACTTGTTCTAGATCTCCTGAAACTGTGAGGCAGTAATAGTAACTGGCTTTCATTTTCTAGGTTACGTCCATAATATCTTCGCCTGAGAACAGCTGTGCACCACAATAGTAACTGTGCCACTATTAATCTTGATCCTTTATTTGCTTTCTTTAGAGCCCAGATTTAGATGTTTGACAATGGCAAAAGGGCTACAGTTCAGCTGTGGGCTCTGTCTGTCTCTTCTGTTCTAGTATTTATACACTAAAATGCAGGAATCCCGTACAGGTTGAAATCGATGGCACTTTTCCCCGAGTCATTCTCTGTGTTCAGTTTTAAAACAATATATATTTTAATCTGCACTGTAAACTAACACCCCAGTTTATAAATTGTGGAGGAACTGTTCCATTAAAGTTTTTTTAACTCTCAGGCTAACAAAGTTCGCTTTTCAGTAGACAACTTAAATCTAGTTTTGGATTTCAAACATGCCAAAATCCAGGCATGTTTGGTTCTGGGGTTTTAATTCAGGCCTATAAGCTTAACACAATTGTACCCTGATTTTTATTGGGACTTTAAAATATGATGATTATTCAGAATCTAAGCATTGTCATCATAAATAACATTGTTTTCAGTTTTGTCATACTCACCTAAGCAAATTATATTTTTCTAAATGATAAATATCACATAAAAGTAATACTGCTGAATAATTAATTTGTTGTAAAACAGATTTATTTACTTTTAAAATATTATCTAAATGTCAGTTTGTATGATATTTTGTTGGAAACTTGTGATTTCAATTCTCTTGGTTAAATTAAGAAAGAAACTTGGATTTAATGTTCACTTCCCAGGTGGAATGTCACTTCCAAAGCTCTAGTATGGAAGAAAAAAAAAAAAAAGTATTTTAGTCTGTGTGTTACTGCCTCTTTTTAGATGTATGAAAGGGGAAGGAAATTTTCGAACAATCCTTTTATGGAAATCAAGAGTATTTTTCCTATAGGGAAATAATTTGAAGAGAAACCTTAGGGTTCTGTGTTTCATTCCCCGCCCCCCCCCCCACCACACACACACACTTTTCTTGACTGAAATACTAGATACGTTTTGTCTGAGCTAGTAATAATCACTGGCGACATCAATATCTTTTGGTGCCAAAAGAGAGTTGGTCAGCTGCCTTAATCCATTCCACTGAACTTCTCATGACTTTCAACAGATGTTTTGCCTTTAAAGGTCAATTAAACTGAACTGACTTGCTCCTTGCTTCCCAAAGCATGCCAGCATAGTTCAGAACTGGAATGTACTTGTTTGACACAAGGAAATGTCTTTTCCCATTATTATTTTATTTATATTATTTTTATTTTTAAGAAATTCTCTAGGTACCCATATTAATAATATAATAAATGGCATTAAGATGTTTTAAAAATGATAAAAGGAAAAGATAATGGGGAAAATAAAACTAGTCAAAATATGAATACATTTAAAGACAGGGTCAGTAAGAGGCTCTTACACATCTATATGTACAATTAATATTTATTTGTATTACAGCTGCACTTAAAAGCCCCAAATAAGACTTTGTCCCCATGGTGTAGGCACTGTACTAACCCACAGTACGGGACAACCTGCTTCAAAAAGTTTAAAGTCTACACAGACGACTTTGATACAAGGAGGAGGAGGTGGGCACAGCAGATTGATTAGTTAGTGGGATCTAGGTTACCCATCTTGAAAGTGGAGGTAGTAAGGCAAATTTGCGTCTTAGGAGGACAGCATCAAAAATTTGTGTCTCAGGAGGACATACACAAGGGAATGAATATGAAGCACATTTCAGAGATAAACTCTTGGTAGGGAGTCTTCAATTTCTAAAATGTGATTACTGTTCAGAACATCTATGTAATGGTGTATTTCAGGGGTACTTTATAAATGTACCGACCCCCAGTTTGAGAACCCCTGCTCAACATGGAGTGACAGACAGTCACTCCGGTGTGTCTTGCCATCCAGGTGATTGTATCTCTGTGACTGATCCCAAAGGACCAATCACTTAATCCAGGTTAATTGTGCTTTAGGTCTCACACCAAAGACCATGCTTGTAGCCAATTCTATAGTAAACTATATGAAGATTTATTGAATAGGAAAAGGAAACTAGAGAGTTATTCACAGGGTTAAAGCAAGCAAATGTAGATACATGAATAAGTTAGTCTTAGGTTTAAAAAAGTAATAGAGGCTTCTATAATCAGCAAGCTGTATTTGTCCTTTATCTTGCTTATTCCTAGGAACATTTCCTCCTCCTCCTCCCCCCCTCCCCAAGTCCAAGCAGCATAGAGATGTTTAGTTCCTTTGGTTTGGTTTGGTTTAGTTCCTGCCATGTGTGCTGAGCTGCAACCTCAGCTGATGGAAGGAGTCCACTTGTATAATTCTTCTTCATGGGAAAGACAGCAGAACAATACGAATCTTTAGTCCTTTTGTTGACTGTTTCTTAATCCAGATGTAGGGAGTTTCCTGTTGTAAGATCCAAGAGCCTCTAGTATTGATGTATCTCCTCTTTCGGAGGGGCATAACAATTTCTGTAGAAGAGCAGCTCTTCACCCTAATTAATGTCCCTCTCCTGTATGGCGATTCATACAATCATGGAGGATCAGAATACACCCTGTCAAATATTACATTACAATATGGATCACAGATATTACAAGTAAGATTTAATTTAAATTTTTAAAAAATCTGATTTTAATTTAAAAAATTGATTTTTAATTTTTTTTCATCAGTTGTTTTTTAACCACTCTGAATAGTGACCACAATATAATTCAGTTTAACATCTTCTGGAAAGGAATCATTTCACAAATTGGAACTGAGACACTGAACTTCAGAATGGGGAGTTTATAAACAAAACAAAGCATGGAAGCAAGACAACGGCCCTCAAGTAAAAAGTGAAAAATTTAAAACCCTTAGTCAGTCTGGGGATTATTTAAGCATCTCCACAACAAAGCAAAAAAAAGTGAACAGGCAAGAAAAAAGCCAGAATGGTGAAATGGCATCTTTCAGAAAATAGTAACCTGGCTGAAGTGAAGCCAATGGAAAGGAGCACAGGTGGATGAGCACAGGAAGCGTGACGCCATCAGGGGCTCGTTCGCCTGCACATCTACCAACGTGATATATGCCATCATGTGCCAGCAATGCCCTTCTGCCATATACATTGGCCAAACCGGACAGTCTCTTTGCAAAAGAATAAATGGACACAAATCTGTCAATCTGAAATCATAACATTCAAAAATCAGTGGGAGAACACTTCAACTTCTCAAACCACTCAGTGACAGACTTGAAGGTGGCAATTTTGCAACAAAAAAACTTCAAAAACAGACTCCAAAGAGAGACTGCAAACTTGAATTAATATGCAAATTAGATACAGTTAACTTAGGTTTGAACAGAGACTGGGAATGGTTGGGTCATTACACTAATTGAATCTATTTCCTCATGTTAAAATATCCTCACACCTTCTATGGGTCATCTCGATTATCACTTCAAAGGTTTTTTTCTCTCTCCTGCTGATGATAGCACATCTCAATTGAGTGGCCTCTTACAGTTGGTATGGCTACTCCCACCTTTTCATGTTCTCTGTATGTATAAATATCTTCTTTCTGTGTGTTCCATTCTATGCATCCGATGAAGTGGGTTTTAGCCCACGAAAGCTTATGCTCAAATAAATTTGTTAGTCTCTAAGGTGCCACAAGTATTCTTATCTCATTTTTATTATTGTTTGTGTGCCATTCATCGTATGTCACTCTCAAATTACAATTCCTTGCCTGTTCAGTGTCTCATGATGATTGGTCCAAATGTGGAATGTAACTGTCATGGTTCGGGGCAGCTACACCTGTATTGCCCCTCCGTGATCCCTTGAGGGCACCCACTGTAGGCTCCCGGCTCCTTAGCCGTCAACTCTCTTCGGCAAAGACCCTGGTCTCTCTCCCCCCTGATTTGGGGTTATTCTAAGCTGCACGGTTCCCTCCCTACATTGTGATATTCCCAGCAAGCCAGATTGTCTAAACAGGCCAGCATCTGCTCTTTGTGTTCACTACAGAGACTATGAACAGTTGTAACTGACAGGACTCACAGGTTACCACACAGCTCTTCATAAGCAAGCACATTTATTCTTAAGGTGAAAGTGTTACAGAAAAAAATATTAAAAACAATAAAAGAACGAACACTCATGATAAAAAGCTTGAGTTCTCTCCAACCTCAACCTCAGGCTCTGGTAGGTGTCAGTCAAGTTCATAACTGTCTCTCAGATTTGTAACCAGAACCATGCATAGTTCAGTCTTGCCTTTATACAGCTTGCGCCTTTGATCTTGGCCTCGTGTAACAGGCGATCAGCAGACAAAGGGTGTAGCTTCAAAAGGTTGGGTTTTTACATAACCAGCGGTGGGGGGGGGGGGGGGTTTGCATTGACCTCCTCCCTCGATATTCCCCAGGAAAACCATTTCACACTATTTGTTCCAAAAGTCCAATCTTGGCTGGCACATTGTTCTGTATAGTCCTTTGAAACCCCAGGTCTCATGCTTGTCACATCTACCCCTTCAAGAGGTTATGTATAATCTTAGCCCACAATAATACGGAAAGCTTTCATTTAATGCAATGGTCCCCAATGATAATTAAAGTTACTTTAATAAGGTCTCTCAAGGATACTGCAGGAAATTGCCATATCTGTCACAGTACATGAAGGACATACAATACACCTCTACCCCGATATAACGCTGTCCTCGGGAGCCAAAAAATCTTACCGCGTTATAGGTGAAACCGCATTATATTGAACTTGCTTTGATCCACTGGAGTCCGCAGCCCTGCAGCCCCGCGCGCGC
>NW_020664583.1:2417127-2418658 GCF_002925995.2 Terrapene triunguis
CCCCCCCCCCCCCCCCCCGGAGCACTGCTTTGCCGCATTATATTCGAATTCGTGTTATATCAGGTCGCATTATATCAGGTTGCGTTATATCGAGGTAGAGGTGTAGTTGTTTTTGCTGGAAACTTAAAATGCCGTGGGGTGAATTGCTTTGGTGCAAATCACTTTCTATAACCTCAGCTTCATTTTTTTTATTTCTGATGCTGATTTTCAACAGTAAAAATGAGGGGACTCGTAGTTTATTTGAAACTTACAATTTTGGAACTAATGAGTGAGTCACTTGAAATGAGCAAAAAGAACAGGAGTACTTGTGGCACCTTAGAGACTAACAAATTTATTTGAGCATAAGCTCAATGAAATGAGGTATGCTTGAGAGGTATGACTAGATCTACGATTTAAATCTTTATTTTTTGTGAATTTGCTGGGCTGCCACCTTCAGCAAAATAAACACTGGTGTCAAGGCTGTATCCCCACTTTGAACTTTAGGGTACAAATGTAGGGGCCTGCATGAAAACTTCTAAGCTTAACTACCAGCTTAGCTCTGGTCCCGCTGCCACCATTCTCAATGGATTCCCTCCCTGGGAAGCCTTGAGAAACCTCTCACCAATTCCCTGGTGAATACAGATCCAAACTCCTTGGATCTTAAACAAGGAGAAATTGACCCTTCCCCCCTCCTTCCTTTCACCAACTCCTGGTGAATACAGATCCAAACCCCCTTGGATCTTAAAACAAGGAGAAATCAATCAGGTTTTTAAAAAGAAGGCTTTTAATTAAAGAAAAAGGTAAAAATCATCTCTGTAAAATCAGTATGGAAAATAACTTTACAGGGTAATCAAACTTAAAGAGCTCAGAGGACCCCCCTCTGTCTTAGGTTCAAAGTACAGCAAACAAAGATAAACACTCTGGTAAGAGGTACATTTACAAGTTGAGAAAACAAAGTAAAACTAAGACGCCTTGCCTGGCTTTTTTACTTACAAGTTTGAAATATGAGATACTTGTTTAGGAAGATGGGGAGAACCTGGATTGATGTCTGGTCCCTCTCAGTCCCAAGAGCGAACAGCCCCTTAAACAAAGGGCACACACAAAAGCCTTCCCCCCCCGCCCAAGATTTGAAAGTATCTTGTCCCCTTATTGGTCCTTTGGGTCAGGTGTCAGCCAGGTTACCCGAGCTTCTTAACCCTTTACAGGTAAAAGGATTTGGAGTCTCTGTACACAGGAGAGCTGTTACCCTTCCCTTTATAGTTATGACAACTGGTGAAATGTCAGTTATAGATTCATAGAATTTAAGGCCAGAAGGTAGCATTAGATCTAGTCTGGCCCCCTGTAGAGCACAGGACATTACATTTCACCCAGTTACTCTTGTATTGAGTTCAATAACTTATTTTTGACTAAAGCATATCTTCCAGCAAGGTTTTCAGAATGGATTTTGAAGATATCAAGAGACTGAGAATCCACCACTTCCCTTGGTAGTTTGTTCCAATGGTTAATCTCACACTCACTTTTTTTTTTTTTTTTTTTTTTTTTTTTTTTTTTT
>NW_020664583.1:2418758-2478182 GCF_002925995.2 Terrapene triunguis
TTTTTTTTTTTTTTTTTTTTTAATAATTCTTATTTCCAATTTGAATTTTTCTGGCTTCAGCTTTCGGTCATGGATTCTTGTTTTTATGCCTTTCTCCACAAGACTAAAGAAATCTTTAGTACTCAGTTATGTAGGGTAATGAAGATTAGTTCATATTTGTATGCATATGTCTGTTTAATCTTTTTGCTAATCTGGCTAGATACATCTAAAATGGATTTTCTTTTTACTCCTCAGCAATATGACATGGTATTATTATGAGCTGTTCTGCTGACCTAAATGCAAACAGATTGTGTTTGGTGTCTTTCTGAATTCAATCATATACCAAATGTTAAGAGGGAAGATTGTGAGGATAGAAAAATGTAGGTCCTTTTCATCACCTGTGGCCTTAAAGTAGGGGTATATTCCCCCTCTCCTTCCTGCATTATTCTGGCCAGTTCCAAGTTGGGCAGTTACCTTTTACTTACCTAAATTCCTCCTGAAGTTTCAATTGAAACATGCTTCCTTTTGTTCCTGAACAGCTGTGTGATGTTGCTGTGCACTGTTAAACAGCTACTGTGTTCTATCCAGAGGAATCTGTATTTCAGTTATGGATAGTGTATGGTTAATGTTGTTGTTAGTATATTTGTATTAGTAGTAGTAATATGGTGTTGGTGGTTGTGGGTGCGTGGGTGTGTTTCTGGTAGTGCCCAATATGTTTCAGGCATTTTTCAAATATAAATAAGACATAATCACTGCCCTGAGGTGTTACCTTCTGTCTAACTTTAGAAAGTAAAGGGCAAAAGAGTACATCATATAAAAGTAGTCAAAGGGGGTGGCTGGGCAATGGTTCTATCTAGCTAGATTCCCTCTTAGGCAGATTGGCAGAAGTGGGTCTTCAAGGAGGGAATAGGGGCCTTGTGGATGAGCACAGGAAGGGTGATGCATGCATTGGGGCTGCACAGAGATGATTATGTGAAACCTAACTAAAAGGAAGACAAGGCTGGAATCATTTGTCAGAGCAGAGGTGTTGAAGGGCAATGTGAAACAAGGCAGAGATAGATGTGTAGGAGGGGCAGGAATATGCAAGACTTTGAGGTGATGATGAAAAACTTGTAGTTGGTGCAATAGCAAAATGGGAGCTAGTGTATGGATTCAGAGAGCGATGTGACAACTTTAAGTCACAAGAAAAAACTGCCAAGAAGAGTGAGCTTCTATTCTGTATAGTCAAATGAGTGAACTTGTTCTGTTTTGTATTGTCAGTGAGTTTCAGGAGAATATTTACGTATTCTTGGATTTCCAAAAATGTAGGTGTATTAAAGTAAGATATTAGAGAGCAGATATTTTACATAGTTTATACAGTAACTCCTCACTTAAAGTCATCCTGGTTAACTTTGTTTCGTTGTTAAGTTGCTGATCTGTTAGGGAACATGCTTGTTTAAAGTTGTGCAATTCTCCCTTATAACGGCGTTTGGCAGCCGCCTGCTTTGTCCACTGTTTGCAGGAAGAGCAGCCTGTCCACTGTTTGCAGGAAGAGCAGCCCGTGGCAGCTAACTGGTAGGGGCTTGGAACCAGGGTGGATGGGCAGCCCCCCTATCAGCTCCCCGTTCCCCTAAGTTCCCTGTGCGGCAGTGGCCCGCAGGCTATCAATTGCCGGGCAGTTCAGCTGTCCCTCCCCCCACTGCCATGTGCTGCTCCTGCCCTCTGCCTTGGAGCTGCTCCCCGGAGCCTCCCGCTTGCTGTGCGGGGGAAGGGGGGGAAGAGAGGGGCTAATGTCAGGGTGTCCCCCTCCCCCTGCACCCCGTTTACCCCATCTTCCATAGAGCAGGGGGGAAACAGGACAGGGCTCAGGACCGAGGGAACTTCCTGGCAGCAGCTGCTATCTTAAGTTGATCTACTTAAAAAGGCAGTGTACTTGGAGTGGGGTCAGCATACTTAAAGGAGCAATGCGCATCTCTCTCTCACACACACAGGGTGTGTGTCTCTGTCTCTGTCTCCCATGCTGTCTCCCCTCCCTCCATTCGTGCTGCCTTGTAGAGTGTGAGGCTACATTAACAACAATGAATTAACCCTTGAGGGCTCAGCCAATTGCTAGTTCATCATTTAGCAGTAAGGCAAATATCCCACCCTCTGACTTCACCACCTCAACCAAGCTCCAAAATCACCATTGCTGTGTACCAGTATTAAATTGTTTGTTTAAAACTTATACTCTGTGTGTGTGTGTGTGTGTGTGTGTGTGTGTGTGTGTTTGGTGAAAAAAATTTCCCTGGAACCTAACCCCCCCACCCATTTACATTAATTCTTATGGGGAAATTGGATTTGCTTAACATCGTTTTGCTTAAAGTCGCATTTTTCAGGAACATAACTACAACGTTAAGCGAGGAGTTACTGTACTCTTCTCCAATTGGCTTTCATTGTGTGCTATTTCTGGAAATACCTTGTGGTTTTTTTCTTTGACAACAGCTATTGCTCATTATACCTGAGCCTATGTTTAAACACAGATGCTTCAAAAATATATCTGCAGATTTGGTGAATAAATCTTTTATATTGTTGTTTTCCAAGTAACAAAGGACAGTCACTGAATGTGAAATCAAACACAATATAAAATGAAAAATGTGCATTACTATTGTTGCCTCCAGGATTATTGTGTCAAATTAGTATTGTTCTTACTGAAGTCAGCCAGAAATTTGTTGTAAATTAATTTTGAATAGGTCTTGGTCTGATATCTCAGATTCAATGCTCACTGACGTCCAATGGACTACCATTTACTTCAGTGGCGCTGGTTTATGAACTATATGCAAAAATTAACAGAAGGATGCACAGTTGAGCTTGTATTAGAAAGAAAATAGTCATCTTTTCTCTAGCTGGGTTTATGCTACTCCGTATAATTTTCACCATAATTCTGTGACTTGTTTCAGTAAAGAGTGGAAAGATCATATAATGAATGTTTACATATTAGAATAAAAATGATATTGTGGGAAACAATTCAAAGAAGAATTTCAAGAGTCCTAAAGAAAAAAATCTTCCAGAAACTGACAATAGTTTGTGACTTTCTTCCCCTCACATCCTCTCTCCAAAGAAAAATGAGTGGAATGAAATTAATTTCTCCAAATTTACCACAATACCCATTATCCCCTGTCTAAAAGCTTTCTAATGGGATGTCCAGCATAAGAAATAGATTCTGTAATATAAGTGGACCCCCCCCCCCAAAAAAATGCTGTGCCTTTTCATAGTGTAAACCTAGTATTGCTATTAGTGTTAATGCTCCTTATAGTGCTAAACATGATAATTTCACTGTTACATTGCCCTCCTCCTTGTTTGCTTGTGTCCACATGTTCCTTGTCAAATGTTAAGATTATAAATTTTTGGGGCAGGGATTATGTTTTTAATTACATGCGTGTATAGTTCTTAGCATGATGCTGTGATCCTGGAGTGGGGTCTCTAAATGCTGCTACTATACAAATGGCAATACTTGCCTTACTACCTTTCCACACCAGTGAGTAAATCCCACACCCCTTACCTAAACATACAGACATAATTTTACTTGTATTATCAACTGCTGCTCACTTGGCTGTTCATTCTTGAATGTCCTGAGAGATGGCCAAGTTTGTGGCAATAGGGGTCAGTGTCCTTTCTTGGTACTTTTTGTTGCCACAATTATTTCATGTTTCTTCCCCAATTCCAGTAGAGCAGTGATTATTATTTTTAAAATAACAATAACTTTGGATCACCCCAGTCTCTCCCTGTCAGAAACAAAATCTTTGGCATGCTGGGTTCTTTATGTTGTACCTCTGTTTAACACAGCCTCTCTGTATTGAAGAGAAATAATTTTACTTCAATCTTTTTTAAAACAAACTCATTTTATTTGGTTTTGGAGTGCAGTTGTGGGAGAGACATTTCTCTCCTTCATACTCTCCTCTCCCCCACCCAAGCATGCACTCCCCATGTACCCCGCCTTTCCTGAATGTCGCTGTTGGAAGACAAGTTTAATATTTGCATGATAGTCAAAGTGGGTAATCCTGCCCAAATGCACTGTTTTGTTGGCATGGCCCACCCCGTAAAAACGAATGAATCTGCATAGTACAGTGTTTTGTTTCAAAGCTGGTGAATATTAAACAGTGAAATTTAGCAGCTGTGTTATGAAGGGTGGGGAGAATGGTTTTGAATCCATTTTAAGGGAGGTTGTACAAAATGATGTTAGATGACTTAAGAGGGTAGTCAAAGATTCTTTTTTTTTTTTTTTTTAAATCTTGAGTCTTAAGTCAATGCTGTGATTTTTGGGGGCCTGACTTCTGATTTTTGAACATTTTGGCTCGGCAATATTGATATGTAGATATTTTGGTTTAATGTGCATGAGCTTACTTTTGATACTGTTTTGCCAATCCTTTGTTGTGCCTTGGATAAGATAGCAGCAAGTTTTATTATGATTATCTAAATACATGCTGTGTTATGGCAATGATAACATTTTGTGTTAACCTGCAATAAATTGAATGGTGTCCATCAAATGGAATTTTGATTTGCAATGTTGCTTTGTCGAGTAGAAAATAGACATTGTGCTGAGTTGTTTGAAACATAATCCATGTTCATATTTGATTTTGATTTAAATCTGTGCATGTTTTCCCAGCTCCAACCTAAAATTAACTGATTATTTTCCATTGCACATGCAGACGACCGATTAGCCATATAGCTAATCGCACAACCATAGCAACAGCATGCATGCATATACACGCACTATTATGAGAATTTGGGCCCAGCAGTGATTGTCTCCATTGGTCATTTCTCAGCTACTTTTTGCTGGCTGTCTTTTTGTTTTAAACCTCCATCACTTTTAATACCCTCAAACCCTTTTAGTGCTCTCCACTGCAATGAGATCGCCCTCTGTGGGGGGAACCCAACGTTGTAATTGGTGACAGTTGTGACAGACCCAGACCAGTGGGGTACAGGAGTCTGGTAGAGGGCAAATATACTGGTCACTGGATGAGTAGTTTTCTGTTCCCTGAGTGACCAGAGCAGGAGCTGCACTAGAGTAATCAGGAACCTGCTAGAACCAGTTAAGGCAGGCAGGCTAATTAGGACACCTGGAGCCAATTAAGAAGAAACTGCTAGAATCAATTAAGGCAGGCTAATCAGGGCACCTGGGCTTTAAAAAGGAGCTCACTTCAGTTTGTGGGGCGAGTGTGAGGAGCTGGGAGCAAGAGGTGCAAGGAGCTGAGAGTGAGAGGGTGTGCTGCTGGAGGACTGAGGAGCACAAGCGTTATCAGACACCAGGAGGACGGTCCTGTGGGGAGAATAAGGAAGGTGTTTGGAGGAGGCCATGGGGAAGTAGCCCAGGGAGCTGTAGCTGTCATGCAGCTGTTACAGGAGGCACTATAGACAGCTGCAGTCCACAGGGCCCTGGGCTGGAACCCGGAGTAGAGGGCAGGCCCGGGTTCCCCCCAAACCTCCCAATTAACCTGGACTGTGGGTTCTTCCAGAGGGGAAGGTCTCTGGGCTGTTCCCCAACCCACATGGTGAATCTCTGAGGCAAGAAAATCCGCCAATAAGCGCAGGACCCACCACGATAGAGGAGGAACTTTGTCACACAGTGTTCTGTGTGCCCCACTGACAGAACTGTGCTCTGTGATTCATGTACTGTCCTGTGCCCTACTAATGTAGTCAGAATAGCTTAATCTGTAATAGACTAGTTCTCTTGGGTAAAGTGAGGCAGATGCTCTAGTAAGAAAAACCCTTAAATATTATTCCGTCAGAGTTTATATTTCAACTTAATTTAACACAGTTTATAAAATAAAAATAATATAGCACTTGGAATGTACATGAACTGAGACTTTTTTTGGAGCAGAAATTGTGTAGGCATGGACCCAGTCCCTGGCGTCTGTTAAATCTGTACCTTAGTAAATTGCTACCTGCAATATCAGTACCTTTTGTTTTGGTAGAGCTAGTGCAGTCTCCATTAATATGAGGTGATATGCTTTTCAAAGGTCCTATGTTGCTCTTGTTTAGATACAAAAATGTTGACTACTGGTTTGCATGTTTCTTCTTAGACTGGTTTCCTGTAATCATCCCAACCATTGTTTTATGGTGATCATATATGATAGCTGAAGTTGAAGGCTGCTGGAAGATTCATGATCTTATGGAGGTTTCAGAGTACACCTCTACCCTGATATAACACGATCCGATATAACACGAATTCGGATATAACGTGGTAAAGCAGAGCTCCGGGGGGTGGGGGGGACTGCGCGCTCCGGCAGATCAAAGCAAGTTCGATATGGCACTGTTTCACCTATAACGCGGTAAGATTTTTTGGCTCCCGAGGACAGCGTTATATTGGGGTAGAGGTGTATGTGATTAATCTTAGTTTTTTCATTGTTTCCTTCAGTTCTTTGTAGACCACAGTTATGGATAAATTCTGTTCTCACTAGTGTAAATTCAGAATTTCCTTGATACATCTAGAGCAACTCTGAATTTATGCTAGTGTAATTGAGAGCAGAATTTTGGGCCTGGGTGTTTCCATTCTCAATGAGTCAGTGTTTGAAATCAGCAAATTGAAAGGAAAATAGTTTAATACTTGTGTTTATTTTAAAAAATGTCAATACAGGACAAAATGATTTATTATTTATAATGACCTAATGACAATCTTTAGATACTTCAACAATAGACAAATTGAACTATGTTCAGTCAAATATGGTCACACATCAAGACTTCGTCAGTTGTAAAGACAAGAATTGCTGTATATCTGTTCCTTTTGTTTACGGGTCATTGGTGCCTGTTTACAAAAGATAGAGTTGGTGTAATTAGAGAAAAATGCAATAGCAATCACTGAAGAGTGAAAAGTGGACTAATGCATTTGTAGTATTATCTCAAATTTGGCTCCAGAAAGATAAATTAGGAAAATATGAGTGTCCATACTGGATGTGAGCTAAATCACTGACTTCTCAATCTGAAATCCTGGCAGCTGCAGAAAAAGGCACAGACATGAAACAAAACCATAATGTTTGATCACATGTGTAATTCTGCACATAAGGTGTATATGGAGGTAGTGTAGAGTGGGGGAAGAATTAATTCCTAGTTCTTGTGGCAATTATGTTATAATAGAATCATAGAAATGTAGGGCTGGAAGGGACCTCGAGAGATCATCTAGTCTATCCCCCCAAGATGAGGCAGAACCAAGTAAACCTAGACAGTACCTGACGGGTATTTGTCCAACTTGTTCTTAAAAACCTCCAGTGATGGGGTTTCCACAGCCTACCTTGGTAACCTACTTCAGTGCTTAACTACCCTTCGAGTTAGAAAGATGTTCTTAACATCTAACCTAAATCCCCCTTGCTACAGATTAAACAGGTTACTTTTTTGTTCTACCTTCAGTGGACATGGAGAAGAGTTGATCCCCGTCCTCTTTATAACAGCTCTTAACATATTTGAAGACTTTTATTGGGTACCTCTTCAGTCTTTTTTCCTCAAGACCAAACACGCCCAGTTTTTTTAACATTTCCTGAGGGCTCAGGTTTTCTAAACCTTTTATCATTTTTCTTGCTCTCCTTCTGGACTCTCCATTTAGTCCACATCTTTTTTAAAGTGTGGAGCCCAAAACTGGACACAGTACTCCAGCTGGGGCCTCACCATCACACAGTAAAGTGAACTAATTGCCTCCTGTGTCTTACATATTTGTTAATTCACCCCTGAATATTAGGGGTGCACTTTTTTGCAAGTGCATCACATTGTTGACTCATACTCAGTTTGTGATCCACTATAACACTCAGATCCTTTTCAGCAGTACTATCCCCTAGTCAGATATTCCTCATTTTGTAGTTGTGCATTTGATTTTTTCTTTGTAAGCATAGTTCTTTGCACTTATCTTTATTGAGTTTCATCTTGTTGATTTCAGACCAATTTGTCAAGGTCCTTTTGAATTCTAATCCTGTCCTCCAAAGTGCTTGCAAGCCCTCACAGCTTGGTGTCATCTGCACATTTTATAAGCATACTCTCCACTCCACTATCCAACTCACTAATGAAAATATTAAATAATATCAGACTCAGGATAGTCTCCTGCAGGACCCCCCTGGACACGTCCTAACAAGTTGGCTACTAAGTACTTCTGCACAAAGGCTATGAACCTTGTACAATATATATAGTATATATTGGCTTTAGGGTAAGCTGTGATGATTACCTACATTCCACTGAGTCATCTACTCATAAATCAAACCTATTTGGCAAAATCTCTCAGCCAGAGAACAAACATTCATGTATATTACAAATCCAGAGGAGACATGAGTATTTTGTACAACTATTATTGTTTTGATGCTATAGAAAAACGAAGTGCTTTACAAATACTAATAGTTCAGACCCTGCAATATCTGAGGCTATGTCTTCACTGCAGAATTAACTCATGCTATCTACATTTAGGTTAACTCCTCTCAAGTTATTATTAATTATTTCTGTCAGCATAGTGCCTAGGAGCCCTGGTCAAGGACCAGGACCCAATTGTGCACAAACAGAGCAAAAAAACGGGCCACACCCCCACAGTCTTACAATTGAAGTATAAGACATGAGACAATAGACGGATACAGACAGATACAGGGAAGTACAAGGAAACAGTGAGACATTATTGGTTAGCTTGGTAGACAGTAGTCTCAGCACTCCAATACCTAATAGTTGTCAATTTTTTTTTGTAGGCATTATTACAAAAGAGTTTTTAGGGGGGATTTGAAGAGGATAATGAGAGAGCTTTGTGAACGTTTACAGAGAGTGCCTCACAGGCATGAGGGGCAGCATTAAAAGATAATTCAGCAACCTTTGCTAAGGAGATTATGGAATTAAAGCAGATAGATAATCTTCAACTGATGATGATGAACAATCACTCCATTAACTGAGCTGGTTCTACTCCTGATTCAGGCAATGTTGAATGAGTGAATCATGCAGAATTTCTTAGCAGAATTAAGGCAAAATGCACCATCCTTCAAAAACACCTGCCTGAAATTTGTTGCTATGATGCGTGGATGTTTGCATCTCTAATATTCAAATATTTAGTGATGCCAAAATACTGTGTTTCTTTCATTTTGCGTAAACTCTGGCTGACCTGACTTTAACCAGGAGTGAAACATTTGTTGCCATGAAACCACCAATGAATTATCTGCATACAGATTGTCCTTCAGAGTATTAAAGTTGAGATTTAAATAAGTAAAATGATAGAAATTATAGTTAAGTATCAGTCTGAAGACACAAGTAGAATATTGTGCTTTGTTGTGTCTCACTTTCATAGGCTTATTTATTTTTAACATGTATGCCTCTAAACTCGGAACGTCGTACAATAAAATAAGTAACCTTTGACTTTCAACTGTGAACTCCTTGTGCTTTTATTAGTTTATCAGATTTAGGCTACATGTCAAAGTTGCACCAGCATAACTATAAAACCTGTTTAAAAATCAGTGCAAACCTCTTGGTGGACAGGCCTAAACCAATATGGGCTCATTATAAATTGGTTTGTCCACACAGGAATTTTACCAGTTTAACTACATCAGTCACTTTTAATTAAACTTGTGTGTGTGGATAGACAAGACTTTGAGCTACCTTATGCCTTTTGTTGGAGTTGATATATGTGAGTATTTTAATGAGGAAACCTCATTTTTCTATAGCTGTCGCTCTGAAAATGTAGTTCGTTCTTTTGGAGGAACTGTCATGCCAGGTTTATGGTAAGCCACATAATGCAAGTTCCTGCACTGAGATCCAGTGATATTAGAACCTATTTTGATAGGTATTATACAATGTGCTTCATTCTACTGTGCTTGCTTCTGATTTTTATCTAAAGCCTTTTTTAAAAACCTCATAAATCAATGCTTGACAAATTGATCTTTTAAAAATCTTTATTTTTGCCAAAGAGGGAACAAATTTGCATCTGAAAGCATGAAAATATTTTTATCTTTTTCAAATAAAAATGGCAGAGTTGGTTTTTACTAAAAATGCTTGCTGACCTTTTGCCTATCCTATACGTAGTGTGCCCTGAAGCTATCTAGGCAGCATCCTTTGCTATTAAAGTAGTGTCTTCTTTTAATCTGGATGTAACTGCTGTGCTGGCTAATGGGAAGAATTGGTTTCTCAGGGCTTGTCTTCACTGCAGAGTTAATTTGATGGCGACCCTTGAGTGTTGAGGTACTTTTAACTCTAATTCGCTGGCCCGTCAGGGGTACAAGCTACAGCAGGGGTCGGCAACCTTTCAGAAGTGGTGTGCCGAGTCTTCATTTATTCACTCTAATTTAAGGTTTTGCGTGCCTATAATGCATTTTAACGTTTTTATAAGGTCTCTTTCCATAAGTCTATGATATATAACTAAACTATTGTTGTATGTAAAGTAAATAAGGTTTTTAAAATGTTTAAGCAGCTTCATTTAAAATTAAATTAAAATACAGAGCCCCCCGGACCGGTGGCCAGGACCCGAGCAGTGGGAGTGCCACTGAAAATCAGCTCGTGTGCCTCCTTTGGCACATGTGCCATAGGTTGCCTACCCCTAAGCTACAGCATGAGTTACCACAATTCATCAGCTGCGAACATGATGGCTCTGTGTAGCTTGAGTGTTTTGCGGTGTGACTGCTCTCACTTAGTGTTTGCTGCCATCCCGTTGTTCTCTGTGTGTGTGTTTTTTTTTACCCCTTCCCAGCCTTGTGTTTGTCTTGTCTATGTAGATAATATTCTCTTTGTTTTCTTGTACTCCCGGTCTGCCTGTATTTATTGCCTCTTGTCTTTTACGGAGCTTGAAAGTTCTTTGGAGTCAGACCATCTTTTTGTTCTGTGTTTGTATAAGGCATAGCACAATGGGGTCCTGGTCCTTGACGAGGACACTTAGGGACTATGGTAATACAAATAAGTAATGATAACTTGAGAGTTGTTAACTGAAATGTCGATAACCTGAATTAACTCGGCAGTGAAGACATGCTCTCAAATATTGCAAGATCTGAATTATTAGTATTTGTAAAGCACTTTATTTTCTAAAGCACCTTCCACTTGTAGATCTCAAATACTCTACATATTCTATACTCATCACAGTGTGGGAGTGATGGAACTGCGCACAGTGCAAGTAGACAGTAATTATTATGTGAAAGCTGTGCTGAAACTCACCCGAGGTGTTTGGACATGCTGTGACTTGGCCGAGAAGTGTGCCTTCATGGTAAAGGAAAAACAGGGAGTTGTAAAGAATGTAGTCTGATATTACTAGTATGGAGTTACATGAGGCAGTTGTTCTTGGTCTCTTAAAGTCTGAGTGAGATTTTTACTATAGCTTTAATGGAAGGAAAAAATTGGGAAAGATGTTTTTGTATATTTTATACAGTGTTGTTAATGCCATGTAAATATTTACTATTGTACACAAGATATGTTTGCTGAAGAGTGGAAAATGTAAAGTGCTTTAGTCTTGTGATTTTTAGTTCTTGTCTATAGGGGAAAATGTTACTGGCATAGTTATACTCCTCTACCCTGATATAATGCTGTCCTCAGGAGCCAAAAAATCTTACCGCGTTATATCCAACTTGCTTTGATCTGCCGGAACGCACAGCCCCGCCTCCCTAGAGCGGTGCTTTACCGCGTTATATCAGAATTCGTGTTATATCGGGGTAGAGGTGTACCACTGTCTAGGTATGCTGCTGTAAATTCCCATGTGGACATTTTTATTCTGGAGTAAGAGTGTCTACATGAGGAGTTATAGCAGTATAACTATTCTGGTAAATTTTTCCACTGTTGATAAGCCTGATTATTTCAAAACTCTGCTGTGAGCTCTGATTTTAGGAATCCACTGCACTCCAGATTCTTACCAAGGGCTTAATCCTGCCAAGTGTTTGCTCTCACGAATGGTCATGTTGAAGTAAGTATGATCACTCGTATGAATATGGAGTTCTCACATGGATACGGTTGTTCAAGATTCGTGTCCAGTTTTGTAACATGGCTGTCTCCATACACACAGCTCGTATCCACATGCAGCATGGCCCAACACATGGTTTGTTAGCAGAGCTATAGCAGGACAGTCAGGCTGAAACCAGGTTATAAAGTGGTGGTTCAGCTGCGGAGAAAGCACCAACTAACTGTATCCTTTACCAATGCAGTTGGGAATGAATATATATTAGTCCTCAAAGGGCCTGTAAATTCCTCTTGAGAGAATGTGTGGTGAACTCCATTCAGTTCACCCCTTATGCCTGCCCCATGCTCCAACACCTAGTGAGCTTTTTGGAGAGTATTTTTAGGCTCATATCGTATTTAACTAAACTATTGCTATTTCATTAACTCCAACAAGCTAATGCTTTTGCTAAAATAGTGGATGAATTTCAGAAACCTTTACAAATGCAAGCAGTTGGGGAAACGCTTATGGACCAAAATTCAAATCCATTCCAATTAGGAGACCCCGTAAATGTGGGAGCCGGGCATATCCCAATTTTAATTCACACAAAATGAAGGAAGTTTCTCTCAGCCTAAATTCAGTCTGTGACCATTCTAGACAAAGTTAAGGGCCAGGTTGTGTCCCCAGACCTGCCCAGGTTCACAAGATGGAGGGGGAAAGACCACAAGGCTCTTGCCTCCAACTAGGTTTACCAACCCTCCAGGATTGCCCTTGAGTCTCTAGGAATAAATCTGCAGGAGACTGCTGAGAGCAACTCGGGAGATAAATCATAGGGCATTCTGAAAATGAATATTGAATGTTGAATCCAATTTATGCAGTAGTCCAGCCAGTGTTTTAAAATGCCGTGGTAATGTGCATATGTCTGCCCAACAGTTGCACTGTGCAGGCATTTCTTTACCTTGTGCAGCTGTGACTTCGTTATGACGTAAAGTCTGTGCACCGTAACTGATATACGCACGCACGCGAGCACGTTTGCATTGTCTCTTTAGTCTACACTACACTGCAACTGCCTTGAACTTAAAAAAAACCCAACAGAAATGGACGATGATGAGGGCTCTTCAAAACATAGCAGCTCCGAAGATACCGTAAAAAAGAAAAAATACTATTGTTGTTACAGTGACAACTGATGTAAAGACATGGACTATAAAACCTGGCTTTGCAAAGTTGATGAATTTACAGCAGAAGGCATTTTGTGTTGTCATTAATTTTCGTTAAATATGAAGGGAGATGAGCTGTTAACATCCATGTGGAATATTCAAAACACAAGGAATCGGTGAAAAATCAGAAACTAACACCTCAGGTTACATCCTTTTTTAGGGTGCACATCTCAAGAAAATCTAGTGACGGCAGCAGAAATTTATTAAGTCTTATCAATGAGCTTTTGCTGTATCTGTCATTTTCTAATGGTATTTTTATTTTATGTATTTTTAAATAATGGAATTAACTAATGCACACATGCATGCATATACACAAACATTTAAACATGCATTATCAAGCAAAGTAACCTAAACCTGAACTCGCTATTTAAAAAATATGATTCACATTACAACTGGAGATTTTGCAAGACTGTTTATTTCTGCAATATGCTGAAAATGTGAAATTATGATTCATATGACGCTCCTGATTTCCACCAAAGGCAAAATGATGGTTCCATACTAAATGAGTATTAGAGTACAATAGGCCAGTCATTAAATGCCATTACGTCATGTGGTGAAACCTCCCAGAATATATCTAAACAGAGTTGGCAACCCTACCTCCAAACCAGCTTCACAGGGGCTGTGCAAAAATCCCATTGAGAAGCATAGGCACTGTCTGCACTGATCGGAGCTTGACCCACAAAATCGGTGCGTGGGAGACATGTGTCTTTCCACACTAGCCAGTGGAGCTTGTTGGTTGCAAAGGGAGTAAATGCATACTGTTCTCATTGCAAGCAAGTCAGATCTGTCTGTGCCCGTGCTAGGGCTTGTCTACACTATGCAGCTTTTAGCGACAAGGCTGTGACGACACAGCCTTGTCGCTGAAAGTCAGCATGTGTGAACTTCTATCAGTATTTTGTCGGCACTTTTGCTGACAAAATACTTCCAGCCCTGCGAGCGGCATAAGCTTTGTCGTCAGCAGAGTGCTCCTGCCGACAAAGCCATGTTCACACTGCCGCTTGTGTCAGCAAAACTTTTATCTTTCACGGGGGGGGGGGGGGGGGGGGGTTGTTAAGTACCTGCGAAAGACAAAGGTTTTGGCGATGATGTTGCAGTGTAGACAAGCCCCTAGCCACAAGAGGAATTTTAACTCAGCCAGGTGAGGACTCCTGCTGCAGTACAGCCTCTCCCTAACCCCCGCCAGCCTGCCTCTGTCTGTTAAAAGAGGAAGCCAGCCCAAAGTCTTTACGGCTGCTTTTGATGGCATTAGTTTGTGTCTCACTTCCTGTAAGCCACGTTTTATAAAAGGCATACTCTATCCACTACACTATGTGTGTCCTATGTCTTCTAGATCTGAACTTTTTATAGAGGTCAGTGCTCAGAATGAGCACAGTGATAAACAGCAAGGGAGTTTGGATACTGCAAGAGATACATTGTGCTAGCACTCTTGTAAAGAGGTGCTTTATTGGCTGTCTTGTGGCTTTTAAATACAGTCAGTAAATTAGCAGGCCAGACAGGTTCTGTCCGAAAAGGATACATGGACCAAGGATTCTTTTATTTTTAATTACTAAAGTGGATGAAAGAGGTGAGGGCAGCGTGGTCTTGGGCACAAATCATAGAGTCAGGAACTGACTCTCTTCTGTGGCTGTAGGCAAGTCTCATAATCTCGCTGCCTTAATTTTACCCTCTGTGTAATGGGTCTGATACTTGCTTCGCCACGAGGTTGATGACAATTAATATATGTAAAACTCTTTGGAAATTAAAATTGCTGTGTGCATGAAAGTATTGTACATTTTCCAGTATTGACAGCAAATAAGAAATGACAACATATTTTTTTTTTAATAGAGAGCCATCTAACTTGCAAAAATGTGGATCACATGGCCCCAGTTTAGGTTGGTTTAGTCTCATGCCATCTTCCCACTGCTACTGTAGATTCTCCGTTTGGGACATCTGTGAGATAAATGTTTCCACACAATGATTTTGTTTTGTCATCTAAAGTGCCTGTCTGATTATTTGGCTTCAGAGCTAACTCTGGATAGTAAATCTGCACTGGAAGAGAGAATTTTGTCACGGCATAGTATCTTGAATGTACACTGAGTGTAACTGACAGAGTCAACACACTAAGAAATCCTAAAATTTAAGGGATAGTGTCACTATATAGTATTCTGAGAGTCCAGTACTGCCAACCCCAAGCGATTCCAAAAAATCATGAGATGAAAAAGGTAATTTGAGGTTCTTTATATTTGCCTTCTGGGTTTTGAGTGTTTAGAAGACATGGGTCACATATTTCAGGCTTTACTCTTCAATCGTGAGGATTAAAAACTTTTTTTTAATGAAAGTTGAGATTCTCTCTACTTCACATGCCATCAGGAGATGGAGCTTTAAGAAAAACACCAGTATCATGAGAGTTGACTACACATACATGATTGCAACATCATGGACAATGTCGCTACTAGGTTCTAGTTTTTTATGAGTACTGTAGATACAATCAGTAATTGTCACTGGAGAGACAAGGCTTGAGTATTACTCTGGGTACATCAGAAGTTTGCTTTCTGGGCTCCAACAGAATTCCACCTCCACTTTGCTTTGTTTCCTAAGGAAACGTGTACATAATACTTGAAAATCCCATTAAAACATTTCTGGTTTTGGCTTTTTTTAGTGAATTCAATAGTCATGGCATTAAATTGTTAATGATCCACTAACGTATTTTGTGACTTGCATTTTGTGTGACTGCAAGTGCAGACAGGAGTGTGTGTGATATCATTGTGAAGGAGGGTGGTTTTTTCCTCCTTTTCTTCAGCTGTAGAAGATTTCTCCCACCTTGCCCTACAGGTTATTTGCTAATTGCATGCTGTCAATTGGTTTTGGCACAACAACACACACGCCAATAAAAACATGTTAGGAATTGAAATTGGTGCTGGTTGTGCAGTTTAGCAGAGCAATGCACAGACAGAGTTTGTCTTTGCATAGAGATATCTCTTCTACTGCATTGCCCTTCTTCTGTAGGTTTGTTTTCAGGATTTACATTTTTGTAATCCACATGCAAAATTGAGAGGAAGGAGGCAGATAACATTTGGAAGGGGAGAGCGTTTGCCTTTTGTTGCAGTTATGTTTTAACTTGAAAAAGCTGACAATGAGCTCTGTGGACTCTAACTTGTGTATACATTAACAAAGTTTTGTTCTTTGATATGACACATTTACTATGACTTCCAGGAAATACAGTGAATTATTTAGTTAATCTTTTTCCATTACTGCTGGTTGGTGGCAAAACTTGCATTGACTTCTATGAAGCACAGTCCTAAAGCTGCCTGTGGGAGGGATTTATTTATAGAAGTTTAGATCAAGTCGATGGAAAAAGAGCAAGAATTTTTAACACCGTTCTCCATTTTTGCACTACTGCAATGTAAAGTGTATAATTAGTTTAGGCCCAAAATAGTTTGTGTGAAAATTATTCTATTGAAATTGAAATGAATAGAAGTGTTTGCAGTTCACACAATTACTTCATTGTGATAATTTAGCTAATACAAGAAAAGCAGAAACTGAAGTGGACTATAAACACAAATGAAAATGGCTAGTTGATTTTCATAGGTTCAGTTGTGTATGTTCTTTTAAAAAGGTAAGTGAATAGCTGAATGGTGAAATGTATATTAGGTTTTTACTTTAATTCAGTTTTAATAACCTGTGGTCTTGGTAATATAATGAAAAAGAAAATTTTGAAATGTATATTAAAGTTGCTAGATATTTCCCATGATAAGATCTGGCTTTCTGTTCCTTCTAACTTTGCCAAATTGTAAGTGTTTTGGCAGAGATTTTCCATGTGAAATGTCTGCCTCAGGCTGAATTGTTTTGGTAAGTTTTCAGCCAAATCAAATCAGTAGCGTCTGAGAATGAGACTAGAGAAAAATACATTGTTATGCCCATGTTTAAAAAGTTCTGACAAACCCTTATTTGATAAACTCTCTAGCAGTCCCATTCTTTGGAGCAAGGACTTGAAATTTTGCCAAGGCGTGGTATTTGTGTTAGGAATGTGTCTTTGCTGACCCCTTGAAAATCCGCTGTCATCTGGCCAAGTTATGAGCAATTTGAAAAATTGTAGTCCACACATGCTCAGTAGAGACTTTTTAGCAGCTATATTCCCAAAGACTCTGTCTGCACTGAGTATACTCCAGCCTGGAGCTCAGTTAGACTTTCCCTGCAATTCCAAGTTTTGGCTACTGCAGGCTGGGCCAGGCCCAGCCAGCCTGTCTCTCCTGTGCTCTGTGACCTCCCTTGCCACCACTTCACTGGTCCTAGACACCATGGAGGAGGAAGCTGCCCAATTTGAATGGAGAGGGGAAAACAGCCAGACCTGCATGAGGGAGTAAATTGGGATAAGGAGCTGGGGAGGCAGGGACTGGGAGTTGCAAGAAGAACTGGGACTGGCTGGGCAAGAAGACTGGAACAGAGAACTAGTGGGGAAGAAAGTGATGGGGGAGTGTAGAAAGATTTGATGAGGAGCCAGGATGCCATAGAAGAACTGGGACTGGCTAGGCAGAGATGACCTGTGCCTGCGGATAGTGGGGGGGCCAAAAGAGGGCAGCCGGTACAAGCCAAGCAGCAAATCTTGCGGGTGGTGGGGTGGAGGGGGACACGTGACCCGGCATGCCCCTACCCATCTGTCACCTCTAATGCTAGGCAAAGAGACCAGTACAAGGAGCTGATTTGGGGGGTGGAACGGGACACTGAGATGGTACAAGGAGTTGGGGAGCTAGGCTGGAACTGGAGCTAGTGAGGATGGAAGTGTGATTCGGGGGAGGGAGGTGACTGGGGCCAGGGTTAGGGAGTGAGAAGATGAGGAGATGGGAGGGGAGATGTGGGACTGGTTGCACCAGGAGACCATGGACAAGGAGCTCGGGGATGGAGATGGGAACTGGTAATGATTGGGCAGGATGACTGAGAGTGCAGGAGAGAAATTGGGCGTTGGACAGCAAGCCTAGATGGGGAGACTAGAACTGGCTGGGCAAAGAGACAGGAATGGGACGAGAAGGCTGAAAAGTGGAAACTTGGGAGAAAGGGGACTGGGATGAGGAGCCAGAGGTGTGGAAGAGACATGAGTGGGCCAGGAACAAATTGGAGGGGATGGCACAGAAGGGGTCAAGCTTGGGAAGAATGGGCAGAAGCGCACGTTCCCCTCCTGAGCCTGGAACGGAACCCTCAATTTCTGAGTCTCTCTATTCCTGTGCTGTCAGCAAATATCCATGAAACCCACTGGCAAGGGTGCATCTCAACCTCCTCTAGTGCTTGTCCAATAGTGGATGACAACCTGCTACTGCTGTCAGTTACTCTATTAGCTGAAGTGGCAGAGGTCTGTGTGGTGCATCTAAAGGCTCCAACCCTGCTGATGAACCATGAGGGTGTCAATATGATGGCACAGGAAGAAATTTGTTTTGTCAGTTCACATTTTTTAAAACTTAGGAAATTACACACCTACAAATCACATGAAAATAATAATGGTGTATGTAAGTGGAAACATCAAGCCCTCAAAAGTTTGGAAATGCCAGAATTAAGGTTGCTGATGAAGCCGCCTGGTCCATATGCCTTACAATACAGACATCAATTACATTATGATTATGCTATTTTTCCGCAGGACTCCTGCCTCATTCAGTGCGTGGGATGGACGGTTTTGTGGGAATGAATCATGGTTGTGTAGCAGAGAGGCTGTTGTCTGTAGGACATTTTGTGGTAGAAGTTGGAAGATGTGTGGTGAATGTGGCAGGAGACTGCAGGAAGAGAAAAAATGGGCTCATGGTTAAGGCAGTTGAATGCTGCCCTGGAGAATTAGATTCTGTCCCTGCCTGTGTAATATGAGTCAAGTCACTTAGACCAGACTTTTCACAGGTGGTCACCAATTGTGTGTTCCTAGCCAATCCCAGTTTTTTGGTGTCTGACTTGCAGAAGTCCTCAGCGCTCACAGCTGCACATGAAGTCAATGGGAGCTGTGCTCTGAACATATAAAGTACTATATAGTGCTGAGAACTTGGAAAAATCAGGTCCTAGGTATCTGAAATGGGGTATCCAAAATTAGTGGATACTTTCGATCTTAATTTCTCTGTGCATCAGTTCCCCATCTGTAAAATTGGGACACTAATGACCACCTATCTTACAGGGATGTTGTGAAGATAAATTCATAAATGTTTGTGAAGCGCTCAGATACTACAGGGATGAGCACTATAGAAAAAACTGTGAGGAAATTAAAGAGCAGGATTTGAATAGTGTTCAGAAATTAAGGCATGGGGCCACACATTGAACAGTGGGGAGAAAAAATATTGAAAAGCTGCATGTTAACTGAGCACTGTCCTTTCTGTGCACTGAATGAGGCAGTGGTCCTGTGGGGGGGAGAAAAAAACGGGTATGTGATCATGTAACTAAAGACCATATTATAATGAGTGTGCACAAGGGGACTGAATTTTGGTTGCTCAGAAAACCTTAATTCTGGCACTTCCTAACTTTTAAGGTACAAAGTCAGGCCCTCAACAATGTTAGTTTGTGTGTGAGTGTATGAGAGAGAGAGAGAGAGAGAGATTTAGCCTATCAGTGTCCCTTCAAGAAAATGTGATGTAAGCCATAAAACGTCTGCAACTGAGGACTGCTTAGCTTCTAGATCTGCCTAGATTTTTGATCTTGCAGTGGCTTCCTCCTAACAAAAAAATCAGCATTGCCAGAAATGCTAGCAAGAACATGTTCTGTTCCAGGGTACGTGCATTTTGTTCTAGTGCCATCTCCTTGGCAGAGTGTCAGAGCTGCTTACGCATTCGTGAGACTTACATCTTGGTTGGCTTACTAAGAGGACATAAACAGTTTTACTACTGACAATTAATGGATTTCCCCTTTAGATCATACATTTAGAGCCTTTGATTTAGGGGTAGAAGATTATGAATTGTATTTCCTTTCATATGTGATATAAATTATGATTGTGATGTCTATATGTGCATAGTCGTGGGCCATCATTTTATCAAATCAATAGCTGTGACCAATGAGTTATGTCCGGAGCTTTCAATTCACCCCTTGGCTGCCACAATTGTCATTTTAATCAAACCCAAATAATGATGATTTAACTGTTTGTTTAATAAATTATTACTTCTGGAAGCAGCAGGCCCAGATGCCTTAAGTAACAATACTGCTTATGTAGTAGCCACTGTTTGCTTCACCTTTTCCCATCAAAGAAAACAAAAGTCTTTGCAACCATATGAGAATGATAAACTGCCAACCTGGCTATGATGATTCAGGATTAGTCTCTTCTAATTGGGTTCACTGTCTCATTTCTCAAAAAAGTAAAGTGGTCCAGTTTTACTCGTAGTTGAGTGTTTGTTAGTGAATGAGCAAATTTTTCACTTTTTAGTTTATGCAAGGTAGTGGATAAGGTAAACACTTTGGTAATATTAATTGACCAGTACACTGCTGGGCAATCTGCAAACATATCTGGTTTTGATAAGAACGGAAATAGCTTAGCTCTTTAGCTCTGCTAGAAGCTGTACTTGGCTGATATCTATAATAAATACATTTTGTATTACCTTTGATTAACTTGTACACAATATTTTCATGTGTATATAATATGTGTTTTGCTCTATTTGAATATGTCCCATCAGCAGGGCATTTTTTCAGAGAGATTAGTTTTGGGCTTAATGTAACATTTAGTGCTGCTTTAATGCCTTATTTGACGATGGAATCGGATTGTTTTTATCACTACCCATGTCCCCAAATGGAATTTCTCTCAGTAAGTGAGAGCCATATTTTTGGAGACAGGTGCTAGGCTAAACTGAAAAATTCACTGTAGTAGATTCTGCTTATTACTGGGTTGCCAACTTTCTAATGGCACAAAACCGAACACCCACTGCTCCCCCCTTCCCCCATGGCCCTGCCCCTGCCATACCCCTTCTCTGAGGCCCCACCCCTCTCTCACTCCATTTCCTCCTCCCTCCATTGCTTGCTCTCCCCCACCATCACTAACTTTCACCGGGCTGAGGCAGGGAGTTAATGTGTGAGAGGAGGGTGAGGGCTCTGGCTGGGGGTGCGGACTCTGGGGTGGGGCTGGGGATGAGGGGTTTGAGGTGCAGGAGAGGGGTGCGGGCACCGGATGGGGCCAGAAATGAGGGGTGCAGGAGAGGACTCCGGGCTAGGGTAAGGGGTTGGGGTGCGGGGAGGGGTGAGGGCTCCGGCTGGGGGTGCAGGCTCTGTGGTGGGGTTGGGGTGCAGGAGGGGGCTCTGGGCTGGGCCCGAGGGGCTCGGAGTGCGGGAGGGGGTGCGGGCTCTGGCTGGGGGTGTGGGCTCTGGGGAGGGGCCAGGGATGAGGGATTCAGAAGGAGGCTCCAGGCTGGGGAAGGGGGTTGGGGTGCAATAGGAGGTGCGGGGTACTGGTGGCGATTACTGTGGCTCCCACGAAGTGGCTGCCAGGTCCCTGCGGGCCCCTAGGCATATGGGCAGCCAGGAAGCTCCTCACGGTGCCCTCACGCCCGCAGGCACTGTCCCCACAGCTCCCGTTGGCCGCAGTTCCTGGCAAATGGGAGCTGCAGAGCCGGCACTCGGGCAGAGGCAGTGCATGGAACCTCCCTGGCCGCCCATGCGCCTAGGGGCCTCAAGGACCTGGTGGCCGCTTCCGGGAACAGTGCAGAGCCAGGGCAGGTAGGGAGCCTGCCGTAGCCCTGGGCTCCTGCTGTGCCGCTGACCAGACTTTTAATGAAAACCGGATGCCTGGCAACCCTAGTTCACACCCATACAAACAATAAGCAACTAAACAAAATGGCAGAGCTATGGTTGAATAGGCAGAAGAAATTGGTTGGGGTGCGCTATTACATGGCAGAAGGAGATTGGTCAAACAATTTTTTTTTAACATGTTTATTACAGGAAGTCTTTCAAATATTTGGTTGGCTATTTGAAGCAAATGTTAACACTCTTTCAGTTGTAATTGTTTTTTAACTGTGTGTGTATGTGCGTATGCATGCTAGACTACCAGGCGTGTTAAATAAATTTGATTGCATCATCTGCTCACAAATCCATCTACTATGAGATTTATCCTAACACTCCAATCTCTCTGTGCAGCTTCAAATATTAAATTAAATTAAAAAAAAAATAAAAATAAATAACATTCAATCTGCCAGGTAAATACTTTCTTCATTCCCCAAATGTGGAATTTCACTCCCATATTATTCCAGCGTTAGGCTCAGAATTCAGTTAGAGCTGGTTGAAAAATGGTTTGTTTGTTTTTTCTCCATGGAAAATTTTTGGCTTTTTGGTGGGTAATCAAAAATGAAAATATTTCAATTTAGAAATGATGCTAGTGTGCCTCATATGAGTTGTATTTCAGGTGCCTCATGCCCCTATTCTCCACTGTAGGCCAGCCTGTCTGGTTGGTATACATTTCGCATGATGTCCCATAGGCCCACCTCTTGGTGGTAGGAGGTGATGCACCATGAGTAGGGTCCTACCAAATTCATGGCCATGAAAAACACATCGCGGACCACGAAATCATGTCTCCTCCCGTGATATCTGGACTTTTGTGTGCTTGTACCCTATATTAAACAGATTTCACGGGGGGAGACTAGTGTTGGGGGTCCTGATCCAAAAGGGACTTGCAGGGGCTCGCAAGGTTATTGTAGGGGGGTTAGAGTATTGCCACCCTTCTGCGCTGCCTTCAGAACTGGGCAGCTGGAGAGCAGCGGCTGTTGGCTAGGTGCCCAGCTCTGAAGGCAGTGCCCTGCCAGCAGCAGCACAGAAGTAAGGGTGGCAATATCATACCATGCCACCCTTGCTTCTGCACTGCTGCCTTCGGAGCTGGGTGGCCGAAGAGTGGCGCTGCTGACTGAGGGCCAAGCTCTGCAGGCAGCAGCACAGAAGTATGGGTAGCAGTACTGCAACCCCGCCCCACAATGACCTTGCGACCCTCCAGCCCAATTCCTTTTTGATCAGGACCCCTACAATTACAACACTGTGAAACTTCAGATTTAAATAGCTGAAATCGTGACATTTATGATTTTAAAAATCCTATGACGGTGAAATTGACCAAAATGGACCGCAAATTTGGTAGGGCCCTAGCCATGAGAGATGAAGTCTAGGGCCCAATGCATACAGGAGAATAAGGATGTTAAGGAGCCAAACTACATCTCCAACGAGGCACTGCAGTGGAATTTCCAAATTTAAATATTTTGGGTTTTGACTGAAAACCAAAAACTTTATTTTTTTGGGATGTTTGGTTTTTTCAACAAAAAATTTTCCATGAAAAGCCCATTTTTTTGAAAGGGAAACAAAAACCCTCAGTTTAGACTAAAGCCCAATTTCCTATAGAAAAATAGTTTCCATGCAAAATTTTCAGTTAGCCCTAGATTCAGTTCTATATTGGTAATAGCTTTTTTAAATATGAAAGTCTCATCTTGTGTTCATGCAGGACTAGGAATTGGGGACTTTATCTCATTAGAAAATAAAGGTTCCTAGCTTCTCGGTGAGACCACATGCTTCCTCTCTAGTCTTAGAAAGGCTTGAGATAATGGACTTTGTGATATTTCTGTGGTTAGACCAGTTGGTTTTGAGTAATTTTTGGAGGATTTCATACTTCTTAGTTTAGTTTTCTCTCCCTCTGAGCCCTGGACAGTTTTACTCCTGAGTAGCCAATGCACCCTCCAAACTCATATCAATAAAAGCTTTCTTCCATCCACACCATAGTGTATTTCATGTACATACACATAGTAAAATCAGATTAACTCTAACTCTGCGCAGTGCAACACTGGTACTACTACTTTCATAATAGTGTAAGTGCTACACATGGACAGAGGAGTATTTAAGTGCATTCGTTGGCTCTGCCTGCCTGCTTTCTTCTGCCTGGTATAGAAGATAATAGATTCACCAGTGCCTTGAAAGGAGAGTACTGTTCCCTCTTGGCTTGAGGGTTTTTCAGACTGAGAGAAATTTGGGACTAGGTTTCCTTAAATTGGCAAAACATTTTTTTTCTTTTTTTTTAAACTTGGAAGAAAACTGAGAACTAGGCCCTCAGTTGGAATAGGTCACTATAAATCTATTTAGAAAAGAGTACAGCATAATTTATTTATTTTAATGTGGAGTAAGGTCAATTGAAAGTTATAGAATTAGGCTTTTCAATATGTGGTACATAACATTTTGTCTGCAAGGTAAGTGCTAGTTCTTCAGTACGATGCATTCATAGTCTTTCACATTTAAAAAATAAAGTTATAATTTTTGTTACAAAACAATAATAATAACTATACTGTGTGGTTATTGAAATTATGGCTATGAAATTTAGATGCTTTAACTCCTTATGAGGTTGGGTTTTCTTTAGATGCATGGGTCTTTCTCTCTGAAGGGCACATCTGTGATTCCATATCTGCTGTATTGAAGATTAAGAACCAACTGTTTTGTCCTTTATTGCTAGTTCTAAATGGAGATGAAGCTAAACATAGACCTGAACCAAACCTAGATCCACATATCTCTCAAAGTTTGGGTGGCTTGAAAAGCTGGATTTGAATTTTGTGGCTTGGGTTTGTATCAAGTTACTGTGGATAACCCATTCTGTATTTCAGCAGTGAATATCTGCCATTTAAAAACACACTTCTTAAGTTTTAAAAAGCCTGTGCAGTTGGAGTGCCACTCATTCAACTATATAGTGGAAAGGAAAGAGAAAATTGATTAAAGGGACACCATCTTAAAAATCACATTACTGCCTGAAAATAATCTAGGAACTAGATGGCCCCCCTTGGAATCAGGCTTCTTTGTGTTGGGCACTAGACTACCATATACAAAGACATGGTCCTTGCCTGGAGGCTCATATCCTTACAAAATCCAATTTTTGTTTTTTAAAGAATCAGTTTCTCTGTGCGCTTGACAGGTCTGTTGTGCAATAGCCAGTTTCAGGGTTCTGTTGGTGGCTGATTGCACTCCATGTCTCATGCACCAGCATGACAAGTTCACTCTCTATGCTACTCTGGGGGAAGCTCATGTGGAAATTCTGCTGAAAGCCATGCAACAGGTTGTTGCCATGCTTGCTTGTTGTAATACAAAAGCAGAATTGCTGCTGCTCAACATTTGTACCCAGGAGGGTGTACCCTCCTTCCTTGCACCCTACATGGGGCTGAGGAGCACTAGGAACGGGGGAGGGAGGAGCTGGCTGGGGGAACCATGTCTTCACTTCCCAGACTGCTGCATGGGGCCAGAAAGCATGGGGAGCCATGTATGGTGCCCCTTCAGTCTCTGAACTTGATACATTTGGGAGAGGGAGGAGAGGAGTCCAGGGATTCTCCTACACTTTATAGGCCCCTGCATGGTGCCAGAGAGCATCAGGAGGGAGAGATTTGCTTGTCTTCCTGAACCTCATGCAGGGCTGAGGTAAAGATTTTATTAGCAGTGCGGGCAGCATTGAGCTCTGTTTCCCAGTAGAGCGTGGAGATGGTATAGGAGAAAGTGTTCTGAAATGACCAGAGAGCTAGGTTCACACTACTGGTCTCAGTACATTTTATTTTAACTTGGGGGGAATCAGAATTCAGCTGAAAATCCTACTTGACCAAGTTGAAGCGGCTGTGAAAGACTTTGACGAATATATTCAATTACAATTGGATTCAAGCACAGAAATGTTTTGCATTGGTAATTGTCATTTTTGTGTATGTTTTATTTTAACTGATGAACTCTTTCAGATTTATTTTGATGTTTTGGTTTCTTATTTTTATTATAAATATCTTGCTATCAAGGTCAAGAACTCATATAGCAAATGTTCTTCAGCTTGGAGGTTGATCTAGCGAATTCTTATTGATTTTTCTGAATTTGGGCAAATGCCTTTTCTTTTACCATATCAGTACTTCAACAAGTACCCATTTATTAGTATTCTGTAACAGAACAATACAAAAATCTTCACGTTAATCACATCAAATGCAGCTGTTCTTCACTAATTTAACTGGAAAAAATTATGCCATCTTCAAGATGGAGACAATATCTGTTTCAAGCAAGTGGAATACTCCATCCATAATACAGAGAGCCTTTGTTAGGCACAGTGGAAATGGGAAGGGATCCAAAGCTTCTGGAGGGAAGAGTCTGCTAGTGACCACCATGCCTCCCTATTTTTCCCAAGGTCCATGCTACTGAAGGATTGGAAGTGTTGCCAACTCCTAAAGGCCCTGCCTTAGCAGAATGCAGGCACACATTGCCCCCTCATGTAATTTGTTTGTGATGGTATTGCATTTCAAGAGAGAGAACAGTGGTGGAATCTGCTCAGCATCTTAGATGTTTATACACAAAAGCAAGGGGAATAAACAGGAAGAACTGGAAGCATTCATCAACAAGATTAAAAGAAGGGCAGGTGGACCAAACTTTAGAGGGGCTGTGACCCTGCACATCTGGTTGCAACACCCAGAAAGAGAAGCCAGCCCATCCTCACAGGACAGGAACTGCCACTGCGGGTGAGTCATGGGGACACACCAAAAATTCACAGAGAAACTAGGTAATCATGCTATCCTGTCATGACAAACCTACTGCAGTAATGATGAGTTAGGCTCATCATTATTGTCCTTTATTTATAAGGCCCTACCAAATTCACAGTCCATTTTGGTCAATTTCATGCTCACGGGATTTTAAAACTCCTATATTTCATGATTTCAGCTATTTAAATCAGAAATTTCACGGTGTTGTAATTGTAGCCGTCCTGACTCCAAAAGGAGTTGTGGGGGGGTCGCAAAGTTATTGTGTGTGTGGGGGGAGAACTGCAGCACTCCCACCCTTAAATCTGTGCTGCTGCTGGCGGCTGCTCTGCCTTCAGAGCTGGGCAGCTGGAGAGCAGCAGCTGCTGACCGGGGTCCCAGCTCTGAAGGCAGAACTGCCGCCAGCAGCAGCACAGAAGTTAGGATGGCATAATATGATATTGCCACCCATACTTCTGCGCTGCTGCCTGCAGAGCTGGGCCCTCAGTCAGCAGCTGCCACTCTCTGACTGCCTAGCTCTGAAGGCAGCAGCTCAGAAATAAAGGTGGCATGGTATGGTATTGCCACTGTTACTTCTGCACTGCTACTGGTGGGGTGCTGCCTTCAGAGCTGGGTGCCCGGCCAACAGCCACCGCTCTCTGGCCACCCAGTTCTGAAAGCAGCACAGAAGTAAGGTGGCAAAGCCTCAACCCCCCTGCAACTCCCTTTTGGATAAGGACCCCCAATTTGAGAAACTCTGGTCTCCCCTGTGAAATCTGCATAGTATAGGGTACAAGCACACACAAAACCAGATTTCACAGGGGGAGACCAGATTTCATGGTTAGTGAAGTGTTTTTCATGGCCGTGAATTTGGTAGGGCCCTACCTACACCTCTACCCTGATATAACGCTGTCCTCGGGAGCCAAAAAAATCTTACCGCG
Organism: Terrapene triunguis; assembly: GCF_002925995.2. Classification (NCBI taxonomy): domain Eukaryota; kingdom Metazoa; phylum Chordata; order Testudines; family Emydidae; genus Terrapene; species Terrapene triunguis. The sequence goes on from NW_020664583.1 coordinate 2,446,111, forward strand.
TTATAGGTGAAACCGCGTTATATCGAACTTGCTTTAATCCGCTGGAGTGCGCAACCCTGCCCCTCTGGAGCACTGCTTTACCGCGTTATATCCAAATTCGTGTTTATATCAGGTCACATTATATCGGGGTAGAGGTGTATTTAGGAGCTTAAAGATGCATCCAAAGAAGTGGGCTGTAGCCCACGAAAGCTTACGCTCAAATAAATTTGTTAGTCTCTAAGGTGCCACAAGTAAAAAGCTACTAGGGGTGAAGCTGTTCTAGACTTGATTTTAACAAATAGGGAGGAACTCGTTGAGAATTTGAAAGTAGAAGGCAGCTTGGGTGAAAGTGATCATGAAATCATAGAGTTTGCAATTCTAAGGAAGGGTAGAAGGGAGAACAGCAAAATAGAGACAATGGATTTCAGGAAGGCGGATTTTGGTAAGCTCAGAGAGCTGATAGGTAAGGTCCCATGGGAATCAAGACTGAGGGGAAAAACAACTGAGGAGAGTTGGCAGTTTTTCAAAGGGACACTATTAAGGGCCCAAAAGCAAGCTATTCCGCTGGTTAGGAAAGATAGAAAATGTGGCAAAAGACCACCTTGGCTTAACCACGAGATCTTGCATGATCTAAAAAATAAAAAGGAGTCATATAAAAAATGGAAACTAGGACAGATTACAAAGGATGAATATAGGCAAACAACACAGGAATGCAGGGGCAAGATTAGAAAGGCAAAGGCACAAAATGAGCTCAAACTAGCTAAGGGAATAAAGGGGAACAAGAAGACTTTTTATCAATACATTAGAACCAAGAGGAAGACCAAAGACAGGGTAGGCCCACTGCTTAGTGAAGAGGGAGAAACAGTAACAGGAAACTTGGAAATGGCAGAGATGCTTAATGACTTCTTTGTTTCGGTCTTCACCGAGAAGTCTGAAGGAATGCCTAACCTAGTGAATGCTAATGGGAAGGGGGTAGGTTTAGCAGATAAAAGAACAAGTTAAAAATCACTTAGAAAAGTTAGATGCCTGCAAGTCACCAGGGCCTGATGAAATGCATCCTAGAATACTCAAGGAGCTAATAGAGGAGGTATCTGAGCCTCTATCTATTATCTTTGGAAAATCATGGGAGACGGGAGAGATTCCAGAAGACTGGAAAAGGGCAAATATAGTGCCCATCTATAAAAAGGGAAATAAAAACAATCCAGGAAACTACAGACCAGTTAGTTTAACTTTTGTGCCAGGGAAGATAATGGAGCAAGTAATTAAGGAAATCATCTGCAAACACTTGGAAGGTGGTAAGGTGATAGGGAACAGCCAGCATGGATTTGTAAAGAACAAATCATGTCAAACCAATCTGATAGCTTTCTTCGATAGGATAACGAGTCTTGTGGATAAGGGAGAAGCTGTGGATGTGGTATACCTAGACTTTAGTAAGGCATTTGATACGGTCTCGCATGATATTCTTATCGACAAACTAGGCAAATACAATTTAGATGGGGCTACTATAAGGTGGGTGCATAACTGGCTGGATAACCGTACTCAGAGAGTTGTTATTAATGGTTCCCAATCCTGCTGGAAAGGCATAACGAGTGGGGTTCCGCAGGGGTCTGTTTTGGGACCGGCTCTGTTCAATATCTTCATTAACGACTTAGATATTGGTATAGAAAGTACGATGATTAAGTTTGCGGATGATACCAAACTGGGAGGGATTGCAACTGCTTTGGAGGACAGGGTCATAATTCAAAATGATCTGGACAAATTGGAGAAATGGTCTGAGTTAAACAGGATGAAGTTTAACAAAGACAAATGCAAAGTGCTCCACTTAGGAAGAAAAAATCAGTTTCACACATACAGAATGGGAAGAGACTGTCTAGGAAGGAGTACGGCAGAAAGGGATCTAGAGGTTATAGTGGACCACAAGCTAAATATGAGTCAACAGTGTGATGCTGTTGCAAAAAAAGCAAACGTGATTCTGGGATGTATTAACAGGTGTGTTGTGAGCAAGACACGAGAAGTCATTCTTCCACTCTACTCTGCTCTGGTTAGGCCTCAGCTGGAGTATTGTGTCCAGTTCTGGGCACCGCATTTCAAGAAAGATGTGGAGAAATTGGAGAGGGTCCAGAGAAGAGCAACAAGAATGATTAAAGGTCTTGAGAACATGACCTATGAAGGAAGGCTGAAAGAATTGGGTTTGTTTAGTGTGGAAAAGAGAAGACTGAGAGGGGACATGATAGCAGTTTTCAGGTATCTAAAAGGGTGTCATAAGGAGGAGGGAGAAAACTTGTTCACCTTAGCCTCTGAGGATAGAACAAGAAGCAATGGGCTTAAACTGCAGCAAGGGAGGTCTAGGTTGGACATTAGGAAAAAGTTCCTAACTGTCAGGGTGGTTAAACACTGGAAGAAATTGCCTAGGGAGGTTGTGGAATCTCCATCTCTGGAGATATTTAAGAGTAGGTTAGATAAATGTCTATCAGGGATGGTCTAGACAGTATTTGGTCCTGCCATGAGGGCAGGGGACTGGACTCGATGACCTCTCGAGGTCCCTTCCAGTCCTAGAATCTATGAATCTATAAGTACTCCTGTTCTTTTTGCGGATACAGACTAACATGGCTGCTACTCTGAAACCTGTCATTTAGAAGTTTAATGTATCTTTTAAAGTATCAGGGATGATTGTGCAGAATCTTAGCTAGAAAATTATTTTTTACATTCCCCCACCTCCAAAAATTAGCTTTTATCTATTAGCCACATTTATCAACTACCTATTGATAGGCAATCTTGCTATTCCTGGCCGTCATTCTTCTACTTTGCATATGTGTATGTAAGTATGTGTATGATGAAGGCAGAATAAATCTGGTAGTGTCAGACATTTTTAAAGTGTGTTTAATTTCTAAAGCTTTAAATGGGTGTTTCATATCTACTAGTTAAAAGTTCAGGCTGTAAATCTTCTTTGAGTTTATTTGGTATGAATTGATTTATTATAAACTAATAATATTTAGAAAGAAGCAGCCTAGTGATCTGAAGCCTTATTTAGTTTTCAATGACCCACTTGTACGTGTACATGAGTGTGTCTTGTCAAAAATCAGAGGCTATCCCTTAGTGAAGAATCTTTATATATCTGTTGTCTGCTGTGCAATGAAATAAAAAAGAAAAAAGGAAAATATGCATATTAAACAAATGCATAAAGAGGGAGGATGATTTTTTTTGGCCAAGGATCTGGACTGGGACCCAGGGTATTTGTGTTCAGTTCTCAACTCAGTCACAGACTGTGATCTTGGGCAAATCACTTAATCTTTCTGGGGGAAATTTTCAGATGCACAAATGGCAGTTAGGTATTTAGGCATTTAACTGCTGTTGAAAGTCAATCTCCGATCTGTACCTTTGAACATCTCCTCCTCTCTATTTCAGTTTCCCACCTTTTGGGGATAATACTTTATTTTCCTCACCTTTTGTCTTTTTTTTTTTTTTCCCCTGTTTAGAATATAAGCTTTTCAGGGGGTGGGCTGTAACTGTGTTTGTGAATCACCTCCTAGCTTAGAGAGGCCCCAATCTAGATACTACCATAATACTATGGATAATAATTTGCTCTAACTTTACTGCTACATTAGCAGAAAATCTTCATCTGCTGCTTAAGTTACGGGTTTGTTAGAATTTTTGAAAGCATTTATTAGGGTTTACTTAAATGCACATCATGTCAAAGTTGTTACTATACTTTCTTTCCTCAGCATGCGTGCATGTGTACACTTTTTTGCCACATCTCACTGATGCGTGGTTTAAAAAGTCATGGATTGCAATAGACTTTAAAACCCAGCTGCTAGGTTGAACAATCCATTAACCATAATTCCTGAGCACTAGATTTTTTTGCAGCTTTAAATATGCATAGACATGTTATCCTGTCCCTTCAGTCTCTCTGGGCTGGCTCCCTTCTTGTAGGCCAGCAGGGGATCGAAACTGACAAGATTCCTGCTGGTCTGGAGCTTCAGAGAATAGGAAACTTGTTAACTTCAATACGCAGCTAACAAGAATGAAGTTAGTGTGCCAGGCTGAAAGACTGCATAGTACAGACATCCAGATCTGCTAACACAACAGGTTACCCAGCATTGATGTTCATATTAACATTGGGACAAGCCTTGATTTGCACCAATGATGGAAGAAAGGGGGAAAAAGTATTTATTATGTTGGGAGTTATCACATTCAGGACTTGTCAGCCTTGACCTTCTATTCCAAAGGATCTCTTGTGTTAAAACGTCATGATTGCTTAGGTGAACAGAGACACACAATATGGTGATTTACAGCTGTGGGTAATTCTGTACTGTGACAAAGTTCCTCCTCTATCTTGGTGGGTCCTGCGCTTATTGGCGGATTTTCTTGCCTCAGAGATTCACCATGTGGGTTGCGGAACAGCCCAGAGACCTTCCCCTCTGGAAGAACCCACAGTCCAGGTCAATTGGGAGGTTTGGGGTGAAACCCGGGCCCGCCCTCTACTCCGGGTTCCAGCCCAGGGCCCTGTGGATTGCAGCTGTCTATAGTGCCTCCTGTAACAGCTGCATGACAGCTACAACTCCCTGGGCTACTTCCCCATGGCCTCCTCCAAACACCTTCCTTATTCTCACCACAGGACCTTCCTCCTGGTGTCTGATAACGCTTGTGCTCCTCAGTCCTCCAGCAGCGCACACTCTCAGCTCCTTGCGCCTCTTGCTCCCAGCTCCTCACACTCCCACCACAAAGTGGGGTGAGCTCCTTTTTAAAACCCAGGTGCCCTGATTAGCCTGCCTTAATTGATTCTAGAAGCTGCTTCTTAATTGGCTCCAGGTGTCCTAATTAGCCTGCCTGCCTTAACTGGTTCTAGCAGGTTCCTGATTACTCTAGTGCAGCCCCTGCTCTGGTCACTCAGGGAACAGAAAACTACTCATCCAGTGACCAGTATATTTGCCCTCTACCAGACTCCTGTACCCCACTGGTCTGGGTCTGTCACAGTACATAACTCAAGTGAATGAAATATTTAATAACAAATCAAGTCATACTAATCCAATGTCATTTTTCCCATATGATGTAGTATTGGCCAATGTTGAATCCTTTTAGGTTTAAAGGACAGATAAATTAGATATGCTGCACTGTTCGTTCCCCTGCTGGGTTTGTCCGACCTTTTTAAATGTTATGTCAATATGATTTTTGTATTTAATCTAGATTTTGTGAAAGTCAGAAATAAGAGTTTGTTTTCAGAAAATGCATTTTCTGCATATATCAGCAAGTTAATTAAATGAGCTCGGTGAATGGGTGTATTGAAGTCTCAGATCCATTGCTGCAGTAAACTTTTCTTTGTGCTCTACTTCATGCAAAATATATTAAGTTGGTAGACATTGTGGTGTCCCGCTCCCATAGTAATAATTCAGTTACAGTCATATTTTATTTATGCAAGTTTCAGAGGCATGGCTGTTGAAACAGCTATGAGCAAGGAACTTCTGTAGTCTCATGGGAATGGAACCTGATGAGTCATGTCTTATGTCTTAATTTTGTATATTCACTCTGAAACTATGGTGTGTGTGTGTGTGTGTGTGTGTGTATGTGTATATATATATATATATATATGCGCTCTCCTTTTTGATAAAATCTAAGTGTGAGTCAAAAGCAAGTTAATTTTAGCTGTAAAACAAGGTATGTCTAATACTCTGACTACAAACAGAAGTAGCTGTCAGTGTTTGTTTTTCCTGCATCATCTTTTATTCTAAATATCAGTGCAGTATTCTCCTCTGTGTATAGTACGAAGAAAGGTGGTAAAATTATAAGTGATTCTTGACAGTGAGGATTTCTTATCTAGTTGCCTTTAATTTCCTATGATCAAAAAATAAAGGGTTGCAAACAAGTCAGTTTGACTCCCTGAGATTTGTAATGGGTTGCTTCTCGTTTTCTTTAAAGTCCTGGCTGTTGAAAGTTGCACTGTCTAACATACCTCACAAAGAATCTGTGCATAGTATGCCACTCCCAGCTGTGATCACGTCCTGTTTCACAAACTAAACAGACCAAGAAAATACATGAATGAGCAATATCCAAGGAAAAGTTAGGGTTTTGCAGGAAGTGGTGTTGATGATGATAATTGTTGCTACTCCATCTGAATTAGTATGGTACGAATGCCTTGGCCTGGTGCAAGTTGCGAGAAGCGGGTCATCTTTAGGTTAAAATAAAATAACCTCCCATCCCTTCAGTGTCCTGATCACTTGTAGTCATTCAAGTTCCCAAAGTGCTTTTCATAAGCATAAGTACTGATCTCTTGGCCAAATTCCAACTTGGATAATTACTTCACTAACTGACTGAAGTTGATATCAGTTTTACATACAATCACTTCTGTCATGCAGCCGTCTCTAGGGTGGAATGCAGCAGGTGTTAAACAGCACACAGGAACACTATACAGCATTTTAGGACAGGAAGTGAAGAACACTGTCCTATCCGATAGTAATTAGACAGAATAGAATTATCCACATTAGAATTTATATGAGCTGTAAGGGTTATGCCACCCTCAGTTAGTACCTTTTTCTTTATGATGATGGTGAGAGCAATTGGATAGGAGCACATTCTGCTAAGAGGCACAAGAGGAATGCTCAAAAGGAAGTTAGATGCCACACAATAGAAAGATATACATCATTTGTCTGAGGTCTCTTCCAGCTCCTATGTAAATTTAAAAAGTAGTGTCTTCATTATTTTAACTTTTTCTTTCCCTTTCTGTTTTTTTTCCTGCTTACATGTACCCTCATTATTACTATAACACTACCAATAATGTTCCTATCAGACCTTAAAACCGCTCGAGCTGAGCCTGGGTTCACCATGCAATAATTATAGGTTTATAACAGGGATAGACAATTATTTTTTGTCTCAGTCCAAATTCCTTGGTCAAAGTATAATCAAGGATAGACTCCAGAGAACATAACAAAACAACAACAATGATGATCAGATTTTGGGGTCCGTTCAAAAGTGTCTGGCGGTCCAGATTTGGCCCACAGTCCGCCTATTGACTACCTCTGGTTTATGAGAAAGCATTTTAGTGTGTGTGGTCCTACTTTAGATGGAACTGATGTTTAAAAACACTAATTTCTTTTTCTTCTCATCATGTCACTATCTAATTGTGCAGTTCCATAACTTAGCATGTTTTGATTTTTTTAAAGTTTAACCTTAACTCTGAATTTCCTGGATTTGTAATGCTTGTTGTTGGAATAATTACATCCTTCCATATACTTAGATTTTGTTCCATTTTTTTTAAAATTACTTAAATGAGATTTCCTGTCTGCTTTTTACCTTGAAGTATATATTTTTATTTTAATTGGGTTATGTTTTAGTTTAGATTGTTTAATACAGTCAGGGATGCAGAGAAGGAAACGAAGTCTATTAGTTTGAGGTACATTATCACCTAGCAGCTACCAACTAGTATTTATTCAGTTATTAATTTTAATTGCATGCGGAGAAAAAAGTGAAATCTGTTCCTGAGCAGTAGTCATGCTTTGTGCCCCCCCGTCTCACCTTGAGAGTGAACAAGGTACTCCTTGGGGAATTCTGTGCCACTGCGTGTGTGCATATATTGTGTGCCGCGCAGATATATATAGCAACAGAGGGTCCTGTGGCACCTTTAAGACTAACAGAAGTATTGGAGCATAAGCTTTCGTGGGTGAATGCCCACTTCATCAGACGCAAGATATATATAGCGTCTGTTGAAAAGTTGCTGCAGTTCCACCTTGTGCCCACCAGAGGGCGCTGTGGTGCTAGAACACAGTAGCCACTCCTGGCCAGTGCAGCTACAATAGGGAAGAGAAAGAGCCTGCCTTCTTCACAGTGCCTGTTGGTCCAGGTCAGGAGACAGACAGTGTGGGGCTGCTGGGGGCTCATAAGGGTTAATGGGGGAGGACAGACTGGGGCAGGACAGACTGGGGCAGGGGCTGAATGGGAATGGAGGTGCAAGACCACATACTTTTCCCACCCATACCCAGCAACCCTTCAAATTCATACCCAGGCTCCTTCCCAGCAATTATTTCCCTCTTCCTCAGTTCCTCTGTTACCCCTGACTCCCCCAAGCCTTTGCACTGCTTCTGATGGGTGTGGGAAATACAGTTCTGTATTGTAGTTTAAATGATTTATTACTCGAGTTCTGTATTAAAATGCCTAGTAAGGAATCTATTTGTCAAAAAACATTTCCTGAATCTTTTTTGTTGTCTGTATTGTTAGATATACTTGCTGACAGGTATTTTGGAATAAATTACCAAAGTAATTGAAAATGGTGTGATTATATTGTGTTTTGACAAATATGCAGAATTTTAAAATATTGAGTGCAGAATTTTTAATTTTTTGACATAGATTTCCCCCAGGAGTAGAACAAGGACAAGGTCATTAGCTGATATGAATATACATCCCAAGTGGCATAATAACCTGTGTGATGTTAGAAATGGTAATGAGTGAATATGAAATATATAAAAATGGGAATCCATTGGGGACTACCTTACACAGGTTTTGTACAAGAACATACCTCAGGAATAAGGACCTCAAATACCATTTTCCAAATCACCTGAGTAGGTGCTTAAATACTACTGAAAATTTCACACTAAATCCTTAATATCAGTAGATGGCAAGCTGGACTCAGTACATCTGCATATGATTAGCAGGAGTCTAATATTTTCAGCTATATGCAAGCATGAAAAAAATAGCAAATGGATGGAAAGTTTCTGGTATCTGATTTTTGAGAGAGTATACAGCTTGTTTTTTCTCTACACATCTTAGAAAGACAATGAAACCAAAATGTGTTTCAGCTGATAATCTTTCATGAGCACATTTAAATATTTTTTCCAGTAGAAACAAATATTGGTGATGGGTGAGAACAGAAAGCAGCCATATTTAACTATTAGTCATATTGGAGCTGCTTTTTAGAAAAGAGTGAATGTAGCCGATCTTACAATTGTGCAGCTAATTTGTGTGTGTAATTACCGCCTATAAATGGCCATTTAGAGGAATAACTGGCCATTTTGTTGCTTGCAATCAGGGTAACTGTGCAAATTAGATACAGATTTGCATGTGGCCATTTGATAAAATTGGGCACTAATATTGATCTAGACTTATTTTTCCCAGACTCAGGGTATTTTTATAACTTTCTTTGACATATTAAAATCTCAAATGGTGGAAAAATTCCATAGATATTTAGAACCGTTAAGTGATTGAGATCATTTTGACTTTTACAACATAGCCTTCAACACTTACGGTAACTCTTTAAACTGCTAAATTAGATAAACTCTTTGAATACAAAAAGTGATTTGTTCTTCATATTGGCTGTTTGACAGACACACAATGTGCTTTAAAGAAGACCTGCAGTAAAACAGTTTCTGATGTGTTGTGTTCGCTTGTTAAAAGTTGCTAGAAGAGTGAGTCCTAGAGATCTTGCAGTGATTAAATTCATAATTCCCTAATTCTGCGTAATTCTGCCTCTAGGGCAAGTTAAAACTGTTCCTGAGGCATTACCTTGTCCAAACGTTGTAATCAGCAATTTCTCGTTTTGGCAATTTTGATTTAACCATTAATTAAAGCCACCATTTGATTGTTCTTTGACTTCTTCATCCAAAAATACAAGCTTATAGTGTGAGGTGACCCTTGGCTATTGGATTTGCAGGAGCATATCCCTAATAAACTGATTAATTGAGTATTGCAAGGAAGCTGAACTAGAATGTCTACTAAGGGATTAGCCAGATTCAAAGTCCATGCACTTTGTTGCAGAGTTATAGCATTACTGGTGAAAATGTGTGTGCAGTTTTTCACTGTTACCTCCAGGGGATGCTGTTGTACTAAAAGTTTGAGTGTATGGAAAATTAAATATATAATGGCCTGTTTTACAAAAGAAAAGTATTTGTGGTGTCATAGTAAGAAGTATAGCTCACATGTAATGCAGGAAGTATAGTACTTAGTGGTACTTGCAAGTGTTATAACTTTTAAGCAGTAATATTAATCCATAAATAACAAAACTCATGGAATATGCTATTAGCAATGTTTGCTTTTCCATATAGTTGGCATATAACCTGGTGATATACGTTTGACATTGATTACATTTCAACCTGAGTTATTCCAAACTGGTGACATGCTCAGTGAATCATTTATAAGACTGTTGGGAATTCTTTCCTCGAAAGAGTGCATTGAGCACATTACAGAGAAGTAAAGTCTAGGAATGCTTACTGTTAGTACCCACAATGCCTGAGCATGTAGGGATTTTAGGGATGATGTACGGAATGATTCATTATCTCATATGCATCAAGATTTTTTTTCTTCCTGTCCCTTCACTAGAAATTCATTTCTTTTTATAATATATATTTTAATTAATTTGGAAATTCAGAGTTTAGAACTTTTGGTACCAAGTTATTATTTAACTGGAAGCATGTGACCGATGTTAGTCACTTTGCTTAATGTAGTACTAGAAGGTGCTCGGGTACTTCAGTGATGAGTGCAGTATGAGAACCTTTATAGAATAAAATAGAACACTAGCTTCCCCCGCTCCGAACACTCCAAACAGCAATTCAAATATTATAAGTTGGAATATGCCAATACTTATCTTTTCTCCCATAGAACTAGCTTGTAGTAATGGAAATTCAGGAATGCTTTAGCTACTATAGTTGCACATAGTGTAAATACTTTCCTTAATTCTCAAAGTGGTGGTGTGTCTGCTCTATGGAATTTACACTTCAGGCTGGAGGTACTTGCCTCTCCTTTGTCAGTGTTGTAACTTTGAACTCTTTACCTCTACATTTACATATGTAAGAACTAGCCTTTTTTTCTTGTTATCCTATTCTTGCAATATTTATTAAAACACTGTTTTGCTTTTAGTAAATGAACATGCTCTGAAAGACAGTAACGCAGCAGTGTAGAACCTAATTATAGTGGGACTCAAGGTTTACTTCAAAGTTCTGGCTTCTGCATCAGAGAGAGTAGCCCCTGTAGCGCTTGAGGAATGATTCCAGCCTATTCCCCTTTAAACTTAAAAATGTAATTTTCTTCATTTAAAAAATTCCCCTTTCTAGAAAGTACCTTTATCTGTCTCAAATTCTGGGAGCCAAAAAACATCATGGTAAATTTTAATTAGAAAATTGTTTTGTTTATTATACAAGAAAGTGGTTACTTGAACATTAAGTATATGTGTATGTTTTTGTGCCATGCTCATCACCCTGGTCTCTGAGATCCATAATTCTTTTAATATAGAGAGTCCATCTGTTTTCCTTAATAGTGATCCAAATAAAATGAAGAGCTTTTACATTTCATCTACCCAATGAAACAAGATTTCTTTTCACTAACTTGTTTTCTGTTGCATTGTTCTTAGGATCACTCTAGTGGTGTGCCCCTTCAGTTGAGAGGGCATACAAGCAGGTATTTACAGCACTGCTTTTCCTATTCCAAGTAAAGTAATTTTTGGAAGGTAAATTGAGTTCACTTGTATGGAAACAGTATCCTAAATTAAATTGTTTAACCTCAGTGGAACAATAATACCTTGGCATTTATATTGCACTCTCTTCCAAGTGCTTTGGCAGAATGTCACTCCATAGAACACTCCTGTAAGACAAGTGTCTGCCCTAGAGTTGCCACCTTTTTGACTGGACTTTCCCATTTAAAACCAGACACCTGGCAACCCTCAATGGCACCTGGACACGGAAGCCAAAAACCGGACTATCCAGGTAAAACTCAGTTGGGTGGCAACCCTAGTCTGCCCCTTTGACACAATGGGGGAGATTTTCTAAGGCACCAACTGAAGTTTTGCACCTGACTTGTTTTGAAAGGCAGTGAGAGTTGGGCTCCCTCCAGGGAAGCTAAGGCAGAGAAGTGAAGTGAAATTGCCCAAGACCCTATCCGTGGCCCCACAAAGTCACGGGACCTCCTGGTCAGTCTCCTCCTAGCCCTGGCTAAAATGGCCATCTATAAAACCAGGGAGAGGAGGCTGGCCGATGGGGTCTCCTGTGACAGTGGGGCCTATTTCCGATCCTCCTTCTGCTCACGCATCTGGGCAGAGTTCCTCTGGGCAGTGTCCGCTGGCTCCCTTGATGCCTTCGAGGAGCAGTGGGCACTGTCCGGGGTTCTCTGCTCGGTGTCCCCGTCAGGTTCCCTTCGTTTGACCCTTTGACCTCACTCCTGTCCCTGTTATCTCATTAGTTGTCCCCCAGAATCATTTGGCTTCCAGGTCCTGTGGATTCTCCCCTTAGGCTGGGGGGAGGTCCTTTAATAGTGGGCGCCCGCCCACTTCCTGGATTTCAATAGGACCAGAGAGGGAATGTGTACCAGAGGTAGGATTAGAACTCCATTAGTTATGTGTTTTACTTTAGACCATGCTTCTGTAGTGGCATTGCTTTGTCATTCAAATCAGATTTCAGGTGCTGATCTACTTTAGGGGACACCAATTGATACCCATTAGGTTGACATACCATAGCAGCACTGATACACATGGTCTGCCTCTTGTGGTGATATACATACATCTGTATAAATTAGAAATCTTTAAAATCAAGGTTCAAACTGCAGCAAAACAAGCCACATCCTGAGATGAGAACAACTGTTGTAAAAATCCCCTTAATTTCTGTCATTTATACCAGAGCTTAAACAATGAATTCTCCAGGCACTAAAAAGCCATAACGTGAAATGTTTAACTACTGACATCCCTTAGGGGTTTAAAATGTAGCAGTAGACTGATTAAACTGTAGTATAAAGCTGTGTGTGCATATCCACTACCATTATTCAAAGAATTGATATGGTGGTTTAGTTGTAATTCTCATTCTTCCATCCTGGAGCCATTAAAACTCCATTTTGTTGTTATTTTTCAGTGAATTAACAACACCTATTACAATATATTGAAACCAGGTCAAATAGGAATTGCAAACATTTTTATAATCAAGTAAAAATAAGTATCAGCTGTGTAATTTGAATTAAAGTTGGGGGAAGGGGGGGAATAATTTAAAATAAAAATTTAACCTAAGTTCTGTCACTTGGAAATCTTCTCTCAGAAAGTGAAGCCTGCCTGCAGGTTTAGCTTGGTCGACTTCTTCCCAGTACTTGAAAAGAGACCTCTCTCCCTCCCTCTCTGTTTCTGTGATATCCCTCCCCCCCCTTTCAGTTTTGCAGTGGTAACACTGCTTCCTGTCAAGAGCAACTCTGACATGGCCCTTCTGTAAAGACTCTCCACCTCCTCCTCCTCCTTTCTTTCAAACACTCAATACATTTAGAGACTGATCTTGTGCAGAAAATATCCCTGACATTTGAAGAGCTCCAGGGATTCAGTGAGCATGCTCAGTGCTCTCTGCCTGATAGAAAGAGGAAGCTAGTTTACATAGGACTCATACCAAGCATAGCCTGCATGTCAGTGCAGTTAACTTGCAGCGGGCTGTGAGGAGAACTCGCTTGTCTTTGTCCTAGGACATTTCCCTATTTTTTTTCCCCTCTTAAATTCCCAAAAAGATTTGCAAAGTTTTTTTTTTTTTTTTTTTTTTTTTTTAAACGGTTTTCTTTGTAGCTGGGGGACACAATACACTCTAAACTCAGTCTCCAAAATCCTGGAAAGGTTCCTCCCTCCCTATCCAACTTTCCCTAATATACTTTATTTTGATTAGTCAAAGGCTGGGCCTTGAGCTTGTGAAGTTTAGAAAGAGCCAGGAGCTAATCGGGCAGCGTTTGTCCCTCGTCTTTCTCCCTGTTTCTGGGCAAAAGCAAACAAGCTGGTCTTTTTTGTTAGCCCGATAAATGCTATTTATGAAGATGGACCTGTTGAACTACCAATACTTGGACAAAATGAACAACAATATTGGCATGCTGTGCTATGAAGGTAATTGTTTTATTTTGCAATTTGCTTTTTATGGGGTGTGGGGTGTTTTTGTTGTTTTAAGTATGAATTCTCTCTCCCTTCTATTTATAGTTGTTACAAGGTACAGTGCGTTTTGTACTGTCTACAGGTTTAATGGGATTTGTGAAATGGAAGTTGAATTATTCTTTTTAAAGGAAATTTTACTGTTCAATATTAATATGAAGTGTAGGTTGTCTCCTCCTCCTCATCTTCCCCTCCTCCCCCCAGCAAAGATGGTACTGGTTGAAGTACTTTAAAGCAGCAATACACAGATAACTTTTTGCAAGTGTTAATGTAGTTGTAAAGGAAACATTTTAAAGTCACTTTACAATATGGTGTATGTATTAATTTGTAATGTACATTGTGTATGTGTAATCTACACCATTAAATGTAAATAGATGTATACGCTTAAACACATAGTGTAGATGTATTTGGACAATGAGACTTACAACAAGTTTTTGTTTTTAGTTCAGTGCTTACATCCTGAACAATAACGAATTTTACTATTCAGCTTTTGCAATTGAAGGGAACCCATATTACAGAGCACAGAGTGGCTCTTTGTTTGACTTCTCATTTCCTGCACAGCTCTGAGAAAGCCCTGACAGTGAAGGATATCTCCCCCCTCACCCACACACAAACATACCTCCTCCCCAAAGAGCCCTCCGCATAGTCCCTGTGGAAAGAATTACACAACACCCTGGAAAACTTAAACTTTTTGTCTTCACTGTGCTCTCAGTTTTCTTGTTTGTGTCCAGCTGACATAGGTCAGCAGCTACTTCTGATAGTGTAGGTAATAGTAGCCCTGTTTTGAAGGTGCCTTGGGTAAGGGGTGGGGGGTGGGTTGGTCGGAAATCAGCTTCATCATCTAGTTGAGCTTTTTATCTACGTGCAGTTTGAAGAAGTGGCTATGGCCTGGCTTTGAGTGGAAAGAAAGGCACCACTGAGCTAATTCAGCTTGGCAGAAGGGCAGGTTTTCCTGTAGCCACATACAAACATTGCAGAAGTCTCTCTTCTAATTCAGCAGGAACATTTTCCACATTCATTTGGAAAGTAAACTTGCTATAGTTGTCAGGGAAGAAGCAGTAAAGAATGTATAGATTTGATTAAGAGGGAACCACTCACATGCTTTAATAAGAGGCTAACCCAAAAATCAGGATGCTCACTCTAGAAATAGATCTTCCCCTTCCCCCCTCTGTTTTAAGTCAGAAAGACCACATTTCAAAGTGCCAGGGGGAGCAGAGAGGTTGCATGTAGAACTATTAATGCTTCGGGGGAGGAGGGGTTCCATGTGAACAGAGTCAAAGATCTTATGTAGAAATTTACTTAGTTATTTGCACAGCAGATTTATCAGGCTTGCTAGTCAATATTGAACAATATGGTGCAGATTGTGCATGGCCAATCAGACTTTCATGCTCTTTCCTGTGCTGCTGTTTCTTTTTTGAAACTTTGTGGATGCAAGAGTGATTGGATAAAGGAATGTTGCAGGGTTTTTGTTAATCTCATCATTGTCCTGCATTAACAATCAAGTGCTTTATTATGATGTGACTGTTGGCTCCTGATGAAAAATGGCAAACATTATAAATAGAATTTCTGCTTACTTGATGGATTTTTCTGAGGGTTTTGCTGACTAGAGGGAAAAAGTTTTGTTGCTTTGGGTCTTACTAGTTTCAGTCAATTGTATTTGTTACCTAATATTTATAAAAGTTGCTTACCAGATGTTTTCCCACCTTCCTATGGACAGATCATACTTTTAATAGTTTGAAAGCAAATGCACAGCTCACACTAATATATAATATAGCAGCTTTTGTTTAGTTTAAACATCTGTTGCAATTTTCCTTATTATGGAAGTTAACATTATTTTTAACACTAAAATAAACATATAAGAAATGAAAAAAGCAAAACCTGAGCAGTGTTTATAGTGAGGTGTTTATATCCCAGTGGTTTAAAAAGTATAAACACTGACCACATCTGCACTGAGCTCTGAAGGTTGTTTTTAGAGATGCTTGCAGATCTGCCATGCCAATGCCAAAGTATTTATTTTACAGGGGAGTTGTGTCAGCAATGATGGATCTTGTCTTTTAAAAATCAACGCTGCAGTAATATGTATACTTGAGAACAAAGTGTTTTTTAGATTAAATTAATTAGTCTTTATTTAGGATCATACTTGAACTACTTACATGTACACAGTCTCCTGAAAAGTACTTTTGCAGATGTAAGATAAGATACAAATGCACTGTGTGATAATTAGATCTATATAATAGGTTGGGATTTTCAAAAGGGCTGGAGAAAATTAGGTGCCTAAATCCTACTGGAATTCAATGGGAAGTGGGTGCCTTTACTCCCTGAAGTTCTTTTGAAAATGGCAGCATGTTGCTGCTTTCCTGAATAGCTGCCTCAGCTGCCCCTTTCAGATAAAGTGGTATAATGCTGACTTTATCCATTTCATTTTCTATCTCGGTCATTATTAAAAGAACAATGTTGTTTGCCCTCACTTATTGAGGCAATTCATGTACTGGTGAAATATGGGCACCGTTATCATTGGAGAGGATTTGCCCATTTTCCTCTTAGTTGGTAATTTCGCCTCTAGCATAAACAAGCCAATACAATGTAGTGACTGGCCATGGATCAGCAGGCGCAGCACCCCGGACTTTAGTGGGTGTTCCATGGATGTATTGGTGATAGGATCAGGCCCTTCAGAAGGAAAAGCAGCTTCTTTCCCCAACAAGGATGTCTTACCAGCCCTGTGGCCCATCACAGTGTATTGTGCTGATGTAGAGGGCTATAATTTGGACCCCAAGTTTAGTCTCTGTTTTCCTTGCCCAGAAAATTGGCACCCATAACTTTCAGATGGCTAAGTAGTGCCAGTACTCTGGTGGTGCTTAATGACTAGTGGATGAGAGCAGTCCTTCAGAGTGGGTCTAATTTTGTCCTTACCAAGCACTCTGTCATTCTTTTTTCTTTCTTCTTTGGCTATCCCTCGATGTGTGAATGATGTCTGCCAAGGGGGTTCATTGTTGGGTTTTTAAGTGGCTGAGGAGCCCAATTTGTGCCCTGCAGATTTTCCCACAGAAGTGACAGGTGTAATCTTGGAGGAGACATAGTTGTTGGCTGGACTGTTGTGCCCTTTCTTTCCTCCTTTGTTGCTTCTCTCACCTCCTCAAAGTGAGCTGTGGCTTGGTGTATGGCGTGGCGCCATACGGTTCTGTTCTGCGCTGAGTCCTCCCAGTTTGTTGGGTTGATGCCTTTCTTTTTAAGGTGTACTTTCGGTATGTCTTTGAAGCGCTTCCGTTGCCCTCCATGGCATTGTCATGATACAGCCATGATTAGGGGAATATTTTGGCTGGCAGTGTGTTCTAGCTAATCTATTGGTTAGGGAGACCTCAGAGAGAAGTTAGGTTGCCTGCCATAAACCAAAGCAAAATAGGTAAATCTTTGGTCTCTGAGTTGCTTATGTCACGGATGCTGTTCCTAACTGTGAGCCAGTCTACTATGTGAGGGAGGCGAGAATGATGAAAGCCAAAGAAGGAAGCTAAGGCCCTGTCTACGCTGGCATAGTAAAGCAGCTTTCTGTGCTGTAATTCCCGAGGTGTACACACTACCAAGCCACTTAGTGCATAGCAACTATGCAGTTGTAGCACTTTAAAAAAACCACCCTGACGAGAGGCGTACAGCTTTCTGCGCCGGGGCTACAGCACTGCGGTACCAGTGTAGACATGCTGGTCAATTACAGAGCTGCAGTTGGCCTCCAGGACGTGTCCCACAATGCCTGTTCTCACCTCTCTGGTCATTGGTTTGAACTCTACTGCCCTGCCCTCAGGTGACCAACCGTTAGCCCCACCCCGTAAATTCCTTTGGAAATTTGAAAGTCCCCTTCCTGTTTGCTCGGTGATGGCGTGCAGTGGTTTCCGCGCATCTTTCCAGGTGGCCATGCCTGCTCCACGCACCAGGTGATCCCCCGCTTGGAACAATGCTGAGCTGCTGGACCTCATCAGCATTTAGGGAGAGGAGGCTGTCCAGTCCCAGCTGTGCTCCAGCCATAGGAATTATGATACCTATGGACAGATTTCACAATGCATGATAGAAAGGGATCATGACCGGGACACACTGCAATGTAGGATAAAAGTGAAGGTGCTGCGGAACACCTACCACAAGGCGCGGGAGGCAAACCACCGCTCCGGTGCTGCGCCCACGAGCTGCCGGTTGTACAAAGAGCTGGATGCGATACTCGGCAGCGACCCCACCTCCACTGTGAAGGCCCCTGTAGATACTTCGTTGGCTCGCGTGCCAGTCGAGAGTGGACCGAGCCAGGAGGAGGAAATCTTGGACGAGGATGGGGAGGGGGACCCAGAGGTAGAGGATGACTTGGAGGCCAGAGATGCATGCAGCCAGGAGCTCTTTTCTACCCCGGAGGAGCCTAGCTAGCCACAGCAGTGAGATCTTGGTGAAGCACAAACAGGAGAGGCGGCCCCTGGTAAGTGGATCTGATTTTTGGGAATCGCTGAAGCGAGGAGTTGGGGGCAGGAGGGTTGCAGAAAGCAGGCTTGTCTCCCACCACATGCCTAGTCTGAGCGGTGGAACAGGCTGTTGATTGACTCCCTCGCTTCACGGGAATCTCCCTCAGCGATCTCCAGGAAACTCTCCTGGAGATACTGGGCAATCTGCTACCGCAGGTTCTTCAGCAGAGCTGCTTTGTTTCTTGCTCCATTAACGGTAACTTTCCCGCGCCACTGTGCTATCATGGGGGTGGGGACCATTGCTGCACACAGGCGAGCCGCGTAGGGGCCAGGGCGGAAGCTGCAGCCTTGGAGGAGACCCTCCCTTGATTCCCTGATCACCCTCAGCAGCAAGATATCTTCCATAATGATCACCTCCTGTGGAAAGTGTGCAGGCAGGAATGATTATCAGGCCCCCCCCCTACAGTGCTGGCTCTCCCCAAGAGCCATGTGCCTAGTGTACAGCAGGGTCCGGGAAGAGCGATTTACCCTGCCCCTGTGGCTACTCACCATTTTGAGGGTCTTATGGCTCATGTGTGCTTGCTTGGGGTCAGCCAGTTAGTGACAGGTGTATGAGTACTGGCTGTGTTTTAAAGCACCAAATTTCTGCTTCTGTAAAGTGTTGCTTTTAAACTTCACAGAGATGACCGTGGGAGCCCAGCCTCCCTCTTTGTTATCGGCAGCAGAGCGGCTGCGCAGAATTAGAAAGCGGCCAAGAAGAACTAAGGAAGACTTTCTGCATGAGGTTATGATGTACTCCGCCGCCGAGAAACAGGAATTGAAGGAGTGGTGGGACAGCGAGAAGAGGGACCGGAAGGAGAACGTGGCGTGCCAGAAAGAAGCCATTGAGCGGCTCTTAAATATAGAGCACCAAACAGACACGCTCCAGGCAATACTAGCTCTTCAAACTGAGCAGCTCTGCGCCCGTCCTCCCTTGCAGCCGCTGTAGCAAAACTTTCTCATGTGCCCTCCAGACATCGCCAACACACTGTTATCAACCTCCTGGCTCCAGTCTATATCCGCAGCATTCCACTCCTCCCTTCTCACAGTCCAGCACTGTGGACTCCCACTACCCACTGCACTCAACACCCATCCCTCTGCAGTTTGGTCCTGCTGAAGTACAGTACCCACTGCATTGTACTCCAAAGGAGAAGGTTGGATATGATCCCTGGACATACACAAATCTTTAGCTGTCCCGGGACCCCTCCTTCTCCTGGGACCTTCCCTTCCTCCATCCCCCTTCCTGCTGATGTATTTTTTCATTTGACTCTCTCCTCTGGTTGTTGTCTTTTAATAAAAGAATTGTGTTGGTTTGAAAGCAGTCTTTGTTCTATTAGCTTAAAGCAAAAAGAGCACTGCAAAGCAGCATACAATTATGTTAAACCCTCTTGTATCGTGTGTAACAATCACCTCCTAGCATTACAAGCACTGCAATCCTGAGCATAGCTAAAAATATTAGTGGCTTTCAGCTTCAAATTGTTGCCTCAAGGCATCCCTGATCCTTATGGCCCGGCCCTGTGCCCCTCCAATAGCCCTGATCTCTGGCTGTTCAAACTCAGCCTCCAGGCACTGAGCATCTGCCGTCCAGCCCTGAGTGAAGCTTTCACCCTTCCCTTCACAAATATTATGGAGCGTACAGCACGTGGCTATAAGCATAGGAACATTGTAATCAGCCAGGTCCTGCCTCCCATACAGGCATTGCCCGCAGGCTTTTAAACGGCCAAAAGCACACTCCATAGTCATTCTGCACTTGCTCAGCCTGTTGTTGAACCACTCCTTGCTGCTGTCAAGGTGCCCCGTGTATGGCTTCATAAGCCACGGCATTAAGGGGTAGGCGGGGTCTCCCAGGATCACATTGGGCATTTTGACTTCCCCTACAGTGATCTTCTGGTCTGGGAAGAAAGTCTCTGCTTGCAGCTTCTTGAACAGGCCAGTGTTCCGAAAGATGCGTGCGTCTTGCATCTTTCCGGACCAGCCTGTGTTAATGTCTGTGAAACGCCCATGGTGATCCACAAGCGCCTGGAGAACCATTGAAAAATACCTCTTGCGATTAATGTACTCGGTGGCTAGGTGGTTTGGTGCCAGAATTGGAATGTGCGTGCCATCTATCGCCTCTCAACAGTTAGGGAAGCCCATTTGTGCAAAGCCATCCACAATGTCACGTACATTACCCAGAGTCACAGTCTTTCGGAGCAGGATGTGATTAATGGCCCTGCACACTTCCATCAACACGAGTCCATGGTTGACTTTCCCACTCCGAATTGGTTAGCGACAGATCAGAGGCAGTTTGGAGTAGCCAGCTTCCACAGTGCAATCGCCACGTGCTTCTCCAACAACAGGGCAGCTCTCATTCTTGTGTCCTTGCACCGCAGGGCTGGGGCGAGCTCATCACACAGTCCCATGAATGTGGCTTTCCTCACCTGAAAATTCTACAGCCACTGCTTGTCGTCCCAGAGGTGCATGACGATGTGATCCTACCACTCAATGCTTGTTTCCCAAGCCCAAAAGTGGCGTTCCACTGTGGTCAGCACCTCCGTGAATGCCACAAGCAATCTCGTGTCGTAGCTACTACGCATGGCGAGATCAATGTCACACTCCTCTTGCATTTGTAGTTTAAGGAATAACTCCACTGCCACTCATGATGTGTTGGTCAGAGTGAGAAGCATACTGCTCAGCAGTTCGGGATCTATTCCTGCAGCCCAAAAAGGCAGGGCACGCAGTACACAAACTGTTCAAAGATGGTGCCAAATGCAGATGGAAGCACATGGATTTCTGGGATGCGAAGCAATGCATCACGGGTCATTGGGACAGGACCCAGGATGTTGCGCGACCTCCTCCGCCTTCCCACAAGTCTTAGCGGCAGAAGAGAAAGAGGTGCTCTGTGGTATAACTGCCCAGAGTGCACCGCTCCGAATACCGCCGCAAGTGTGAATATGCTTTTGCGCAGGCAACTGACAGTGTGAACACACAACACCGGTTTCCCTTCAGCACTCTCTGAGCAGCGCTGTAACTGCCGGCGCTGTAACTTTGCCAGTGTAAACGTGCCCTAAATGAAAGTTTGCTGAGATCTTCCAGCATAAAGTGGCCCTCCTCTTCTGGGGTAGGTGGGTGCATTACAGGGTTAGCCAAATGGATGGCACAACTGAGAATTATTATTATTACTATTGTTATTAATTTGTATTATATATAGTAGGGCTTAGAAACCTGAACTGAGATTGGTACATTACTGTTAGACGCTTTACAAAATATGGTAAAAGACAATCCCTGCCCCAGAGAGCTTTATAACCAACAACAAAGTGGGAGAGGAAACAGTTGTATGGGGGATGTGAAGTGACTTTGTCCAAGGTCATGCAGCATATCAGTGGCAGAAGCAGGAATAGATACCAGGTGAATCATCATGCTTCAAGTAGGAGGGCTTCTAGATATTTTAAGATGATGGTATCTATCACAGGTGGCAACTTTGCCCTTTCTCGGGGGAGTGCTCGACCCCCACTCTGCCCCAGGCCCTGCCTCCACTCCACCACTTCCCCAAACCCCCATTCCCGTCCCCACCCCTTTCCGCCCCCTTCCCTGAGCATGCCCTGTCCTTGCTCCTCTCCTTCCCCTCCCCCCCAGCGCCTCCTGCTTGCTGCTAAACAGCTGATCTGTGGTGGGTGGGAGGGGAAGTGCTGATTGGAGAGGCTACCGGCAGGCGGGAGGCACTGGAGGCAGGGGGAGGCGCTGATTGGGGCGGGCTGCCGGTGGGTGCTGAGCACCCACCATTTTTTTTTTCCTGGGGTGCTCCAGCCCTGGAGCACTCATGGAGTCGGTGCCTATGGTATACACAGAAATGAATTTACCCTTGGATGGGCCATTCACTTCCTGCAAGATGGCTGAAATGTCTGTTGGGGTAACTATTTTGTGTGGGTAACCTTCATCCTTTTGAATGTTCTCATTAGTCTCTCTTGGCTTTAAACGGTTAGTGATGCCTCAGTCAACATATAGCTTGGCAGCAAAATTATTTTAATTTTACAACATGATTGATAATTATGTAGTTTTTCTCATTAGATGGAGAGACAAATGCCTCAACTTCTTCAATCTAGAGCTATTCACACTTCTATCAGGAGAATGATGGCAGACATGATGTTGATGATCAGCTGTTTCAAGCAGATTATTTTTTAGTCAGTTTGGTGCAATTAGAGATTTAAAAAAATGGAGGCTTCTAGATTCAAGCGCTTGATATTGATGCTTAAACTGAATCACATATATTTATCTTCCTTGTGACATTTATCAACAACTGCCAGTTTAATAGAGTAGTCCTTTAGTTTCATTGTTCTCTCTCTAATGAGCTTAGAGACATCAGGAAACTCATGGGAGATGGTGTCCTCACTGGGGTGAAAAGGCCATAAAGCAGACCCATTCTGTACCAGTCTCAAGTTCCTAGTGCTGCATATCAAATGACAAACACTTGATCTGGGGATGTACTCTGAGGTATAACATCTGCATCTTGTTTTGCTGTGGAAACTCAATTTACTTTAGTTTCATGTTCTTTCTCTCGGTGTCTTGTGTGAGGTAATGGAGGCAGAGCTTTGAGTTAACAAAACAAATCACAGGTGAGCCTGTCCTTTGGTACGCCAGCAGTGGATTGGTAAACTTTGGCTCCTGATAATTGCAGCTTAAATATTTATGAGAAGGTGCAGTCCTCCAGTGGAAGATTGTTTCACTTTGTTGTTTATCTCATGGAGTGCACAGATGGCTCTGTGTTGGAAGGCAGATTTCTGTCTTCCTTCCTCCCTCTTCCATTGTCTAATGCTTTGCATTATTACTGTGTTCCCGGGGCTTGGACTGTTGCATTGGGAAAGGTATAAAAAATGCAATAAGATGTAGAGAAATCCCTCCAGGCATGTTATGAGACTCAGAGCACTCAAAATAGTTTTTGTTCTGCAATGTCTTATGGACAGTCAAGAAAACTGGATTTTGTTATCAAGAAAATTGGATCCAGATTTACAGAAAAATACCACTTTTTGTTTTGTTTCCTAGCTTAATGTAGACAGCTTATACTAGTTAGTTGCATATTACATAATTACTTCACTGACTTCCTGTAATTACTTGGCTACAATTTCCAACTAGTAAAGATGTGTAGTGTTTTAGTGCGAAGTAAGCTATTATTAAATGTGTATGTTTTCCAAAAGCCCAGTATAGATATGATATCAGACACAGAGCCTGAAAGTAATTCTGCTAACTTCATTTGTTCACTTTTTTTTTTTAATGAAATATCACATGTTCTTTTAAGTTCTAAAGAATAGTTTCCACCAGGGTTTTTTTTGCTGATCTTGCTTTTCACTCTGGATTTGTATAATCGGCTTCTCCTATTAATTCCAAAGCCTGTTTCAGTTTCTAAATATATAAAAATAGCTTTATAACGCTGTCCTTCAAATAAGAGTGAGTGGAAATGTTGAACCCTATGAGAACCCCTTACATAGTGAACTGAAATATCTTACTTAATTTCCCTTTTATTTACACTGTACTGGACTGCTTCCCTCTGGATTAACTTCATTATTTTAATCAAAGTACGGTAATACACTGGGACAAACCTAGAGAGTCCCCTACATTTATACTCAGTAAGTTTTTTATTTTTAAATACCTTTTTTCATAATCCGAAAACAAAGAATTATAGACTTTTTTTCAGTGTTTGTTTCACTATCTCCTGTCACTGACGGGGAGTGTCCTCTTCAATGTGAACTTTAAGATTCTTTTCCTCGTTGGTCCTGCAAAACAGGAGCAGTTTGAGTTTGAACAGTTGTTTTTCCCTGGAGTTTTGATGTTCCTCTAAGGCCCTCTAACATTTATTGAAGGACCTTAAATCAAGAATGAACAAACAAATATGGTACTGGGGGTATTCTATAACTTTCAAGGGGTTAAGATAAGCAGCCCATTTCCAGAGATAAAGTTTGGTAAGGTCTATAGAAGCAAATGTTCCACTGCATTGCATTAATGAGGAATTTGTTTAAAGGCTGTGACTTGTTACTCACAAGTGAAATTTGTTTCAGTGCCAGGTTTCTTTGGATGTAAATCCAGGGACTTTAGAATACACTGAAAAAGCTTAAATTGCTCCAAAGTTCAAACAATGCACTGTATTGTACAGAGGGCTGTTAGAGAGCAACTAGAAGCTTAAACAACAGTCGGCATTGTGTGGCATCTAAAATTATGAATGGAAAAAGTTCATCCATATGTATTGGTCTTGCTTTTTTTTAAACATCTAATTTGCATGAAAATAGTTGCCTCTTAATTCCTTTTTGAGGATTAATACAGATAGACCTTTATGTTTTGGTTCTGGCTGAGTAGACTCTAGAGTTTAACATGCTGCAGGCAGACAGTGTGCCAAGCAATTTAGCAAAGTTGTTTACAGTAACAATAATCCAGCAGGACAGAGGCCATAATTCTTCACTGATAATAGCACGAGGTAGTGATGAATACAAGTTTCTGGAGGAGTGTTTACAAAAATTATATTGTGCTTTCTCAGTTTTGTTTTTAATTTTATTTTAATGCCAGCCAACTTTTTCTTTTACATACAGTCTGTATCATCTCCCTCAAATATTGCTTTACAAATCAGCATGGAATTGTTGCTGGATACACAGAGAGCCATTGTTTCCTTTCCCTTTCAATAAAAGCCATATGCTTTGGAAGGTAATTGACTGCATGATATGGCACTGCTGGCTGTTGTATTGGCACGCTAGGACCATCCATGGGTGCAGTCACGTATACGCCATGTGTTTCCACAGTGCAGTTTTAATTTCTATGGGGCAGCTTTCTTGTTGGTGCTTCATCAGATATTTTTAGGGCATTGCTAATGCTCCTTCTGACTGCCCTGGTTGTATAAGTGACCATTGTGATGCATAGGGGCTTGTGTCTGTACCACTTCTGAATTTTGGATGATTTTATGAAATTGTGTCATGAAATTAACTGTGTTCTGGAAAGCCTATATGTAGGTGGATCCTCTGTGAGTTTGCAGGCCTGTCATGTCTCTGACAGGCCAGAAACAATGGTGAATGATCAGCGCTCAACTGTCAATTCAAAGTAAAACACCTTGGGACAATAGGTTTGCTCTCATGGGAGAAGACGCTTTCTCCTCATGTCTGAGGGGGAGGGGGGAATTTGGAGTAATGGAAAATTACCAAAAGGCAGAACAAAAGAAACAGGTGACCTTCCAGCAGGAGTCTGTAAAGGGGCTGGAGGGGCGCGGGTAGAGAGGAAATTTGGGTGAGGGGAGTGACAGGGGGAGCCATTTTGCACAAGATTAAGATGAGGGAGGCTGCTGCAGGAGCAGAATAGGGCTAGGGGGTGGAGGACCTTGCAAGCTGGAACACAGATGGTCTGCCAAGGGAAGAGAGAGCTAGCAAGGAGGGACATTGTGTTTAGTATGTTTTATTGTTTTGGGCTATCTGTACGTTCCTGTACTTTCCATGATTAAATAGGAAGAGCATAAAGCTGAGAGACTGAACAAAGTACGGGTGCCTGTTGACTTAAACACAACTGCTGCATGCACCTGAGAGAGTTAAATGGTAAACTAGAAGATTCATACCTCTTTGGTGGGAGTTTTGGGACGGGGGTGTTTAAGTGCTGGGGAGTTGGAAGGGTCAGTGTGTAGCTGAAGAGCATGTCCCAACACTTGGAGGTGGGTATCAGACAGAAGATCTGTGCCCTGAGCATGTGCTCATGGATCCCGAGTTTGGGGCAATGGCTGGACTCCATTCAGGCGCCAGGAGCTAGAAATACCCCCCGGGAATCCAGAGCACAGAGCGTTTGATTTCCCCATACAGCAGTCCTAGTGTGTGGGTGGCCAGGAAGGGCTGCATCTGTGACAACCATCATGATGTATGTATAATGGCACCTAGGTGTGCTCTGCACTCTCTATTAGGAGTGTACTGTTTGGAGGAGGTGGTGTGGGGAGGGAAGGGTGGCAGTGGACCATCTAGCATAGATAGAAATGTCAAATAGATGGCTGAACTCTTAATTAAGGTTATCAATGTTGGCTTGTCAGCCTCATGTAGATGGGTGAGGTTGTGAGAGGTTATAATCCTAATGTTAGTAATAGTTTGGGTCACCAGTATCTTTTTTTCAAATTAGTCCCAAAATAAGATAGTCTTGTAGCATTTTATTAGGGAAAGTCTGAATAAAGATTTTCTTGTGTAATTTTGGCAAGGGGAAAATAGTGATGCTTTTTGGGTCTATAGAAGCATCACTTCTAGCCAGTCGTCTAGGCCAGCAGGAACCACACTGAGGCTGAGATTTTCAAAGCCATCAAAGAGAGATGGATGCATAATCTTAATGGAAATTGGGTGCCTAAATCCCTTAGAGCTGAGATATTCCAAAGCTGCCTAGCAGCCATGTTGAAATAAGGAATGTTTGTGCAAAATACAGAAGAAAATTGTGTAGTAGAATTTGGTTTAGAAGGTTTGTTCCTCCTAAGTTTTGTCACTATTTGGTTTGAGTTTTGAAATTAGATCATTGTTTTTCCTGGCCACTGATTTAACTAAATGTCCATGTCCCACAGGACAGGAACCTGTTGTACAAGGAAGTACAGGGCTATTGTGCACCTCTCTAACCTTTCCCTACACAAATTTTGCATATTGCTGTTTTGTGTGTTTTCCTTGCTGCATCAGTGGGAGGAAAAATAACATACACAAGGTAATACTTCCTACTAGAGGATTTATGTGGCCAGTAGTAGTAATGTTTATGAATAACGCTGAGAGTCTATAGTTTTTGTATCATAGCAGGAAAAGAGAAGGAAGCTGTACATTGCATAGCAAATCCACTGTTGTAGCAGATAATTACCAGTCCAGTTACTTCATCACTGTTCTGCCTCTTTTT
Organism: Terrapene triunguis; assembly: GCF_002925995.2. NCBI lineage: Eukaryota > Metazoa > Chordata > Testudines > Emydidae > Terrapene > Terrapene triunguis. Next base: position 2,473,258 of record NW_020664583.1, read on the forward strand.
TTTCTGCAGCACAGGTGTTTGCAAGAACCCTACCTTTGGTTTTTTTTTTTAGTGCATCATCATACCTTTTACTTTTCACTGCTCATCTTTCCTGAGGGATCTTTGCTCGATGGCTCACTTAGCACCTAGCAGTGTAATTTTCCCCTCACCCTTCCAAACTTTGTTAGCAGGCTCCAAGAAATATCTTGTTCTCCCAGAAAAAGGTTTGGAGCTGACTGTGTTTGAAAAGCAGTAGTTGTTCCTGGATACAGGATTGGCAGGGCAGCCATGCAGCCTGCTCTTCATGATGCCTTCCCAGTTTGTAGGGCTTAACATCAACACAGAAAAATAGAACTTTTCCCTTGTGTGTTAACACCAGGCTCTTCAATGTGGGTAGTAGTTAGATGCGGAAGAGACGTAAGAGACAAGGAGAAATATCCAATAGTCAAATGATTATTGTACTTTCTCAGCCAAAAAACGTAGAAGGGCTGATTGGACATGAACCATCCCTTGTTAACAAGGGTGGGAATGTGGCCCAGCAATACTTCATATAGGAACGAACAAACAAAACCAAAGCTCATAGTGAAAATCTGTTAAGTGAAGGCAGTTAAAGGTGGGGTGAAGAATGTGTTTTTTCACTGGCAGAAATTCCCACTGTGTTTTTTTTTTTTTTTTTTTTAGAGTGGCACCTGGATACTATGGTGATGGGAAATGGCTAGACAGACACTGTTCCCGTGGCACATTGAAAAGCAACTTTGCTAATCCACCACTATGTTTTCCCCATTCTCCTACTTGTAAAACAAGCAGATTGGGGAATTTCTAAACTCTGCAGCTCTGAGGGTTTCGAAATCAGACACTAAGATATGTCCCCTTGTTGATCTGTATTGCTGTCTTAAGACAGTCCCCAGACTTGTTCCACACCTCATGATCAATGTTTTATATTCCTAATTTTAATTCATCAGGTCATAAGAAAAAGCAAAAATATCTTGTTTCTGTGACCCTAAAATAACCTAGGAAGAAGAGTAAATACCACACAACAGTTAGCCAACTAAAACAGGAATATCCAATTGTGCTGAATATTTATTGTTTGGAAAGTATTCTGATAAAAAGCGGAAGCTTTAGAAAAACATATTCCTAGCATTAAAAAGTAATGTACATGAGAGTACAGCACCTCCTTTGTGGTGGTTTTATATGCATTTTAAATGGGGAGAGGGAAGGGGAAGTGCAACATGATTATACCAAAATAGTTAAATCCCAGCCAGTTTCTTGGATTTGGTATAAATATTTATAGCGTGGAAGGGGATTTTTTTTTTAATATGGTGGTTCTTGCTAAAGACCTTTAGATGTCCTCTTCTGACATCTGGTGTGCATTGCTGCTGTTTCACCCCCACCCTTCAGCTTTCATGCTGTGGCATCTCGGGAAAGCTATCTCAGTCACTCTGTGGTCAGTTTAAATTAAATCACATGGAGCCATCTGAGAGAATGCTGACATGCACAGTTTTCCTGCTGAACACTCTGAAACCAGTGGCTACAGTTAAGAGGTGAACTTTTCACTGCTGCCCTATTCTAGACAACAGACTACATCATTCACCAAAGAACGCTGGAGCTATGAAGATGTCCAGCACTAGCCCTGACCCTTATAGCAGCATGACTGGTTCTTTCTCTCCAGTGTCCCCCTTCCTTCCCGAATTTCTGTAACACAGCTTAGTTTATTGGCCAACAATCAGAAATCCTCTTCTTGGAGAATCTTGAAAGTCCTACTTCCTAGCAGTGTAAGTAACTGCCTGGCAGTACTACAGCACTTGCCTTAGGACGTGCAGAATTTATGTTTGCAGTGGATTAAATTCACCACCACCACCCTAATAGATTACAAGTGGCTCTCACTGAGTCCATATAGAAATGAATGTGATAAGTGAAACAAATGTTTGAATATGCTTTGTAATGTATTTTGCACTTCCAGTACCTTTAATCCAAAGGATCTTAGTTTGGGGGGAGGGTTAGCTCAGCTCAGTGGTTTGAGCATTGGCTTGCTAAACCCAGGGTTGTGAGTTCAATCCTTGAGAAGGCAATTTGTGGATTTAGTTGGGGATTGGTCCTGCTTTGAGCAGGGGGTTGGACTAGATGACCTCCTGAGGTACCTTCCAGCCCTGATATTCTATGATTCTATGATGGGCTCTAATTCAGCCTTCCGACACACCTGTGAAATTGGCAAATATTATCCTTAGTTACAGATGGGGAGACTGAAGCAAAGAGAGGTTAAGTGACTTAGTCAAGTTCACACCGTGAATCAGTGGCAAAGCTGGGAATGGGACTCACAACTCCTGACTTTACAGTCCTTTGTCTCAACCAGTAAACCATGTCATGATCTCAATCTGTTAGTGACCTAGATAGGCTTTCAACTATCTGCTTTTGAGATATGCAAATAAAAATTCCAGTGAGTCACCTATGTCAGGAAAATTTAGCATGTGTCTTAAAGCTCAGTGTCTGAACTAAATCCTTTCTTCCTTGTTAGCATGGGATGGGACGAACAGAGCCTTTAGTGCCCCCCAAAGGGGCCCTGTCTCCCAGCTATAATGAACCCTGGTTTCCTGAATTGAACATAACTGAGGAAAGTGTTAGGATTCCTACTTGCACCTGGGGTAATTGGGTGCTAGTGTCCTAAAAAGGGATTATTCCGAGTGGCCTTGAAAGGAGCCAGAATTCCATCCCTCTCCCCAACAATATGAACCAGGACAAGTGCTCTGCAGACATCAGCTGGTTTGTTTATACTTTTGTGTTCCATGTTCTAGAGACTTGTGAGATTCACGAAAAAAATGTGGCCGGACACCCTGCTAGTTTGTTTTATGTTTGCTTCCAAAAATCTGTCAGTACATCTGAAATACTGGAGCTGATGTGGGGCGGGGAGACGCCAGCTAAGTTGCTATCTAGCTGTGGGACCCTGGGCCTGCTGCAACAAGGCAGAGTTCCACAAAAGCCAGAGTAAGATCACGTTTACCTCTGTGGCCAATGGCACCTGTCTGCCAGCTGAAGACATCACCCATGCTGTCCATGACCACGGCTTTCCCATTCACTAATGCGTAACTGGAGTTTGGAGCAGCGCAAGCTCTATTGCAGATTGGAGCATATGCCATATTTAACAGCTGGTGGACAGTGGAGGTACACCAAAGTTTTTAAATATGCACCTTTAAGGTAATGCAGGGAAGCGTTACCCAAAGTGAGTTGGAACTGGTACACTTTCTAGTAGTCCAGAACCATTGAAGCAGGTAATTAGCTGAAGTGTGATATTATGATAGTTGGAGATTTGATTGCTAGAGTTCTTGGATCAGTTGCTGTCATCACTTGAGTGATGGGCAGAAACACCAATGAAATCTGGATCTTGTTTCTAGCAGTCTGTCCAGAGATCCCACTGTTTGCTGTGCTGAATGTAGGAGTGATTGATGGAGGCATGTTTCTGCTTCTTTGACTGGAAGAAATAAGTAAAGGTTGAATTTGTGAGCCTGAGGGCAGGTGAGCCAAGAAAAGAGTGGACCAGCAAAGGACTAATAAGAATTAGGGGTTGGGTGAGAGAGCAAGACAATGGAGTCCTGGCTGAAGTCCTTTGAGATGTAGAATGTGCCCTCGCTGATCTCAAGACCATCCACCCAGAGTGCCTCAGAGGCTCTGATTTATGCTCATTCCCTCCGTTTCCAGGAGCTCTGACAAACTTATCCTGGCTGACCAGAAATCTATGGTCGGTGGTAGGAAATCCTGTCCAGTCAGCGTGTAATTTCTCAGTAGTAGACACAACCCTTCCTCCATCTTTCCTGTCTGACTTTGCTTCCTCTCTCTGAAAGGTTTATTGGAAGTGAGCTTGTAACGTGGGCCCTCAAACCACCATCCTCTACTTAAAATAAATTGGTCAGCTCTTGCTCTGAAGTAGGGTCCCATCAATCCTTTAACACCCAAGGACAGACTGCTTCCTGCAGCTCACTTAGTCTCTGATAACATCTATTGCAGTCACTATGAAGAGGTGCATTTGAGTGAGAGGGAATAGCCAGCTTCTTTTTCTTCATACCTTCTAAGGAGGTGCAGTAATAATCTCCTCTGATCCCCCAATAGGGGCATAATGGGTTTTCTGAGACTGAGGAATGACTTCTGCTAGAGCAGTGGTTTTCAACCCCATGGTCTGCAAATCCCTGGGGATTTTCAAACTATGTCTACAATTTCCAAAGAGGTCTGCACCACCATTCAAAATCTTTTAGGGGTCCACAAATGAAAAAAGGTTGAAAACCACTATGTTAGAGGAACCAAATTACTTATATGTTGGCCATTTTCTTTACTGTTGAAGAAGAAAAGTCCAATATTACAGTTCTCCTTTATCTGCTAGCGTAGGTTGACATTAATAACGCCTGAACTGCTCCTGATATTGTTAGTCCTTCCCTCTCATAGTGCTGCTGCAACCATATAAAGTTTAGCTAAGTTGAAACTGTGAATCCCAGCTCCCCAGCCTCTGAAGTAAACTCTGTGCCGATCTGTTCTTCAAACAAATCCTTCCCTGAGCTCTGATGGGGAACAGCGTGCCCTGAGATTCCCTGGAAAGGAACGATTTTACAAGTTCTTGGTCACCAGAATTTCTCTCTTCATTCCCTTTATGCAGCTCAATCCACAGTGAAATGGCTGGGAGAACTTCTGATACTTCCAAGAAAGCCACATCTCAATATACCCACAGGGTGTCATTCTTTTCTGATGAAATCTTCCATTGTCTCCATGAGAGCATCTTTGCATCTCAGTCCTGTATCTGTATCCTTACCATTCCCTTTGCTATGCTCTTGATTTATATGGTAGGAGGAGAAGACGCTGCTAAACTCAAGTATCAGGGGGTAGCCGTGTTAGTCTGTATCTACAAAAACAACAAGGAGTCTGGTGGCACCTTAAAGACTAACAGATTTATTTGGGCATAAGCTTTC
>NW_020664583.1:2478582-2491872 GCF_002925995.2 Terrapene triunguis
GGTAAAAACCTCACTTCTTCAGATGCAAGAAGTGAGGTTTTTACCCATGAAAGCTTATGCCCAAATAAATCTGTTAGTCTTTAAGGTGCCACCAGACTCCTTGTTGTTTTTGCTAAACTCTAGCTCGTTCTTTTGTAATTTGAGGGAAACTGCATGGGCAATCTTTATGTCAAACCTTTGCTCAAAAAGAAGGGCATATTGCCTGGTGGGTCAAAATAGTCGTCTTCCTTCTAATGTTATACAGACAGAATTCTGTCTGTATTCCTTTTGTTGCAGTCCGGGTAGGTATCATTGTTATAAAGCTAGCTGTTCTATCTCAGTTTCCCAGAGGAATTGTGATGCTACCCAGGCTGCCCTTCATCAAGGCTGTTTGAATTTTGAAGATAGTGTAGAAACTTGTTGCATTTCCTCATCGGTAGAGACCCATCAGCATCATCCACTAGTCCCCCTTTCCATGTTACCTATGACTATTTCATAGTTTCTGTGTCCACATTTTCTATCCCCAAAGGTGCAGACGCATCTGACACCTCTCCAGGAAATAAAGCCATAGCTGTGAGGCAAGACTTCCAGGCATTTGTTCCCTATCTCTTAGCAAATAAAATCCATGTCATTTTGCTTCGGTAAGGGAAAGAGCTTGCAAGCTTCACAAAATGGTCCTCAAGCTGAATGGGGACACAACCAACACTATAGTGATTATGCAGACCAGCCTGGATCAACTATCTGTGGATAGGCATTATCTTCTGCCTCTTTTACCCCTTCTCCTCTCCCATGATGCTACACCCTGATCTGAAGACACCGTTGTCCATGGGCTGATGTTTTAGAAATTAGCTCTCCAGCATAACAGGTCTGTACTTTTTCAGTAGCTGACTCTTTCCTCGGCTCCACAATATCTGTTGCCTGTGGTAGAAGTTACAAGTGTTTTTATTTGTTCTTTTAGTGTTTGGACAAAGCCACTAAGGTCTGTTTCTTTAGTCTTGGACTGTACAGTATTTCTGTTAAGAGGACCATTATAAAAGCCTTGTTGCAGTCCAAACTCTGCACGTTAGCAGCATCTAGGGAAGAATACTGGCTCACATCTCCTGGTAAAGAACACTACAGAATCAACAGGCTGAAGGGATCCACTATCAGTCAGGCATGTATTCCTTGCGTGGAGCCTGAGGGTATGTCTATGCTGCAGTTATACACCTGTGGCTGTCCTGTTTCTGCTGACTCAGGGCTGGTTAATTGCAGTTTAGCTGTTCAGGCTCAGGCTGGACCAAAAAGTTTGCATTTAGCAGGTACTGACCATGCCATATCTGGGAAGGAGATGGAGTATCCAAGAGCTACCAGATGCAATAGCCAAGAGCTACAGTTATGTTACAGTACTTAATCTTACATGGAACTAACCAGTTTAAAATACCCCAGGCATGTTCTATTACAGAACCCCATCTCATCCCAGTATTGTCCTCCTGTAAGATTTGACCAGTGTGGAATTTTGAAATTGGAGGATTTCATATGTATTGCACACCAGGGAAATCGAACAACTAGGTAGAGCTTATACAAATACATTGATCTAAAAATATTATAAATCCCAGAAAATGCATGAGCTAGCAGAGCAAATAAGAGTTAAGAGCACCACATGGCCCTAAGGTTTAAAAAAAAAAAAATAAAGAAAATAAACCAGCAACCAAACAGCAAGCTTTTATTTCTAAGAGGACAGAATGCCAACCATATTAGCTGACGTACATTCAGATTTGAGCGGTGTGTATACATACAGTCCGTTGTTAAAATGTTGGTCAGTTTTGCAAATATTTAACTATATGTTCTTCAGAAGGAGTTATTCAGTTTTGGACTTTCACAAATTGAATCTCCTATTTGCCTCTTTTTGTCATTACATTTAATTTAACTTTTTACGATGTCTCTCGATACCACTCAGTCCATTAAAATACTGCTTAAGCACCTGATCTTACAAATCTTTCCTATTGTAACCTTACTCTCACTCAGATTTACTTTTGAAGTGGATGGCAAGTCTTTAAGCTTTGATCATTTTCACCTAATGACAGACTGGCCTTTGATCAGCTCTGCTTTCCTGTCTCTTATGTTTCACAATAAGTCACTTACCTTGGTGACAGAGAAAAGAAGAGAGAGACCCAGAAACTGCCACAACTTTGGAAAGGAGTGGTAATTTGAACTCCAGAACTGAGATACTGGTGAGCCATTCATGACTTTTCATAGATAGAATTTTTCACTAGGTATTACATATTTCTTTCCTTTTTTTTTTAATGTAGATGTTGAGCTCAGATTTGGGAAACCAGAGGTAGAAACGTTTAACCAACGTCAGTTTTGAAGTTTGCCAGTCACAAGTGTAATGGTATTCCATGTAAAGACTCTAAATATTAACAAAATTAAGCTGAATTTAAGGGGATATTTGTTACTCAGGTTTTTCATGACCATGATTTTGAGTAAACAAATCTGTATTCATTTTCTATATTGGAAATGGAAATATACAGCGAATGTGTCACATGAAAACAATTTGGGGCCTGATCAAACCCCACTTAAGTCAACGGAAGGTCTCCCATTGACTTCAGTGAGCTTTTAAGCCAGCCCATGGAGATGTGTTTGAGATTTAAAACTTCACAAGGAGGAAAAATCAATGTCTAGATCTGAAATAGGCCTTTTTAAGAGTTCAGTGATTCATCCATGAGCAATATTACTACACAACGTGCGGTTAGTGGTAAACAAGCACTTCTAATTACATTTAGAATAAAGGGTATTTTGCCAGTGAGTTAAATGGAACATGCATCTTTCTGTAGTACAGTCAATAGTAATATAGTCTTATTAAGCAAGTACAAGAAAATGGGATTTATTGTTTCTTGGAGCAGGTAAATGCCTTTTTCTTCTCTTTTGGAGGCTATAATTTGTTGTTCTACTTGTGCTGCACCCAATAAAAATAATCTGCAGTCATCAAGGAAATACTGCTGCTAATCAGAGAGTTTGGCAGTTGAACCATCAGCAGCCCATTTTACAATTCCATAGGTTTTGAAGCATTCTCAAGATCACATACTTGGGGCTGTTAGACCCTGTGCATCCTGACTATGACTCTGGTACATAGTAATATATTGATCAACATTGCTTTTACTGGAGCAGGAGTGGCTTGTGATTCTACTCATGAGATTAACTACTATACTTCTGGGAGAAGAATAAAGTGAGAGTATAATTCAGTGAGAGCGCAAGTAAAAATATTTTGCATTCATTTGTGGTCCTTCTGTACCGTTTTAAATGTTTAATGTATGTTTTTGCTAGGAGAGCTGGCTTGTGGGTCAGAAACAGTGTCAGTTAAGAATACCCCTTCTTCCTTCTGTGTTGAGCCAGGTGAAAAAGAAGCATCTCAGTCCATTTACATTGCATTAGAAGGAGCCTGCTCTTCATCACAGGAAACAGCAGCAGTTGCTTGGGAGATTTTCTGCTTCTTTTGGAACCTTCTTGCCTTCTGCGACTTGGGAAATATATTAATTAGCGTTGGTTGTAATTAGGTCTTGCAGGCAAACTAATGTGGACACTTGTGTTTAGCTGCAGGCTGTCTGGATTCATGTACTGTAGCTCAGCCCTTGGAAGCAGGAGTTACTAAGTGTGAGAGAATGCAGAAAGGATCCCATTTTAAATGGCTAGCTTTGACTTCACTGGGACTAGTCACATGCTTAAAATTAGACATGTGCTGAAGTGCCTTGCTGAACAGGGGCCCACAACTGCCCTACAGCCAAAACTGCTGAGGTATGAAAAGTGAAATTTGACAGAAATAGGCATCCTTAAAGATTAGCATATGGCGTTTAGGAGCTCCACGGAGGGGAAGCATGCAGGTCAGCTCCAGACCGCCTGCTCTGTAGCTTCATTTCCCCCCGCCCACCTGCCCCAGCACCACTCTGGCTGATCACCAAAGGTACACAGGATGGAGCACTGCTCCTGCACACCATAGGAGTGCCACAACACAGGAACGTGCCTGGCCTGCAGAACTCCTCTCTCTCTTAACAGTTGAAAGCTTGTCTCTCTCATCAACAGAAGTTGGCCCAATACAAGATATTACCTCACCTACCATGTCTCTCTAATAAGTTCTTAACTGGAGTTTAAGTGCTCAGCTAACCATGTATCTTTCCCTGCTCCTGCATATTACAGAGTAGTTCAGACTACTAAAATTACTACATACCTGTTTCTATAGTAGTGTAATATATAGAGAAATAGTAGGAGATCACGTAATCACTTCAAAGTAATGCATATGCCCAGGGTGCATGTACAAGCTTGGCTTATGCAGGCAACCTTAACGTTGACATTTCCTGGCCTTTGAGTGCTTAACCATGCACACTTTAAGCCAGTGGTCCCCAACCTTTTTCGTCTGGCGCCCGCCAGACGACAAGCCACGGAGGACCGTGGCGGCGGACGAGCATCCGCCGAAATGCCGCCAACAAGCAGGGTCATCCAGAGGCGTCGCCGCCTAAATGCCGCCAAAAGTTCTCAGGGATGGTTTGGATGTCGGCAAATGTTTCCCAGCAATATTTTTCTGCTGTAATTTATATGTTGAAGCTTGGGTTCTTGCTAGACTGGTGTCATCGTGTGAGGAAGCTGATCGGGTCCAATGCCAAATAAGTGAATGATTTATGGACTATAAAGCCAGAAGAGACCACTGTGATCGGGCTAGTTAATCAATCAACCTACTGCATAATACAGGTCATAGAACTTCCCTGAATTGATTCCTGTTTGAGGAGAGTGCACTATTACAAGAGGGGAGGCGAAGGCACTCTCAACTATACAATAAAATAATTTAAACCATTTCTAGGGGCTACCTTTGTAGTATACGTTAGAATTAGACTGTATCTATTCACTGATTTTTTTTTTTTCTCACGGTTTCATTAGGAATGTACTTGTATTCAAATTGTCTTTAAAAACGTATTCTCCAGTCCATCAACTTCTTTTCAATCCGTACATTTTTTGTTAATAGTATACAGCGCTTGTATAAATAACATGACATCTGATAGCTTGAATATTTATTTATAGACTTTTTATCATTAAATCAAGATTTACCATTGAACAATCTAAATGGATGCATGTACTCCCTTTGGTCAAATAATTGTTAAAGTAGAACTGTGCTAAACTGCGTACCTTAGAAATCTCACACAAAATCTCAGATCTTAGTGAAGATTTAATATCTGCTAGATTTCATATTACTAAGATTTCACTTTTTTACAATATTTAGCATGCTATGAAATATTTTTAATTATTTATAATCAGTTGACAAGATTGATGAACAAGGTACATTTGAAACCTGAAATATCCTTGTTTGGCATTGTTTGTTCACTTAGTTGTAATTTTTAAATTTCAGCACCTTGCTATAGGTCCCCTACTCCATACTGAATAGTTATAAATGACCCAGTTCTTGTTCTATAAATACATGGATTGTAATTTTACTCCCATTTATGATCATCCTCCCTGCACTTTATTTCTCCCTATGTTTGAGAATGGAGGAGAATGGAGTAGAGAACACAGAAAGTGGTGGTTAAATTTCACTGCTCTCTCATCTGCATGTTCCTCAGTTTCAGAATTTTATTTTAGTCTGTTTTGTGTTGAGAAGTGTATCTTGTAAATCTTTGGTTGGAAAGATGAAGACTTTCATTTCTGGAGTGTAATTAATGCTCAGATTTTATGGACTTAATAGCAGCCAGCTGGAAGGAGGAAATTGGGAGGGGGAATAGGATATGGTAGCCATGTTTGAATACGCATGCTGCAGCCCACACTGAGATGGTGGGGAGGAAGGAAGCAGGCTGACAAATGTGTGTGTATTAATTTTTTTATTTCTAGTCTTGGTGAGTCATGGACTTCTCAGAAGATTTTATCTGATGCATTTTGGGATTTCTCTGGTATCTTGCTGTCAAATCAGCATTTGTAAAAACATGATTTATGCCTTTATGAAGCTTGTATTGTATGTAACATTTCAGCAGGGAGACACAGTGGTGACTGAACTCGAGAAAACACAAATACTATAAATGATCCAGTACTTACGGGACAGTAGCAAGGTATTTTAGGGCTGACCAGCATGACTGGATCTGGAATGCTGCTTTTCTAAACATATAGCTTAGGTTAGGTCCATTATACTAAAGAAACCTCAGATTTAAACTTGTAAGTTGATAAAGGAGGGAGCATTCTTGCTGAGTGCATGGAGTCCTGTTAACGGAGCTGTATGTTACTGCAGTACTTGTATTACAAGCGGATGGTACGTCACGTCATTATCTCTGTTTAGCTTGTCTGTACTCTATCATGTTGCCTAACAGTTCTAATTAAAAAGAAAAGAAAACAAAAAAAGTTGACTGGGATGAATAGTCATAAGCAGAACTATTTGAAAGAGGCAGATATGCAGTGCCTTACCCAGCTGCTGGTTGAAACAAAGAGAAGTATTATGAGAAGCATAATGAACTTGCGTTGGCTATCGATGCTTCAGTTGCAGCCCAGACGCAGGCCTGTGCAGTAATGGATTTTGAAGATTGGGTATAGGCTTGTGGAATTTTATGGAATACAGTTTTATCAGAGTGTTGTCTTGCCAGTAGGATGATGTCAGTCTGGTTACCATAGAGTGTGGTCAGACAGAGACAGACAAATCCAGTCAGTAAAACAGCATTTTGTTTGGTAGACTGAGTTGTGGTTTCTCTCTCCCTGATTTAAATTAAAGTGCTGTAAAGAGGAAAAAGTTGAAAACAAATCTTTTTTTATTTCAATTTTTTTAATGTAAACCAGTTATAGGCTTAATCAGTCTTGAAGGTCACATGAAAGGCTGAGTTTGTAGTGTGGGATAAATACAGCATAATGCATGCAGCAGGGGGTTATGTTTATAAAACCGTTTATCCCTGCAATTGATGGTGAGGCCATTAGTGTTCATCATGGATCTCACCCCCCCTCCCCCCACCACACACACACTGCCTTTTCTTTTGGATTCTTTCTGCCAGCCCTATCTCCCTATAGGGTTTCAGTCCTGTGAAGTACTGAGCACCTCCAGCAAGATGCTGATGGCCATCCAATTCAGTAAGAAAGTCCTCAGCACCTTCTGATATCCAGGGCCTCAGTAACAATGTTTTCATGAAGTTGTAGTGGTTGTGACATTCATCTGATTTAGTTTTGCTAAGTGGCATTGTCATGCCATGGATGAAATCACTAGAACACTCAGAACTAGCTGGTGACTTTAGTTGCTCTTAGAATAATGATCCCAATATTTTTTGCTAAGTACATCTAAGAGGCTGAGAGAAATTGACCACTGGAATCTTTGTAGAGCTTGATGGGTTTTATTAAGAGCTAGTGAAGACCCTTTACGCTTTACTAAGTTCCTTTAAAAAGGCTTTTATTACACCAAGTGCAGAAGATAACATTTCGCTATCATGAACTTTCTAACTGAATGTGTTTTATTAATTGAGTTAGTAATTCAAACAAGTGCTGTTGCCACTACAAACACTATTTTTTGACGGGGCGGGGGGAATCCTGATATTTGGCAAAATAACAAAAGATACAGCCAATTTAGGAAATGTTACTTCATGTCTCTTTGATGTGATACTGTGTCAAACTCCCTGAAAACCAAAACAGTTTCTAGTTTAGCGAATGGACAGTACTGGTAGATTTTTGCCTTTCACATCCACTCTCAGACTTCAAAAGTGACCTTGGACATGGTGAAGGGAGGAAGGATTGGGGGGAAGGGAAGTATCAGACTCTTCAGAATATCAAGATTTCATCTTTTGAAGTGGGTGTCAACTTACACTTCAAAGATAGAAATGAGGGAGATAAGCTAGGTAGGGAGTAGCTGATTATGATATGATTTAGTGCTGTTGATGTAGCCACAGGCTTGTGTCAGAATGTGACCATGATATATGTGGAGCTGCTTACTGGTAATGTTAAAGGTTGAAAAATGTAGTATAGAATTTATTGATCGGAAGGTTAAGTTCTTAATGGCAAAACCTCCTTTTTGTAAAGGCTTTTTCTGCTGGGGTAGGGGATTTGCAGCTAACAATTGGCTGTTTTAATACAGCACATGGTCTGCATGTCCAGTTTCAGAATGTCTGCTGTAGAACATACTTTCTACTATTTAGTTTCAAGATGGAAAATTCCCATCTAGCTTCAATGCCAGGGTCTTTAATAGAAATCATGACTTGTGGTGTAATATAGGTCACAGTATATTTGCTAGTTTATATCTTACTGACTCAATTGGCAAAATGTTTATTTTTATTGGTAAACTTTCAGGAGGTTTTCTTCTCACTCGTTCTTTTCCCAACAAAATAGTACTTGTCACCCGTGTGAATTAGGGCTACTTTCTATAAATCATCTGTTCAATAGTGGTGATATCAAAATGTGTAGTGGCAGACAAAGATGTCTTTCTTAGGTACCGCATTGCTATAGATGGATTTGAGTTTATCCTAATTTTATTTCCCAAAATTGTGACCATGTGGAAACTAAAATGCATCAGACACCGAAGGAAAAACACCAATTTTAAACTTTAACAAAAGTGTTTGTTTCAGAAGCATTACCGGGATAGGTAAAGTTGATAGTCCAGATTACCTTTAGATTCCCCCGAAAGCCCCCAAAAGTGATTTTCTTAATCTAAAAGTCCATATGAGGTTTAAATCTGACCTATTGCAATAGAGATGGATGTATCAATGGAGGCTGTAAACATTGGTGAACACTGGCATTTAATTGTAAAGGGAAGACTTTTGCAGCCCAATTTGTAAGGCATGCTTAATTACAGCAAATGGATATGCTATATAAATGTATCATTTCTTGAATTTGTATATACAACTCCTGTATACTGCAAATGAGATTTCCTGCTAAATCTCAGATGCTGTGATGAGGTGTATCCCCTGGGTTTACTGCTAGCTTATCTAGTTGAAAATTAACTTGTTTAGGATTGAAGTGTTATGATCCATGTGCCATGCAGGCATGCTCTTTTGTTCATTGCACCAAAATGACTTTAAAGGGCCAAATTTACACTAGTGTCAGCAAGAGCAGAATTTTTCCCTTAATGTTCACCAAGAGTAATTAGATTAATATATTTGACAGGCTTGATTCAGGCAGCATTTTATATAATATAAATTTAAAGTGTATTCAATAAATAATTTATATCATGAGTATTTGGCACAAATGTGAACTGTAGTCCCAGAATTTAAAGACGCTGGCATAGGGAAGGAACAAAGCCTACATAGCACACACACAAAAAGTCAGTCATGCTTTGCATTGTAAGGTAATGTAAGTTCAGTGTTGAGTTGGCCTATCCTATTAAAAGAAATGCTTCTGAATAAAAGTACTTTTTAAGACTGAATTGGCTCAGCCTTTAGGCTCACCCAAGGTGAGTAAATTATCCTTTCTGTAGTGCATTTTTTCAACTGTTACTTTATTCCAACATTTTTATTTTTAAACTGGATCCTAAACAGTTTCTTGGTTGAAAGACATGTCTTCTGAGTGATGCCTAATACTTGGCTTCTAACCACTCTTTCAGTGTGTCCTGAACATGCTGTGTGGCATGTGCCCCATTACTGAGTCAAAAACTTACCCTTAAGAGTTGTTTTAAAAGGGGATGCTTTTTTCCCTGTGTTCATTTTACCTTGTGTTCTTCCTGTAGGTGAAGCAGCTCTAAGAGGTGAGCCCAGAATGCAGTCTCTTCCAGTATCCTCTGCTCTAACCAACCATCGAACAGGCCCTCCTCCCATCAGCCCCAACAAGAGAAAGTTCAGCATGGACCAAGGGGATGATGAGCTAGACTGTGAAAATGAACATGTCTCTAAAATGAGTCGAATGTTCAACCCGCACCTGTAAGTTTCTCTCTTTCAGTGCCTTTATTTCCTAGCCAAATAGAATCTAATACCACTGCTGTTCCTTTAATTACAATGTTTGTTTTTAAAAAAAAATTTGCATGTTGAAAATTATAGTATACCTTGAATTTAGGGCCAGACTCTTTCTTCGTTCTTTACATAAAGGGAAGAAGGTCTGTATGACGATCAAGAGGATTATGTGGCACTTTAAAACTGTTTTTATAGCCTCAGGTAGTAGGAATTATGTTGACTGTGTACATCATAATATTTATATCAAGGTATAGCTTTTTAAAAATAATACCCTGTTCTTTTTAACCTGTTCCCTTCACATCCCATACCCTTAAGCTTTCTACCCTGGGGAGAAAAAAAGGTAAAAGTGCTTCACATTTTTCTAAGGCCAGGAGATTCTGAGCCCAGCTGCTCAGTAGATTCCACTGTGACAACTGGACAGGCTGCAGTTGTTGTTAGAAGTTATTTATATGATCATATTCAGACCCTGAGAGTGCATTTCATTAGGAGGTGAAACTTTCCATACAGGTAATATATGGAGAAGGTGTGTGTGTGTGAGAGAGAGAGGGAATCATCCAGGTGCCATTCGTGCTGTGTTCTTGTTGTTCTTGGGAATGATGTTCTGGTTGGCATGAGAATTCCTTTCATTCTTGACTGGAGGAAGTGATCAGAGTACTTCAACAGTCAGAGGTAGCTTGATAACTGCATACTGTTCCCTGCTGCCTCAGCTGAAATGGCCCTCTGCATTCCTCACATTCCACTCGGCTTTGGACTGTTGTGTTCAGTCACAAGACCGGGACAGAGGTATTTATCCTCAAATAAATCACCATAGTGTTAGTCAGAGGCTGGGCCTGCAGTCTGCGTTCTTGGAATTTGTTACAAATCAGGAATCCAGCACCGAAGTAATGCAAAACAGTGAATGCACACAAGCAGAGAAAGACTTCTCATTTGCAGCATGGCTTTTTTTCTCTTTTTTTTTTTTTTTTAAACTTAACTATTTACAGCCCTTCCTTACAAATGAGAGTGCTAGCCTTGGAAAAAAACATGTACTTTGTTTCTGTGGCAATACAAAACATATATGGAGAATGTTTATGACATTTTTGAATTATGATAAAAGAACGAGGAGTACTTGTGGCACCTTAGAGACTAACAAATTTATTTGAGCATAAGCTTTCGTGGGCTAAAACCCACTTATGCTCAAATAAATTTGTTAGTCTCTAAGGTGCCACAAGTACTCGTTCTTTTTGCTGATACAGACTAACACAGCTACCACTCTGAAACCTGAATTATGACGTTATTTAGTGGAAAATTTTCAAAACTGACATGGTGGAAATATAATAAAAAACTAGCAGTTATGTATATTGTGCCACTTTATACAGTGCAGGCCATAAAAAAGGTGGAGTTTGAACTGACACATTCACGTGCAGCCTAAATTGGCTTCAAAGCTAAAGCTCTGGAAACCAGAAGGTAAAGTTAGTTCCTTCATGCAGTCCCATGGTTTAGATGGATCTTAAAGGCGACTGTACTTAGTCTTGTTTTTCTGCATAGCACTTTTGTCCAGCAGCCTGATTCTTTCAGTGGCTTAGTGTAGGAAAGATATGTCTCACCGTACAATAATAAGCTATTATAATAATAAGGTCTGCCCTGTAGTCCCATGGCTTGAATCAAATAATATATTTTAACAAGACCCTCTAGTTCAGAGAGGAAAAAAATCCATCACAGCACACACTGTACCCTCTTTCAATCTAAAATATTTCTAGCAGATAATATTCAATTCTTTGAACCAAATGTCACAAAACTTAGACATTTCAGATGTCTCTAATAAAAAAAAATTAACAAACACTCCCTGAATTTTGCACTATAAACAAAAAAGTTACATTTCTCTAATGATTTCCAGATTTCTACTCTTTCTTTGTCTCTGGTTATGTTTGATCTTGAGTTAGCAATATAAATGCATTATATAATACTTTGTAAAAGGCTTAGACAAAGTTTTGACTTTAAAAAAATTAAGCATCTGCAGTAAAAGCTTGTTTTTGTTACTTTATCACTAAAGACATCATAGTATATTAGGGGAAAGAAGTGTTGTACTGAGCATTATTGGCAGTAAGAGTTTACTGGCTTGGAGGGTCTGGAAAAGATAATTTGGCAGCATTTCATTTAGAAAAACAAATAATTCATGTTTAGCTGCTGTTGCTGCCAATATCATGTTATATGGAAACTCTGTCCTTTTGAAGACTAGATGGCAAGATTAATTGTCTTAAACATAGACAAGAAGATAGAGAAGAGGATTATAAAATTTCAGTTTTGCTCAGGCCTATTGGAACTAATTTAAGAGAAAAAGATGTAGGTTTTGGAATTAGGGAAAGTGAGATATATTTTCTGTGCCACGAAATAGAAGACTGTTCCACTGCGCCTAGTTGGTGTCAAACCCCTATTTAAACCACAGACAATTGGTCTGATGTACTCCCAGGCTTCTGCCAGTGGAACCTGGGCTGCAGGTTCCTTGAAATGGCTAGTCTAAGTGTGTGCAGCTCTGTCTTGGGAGAAGGCCTAGCTAGGGCACCTGATGCATTAATTCAACACATCCCCAAGGTATCCTGTGTGTAGAGCCCATGCTGTAAATATAAAGCTACCCTCCTATGGCAGAACCCCATGAGGATGGCTGATACACACACTGCCACCCACCACAAGGAAGAATCCCATTGGGCACAGTTGCCACAGATGGTTCAGGGGCGGGGTGCAGATTACACTCCCCTGCATCAACTGCAGACATTTCAACCACAGTGTATTTCTAAAGTACTTTAGAATGGGCAGTCCGTTTTTGTAACCCTCGTCCAATCTTGTGTGTGTGTGTCTGTGTCGTTTGCTTGCTGAAATCATGAAGTAGGCATATATTCATCCTTGCCATGGGAGCATACCGTGGCAGTGAATGTGACTGAACCAGATTAGACCTGCAGCAGTACCATATATGTTATGAAGGGTAGAACTTTTGTTAGTAATTTGACTTTAGCCCTAAGTAGGAGTGCTGGTGCATCCCCCATCACTCGACATCAGATGGAACGTATCCATCTGAACACTTGGGGACTGTAGAAGTAGTTTGACAAAAACTTGAGGATGGCAGCAATTTGTTTTGGAATGGGTCTGGACTCTGGAGATATGTTCTCCCTACTCACGTCTAACTCCCCATTTGCACTAAATAATACCCATTGGTAGGTTTTTGATTATTGAATGGTATGTACAGGTATATTTATTTCAACATCTGGGATAGAGGGAATGAGTCAAAACGGCCTGGCAACTCTACTGTCTTCTATAAAATTTGTAATGGAATCCCTTTCCCCCAACAAAGATTTAATTTAACAAAGGTTGTAGTTTTCAGAGGAACTGATTTTCTGCTGCATGGGAAGTGAAACACGGCTGGGACCTTATAGATTCATAGATTCTAGGACTGGAAGGGACCTCGAGAGGTCATCGAGTC
>NW_020664583.1:2492272-2541020 GCF_002925995.2 Terrapene triunguis
TTAATACATCCCAGAATCATGTTTGCTTTTTTTGCAACAGCATCACAACCTTCCAGTTGAGGATTTAAAATTCAGTACGTGATATTCCAGAATGAAATGTCTGTCCTTCTTTTCAGCTTTGCAATGTATTGGGATGTATTAGGACCATTATCTGCCACTTGCTTTATGATCTGGAATAAATCATACCTATTAACTTCTCCATATGCGACAGCTCCAAACTTTTTGTTATGCTTGTTTGGCTAAAATTAACTAGTAGGGGTGAAAGGGAAAAAAACGATTCCCTTCCACCAGTATCTTGCAGCTTTTTCTATGAAATATGACAAGCTTGGAATCTTTTTTGTTTATTTTTCACACTTTCTACTCTTTAAATCTCTATCATGTTACTCCTAAAAGCATTTTCTAACATATTATGGGTATTACAATCTTTGCTGGATTGAAAGGTGCTTCGTTTTCTAATAAAATTTAAAGAGCCACATCATTTTAAACCTAAAAGTGGAAAGTGCCACTGTTTTCTTATACTAAATCCCTGTGATTTGATAGAGAGTAATTAGGAAATTGATTTATGTAGGGCCTGCAGGGCCATACCTTACCATGGAGTGGCAGGGGAAGTATAACCTTCTTTATATTATATTTTAAGGGAAAATTGGTTTATTGTTATGGTTCCTTCTGCTTAATTTTAAATGTATCTGGCTGTTGTGATGCAAGTATAACACTAATGAGGTGTTGTACCTTTAAGTAAAGGTCTCAGGCCTGACCTGTGTTGTGTGGGTTTCTTGTTTGTCAGGCTGGAGGCATTTTCTCATTTTCACAGTTCAGCTGAAAACAAAGGCCTCCTTATCCTTGCAGGGAGCTCTTAAGAGCTGACATCAGCCTTTTCCCAGCAGGCATCATTTCTGCCTTAAGAGTCCTTGCAGAGAGCTGGGAAGTCTGATAGCAATTTCTTTTCATGGCTTTTTTTTTTTTTTTTTTGGCCAGCTAACAAATCAAATGAGCAAATGCCCAGGGCACCAAGAGCTAAAGAGGTTGAAAAAAGTGACACTGGTCAGTTTTTTACTTCTCTGCCTTTTACTAGGAACTCTCATGTGCATAACTCTTCTCTGTATTTGCAGCATGAGGATGGTTGTGGCTGGCATTATACAGTGGGTAAAATCATTGCAGTGTAGTGACTGTAAAAATGTTTTCCATCTTAGCAAATAATAGGGACAAATCAATATATTTTGTTGTAAAATAAAGGTGTTAATTGATGATATTGGTATCTTTGGAAGGGTCATCTAGATTTTGTTTTACTGGTAAAGTTGTACATGAGTCTTACCATCTTAAAATATATTGGAGAGAGACTGTTATTTTCTCTCTGCCTGTAGATTACTCCAGTTTAAAATTTAATATTTTTATTTTGGGACTTGACCATGATAAATACGTATAAAAATTAAACAGTTTCCCCCTCTTAGTCACAATTCATTCAGATGTGCAGCATTAGGATTGTTGTGAAAATGAACTTGCATATGAAAATGTCATAGTTCTGTTGCAGCAAATTGCAGCTGTTCAGCACAATTTTGAAGATTAATCTCTTACATAAGAATTGGCTTATCATAATAAGACCAAGCTCAGGTCTTCACACTTATATTCTGCACATAAAAATACCTTCTAAAATGTTAAGTTTGAGACCAAAGCAAGAAACTTCAGAGTGCAGGAGAAGAATTGAAGAATTGTGTCATACATGGTTCATACAGCTATCTTGGATTCCTGCACTGCAGTTTGCAAGATCCCATTGGTAATCCTATGCATTTTCTCTTCTTTGTAGAGCCCTCAGTGGGAAATTACAGTGGTTTGCATATTTGCCTCCCTTTTCAACTGTTCTCAAAGCAAACTAGATTGAAGATGTCCTGATTTGCCCAGTCAGGTTACCTGGCAGTAGCTCAAAGCAAGGAATTCAAGTGAGATCCTGAATTCTACAGGGCAGGGCAGTGCTGGATCACCTGAAAGAAGGAAGTACCTCATGTTGCTCTCTAGCTATTCCTATTCCCTGCAGAAGAGAAGCATTGAGGGGCTCCACAGAGAATCATGTCCATTGTCTGTTTGATGCAGATGGCATTGTAGCTCCAAGGGGCCATTGGGAAAGAGATAAAAAGCATTAAAATGGGACGAGGGAGGCATGGGGAGCCCTAACCTTGAACTCTGGGGTTTTGTTTGGTGTTTAAAAATATTTTTAGATTGTTATTTTAGGGTGATTAACCAGAATGTAAAAAAGCAATCCAGCGTCACCAGAATTTCCTTCCTAGTGTGGGGCTGCTTTTTGAAGTGTCTTAGAACCCAACTCAGCATTTTCAAAGGGATCCTCTCAGATCTAAAATTCTCCAGGCTCTCAATGGAACTGTTACAGCATAGGTCTTATTGACTAGAAATGGTTCAACCTTTTAAAGAGGCACCAATTTGTTCAAAAGACTACATGGGAGGAACAGGGCAATTCGAAACCTAACATGCTTCCTCTCACCTCACTTCTGTATAATGCATGGAAAACCCATTAACCAGCTTTATTTTTCATGACTGCTAATGGCCTTTCAATCTCTCCCCAAAACTCTTCATCCCAAACTGCTGCCAAGAAATGCAGATTAACATTTAATGAATAAATAACAAGTCCACCTTAACTGTGGTATTGTGACTTTTAGTAGCAAAAGGCCCAGCATGTGGTCTAACGTGTTTGATCAGTAATCAAGTCACTATTGGAACCTCACAGAAGCCCAGGAAAGCATTTAAGAACATGCTTAAGTCCACCTGTATTTAGGAAATCAATCAAGCATAGGCTTAAGTGCTTCCTGAGCAGGATGCTTTCCTAAATCGGGACCAGAATTTGGTCCACCTTCTGTCATGATTCAAAATCCTGATTGAGCCAGAGACTTGATCTTTTCAAACCTTGTCTGTGTACCACAAACCTTTACTCCCTGATATTATAGGCAATGATTAGTCAGTTTGAGTCTGTTCACTTATAAACAGAATGGGTTTGTTATCCAACTCCATAGGTTGCTTTTTATTGGTGGTACTTTCCACCCCTGGAGTGCCTCCCGTGGGAAGAGCACAAAACATTGTCCAGACATTAGTCCTTTGTCCCACAACTGCCTGGTGAAGTAGGGAAGTAGTATTCCCATGGTACAGATGAGCAAACACAAATACAAAAAATAATTGACTTGCTTATGGTCACAGGGAAGTCTGTGGTAAGGTTGGGAATAGAACTCAGGGTCTTCTGGCTTCTAGCATTGGAGAAGTTATCCCATATCTACATTGTGGTGAATTTTAGAGCCACCAATATATATCAGAGCCTGATAGCTAACCAAGAGGCAAGGAAAGAACCAGTACATATTCAAAAACATACTCTAGGTGTATATTATAAGCATATGAAAACACAAAGGTTTTGCATATTTGTTTCTCTTATTTTCATTTAACCATTTTCCCAGATGTTTCCTGCTGTTTGACAGATGTACCATTTACTAGAAGGTTGCACTCTTGAGAATTAGAATGTTATGGACACGGTTGCTATAGACAATGACTCTTTAAGGGCAGGATTTGGAATAAAAACTTACATTAACTTCTGGTTGAATAAGTAAATTTTTCTCCCCAGACTAAAAATGCTAGACTGGACAATCTCCTTTCATTTTCCTCTCATACTGTAATCTGCTACAAAAACATGCTAACTGGCTTTAACTCATTCCTTCCAAATTACTAAGTGCTGACTTCCAATAAATGGTATTATTTCTTAGTGCTGAAAGGTGAAAGAAAAGTGTTGCTTTGGCTGTTTCTAAGAGTCTATGATCCATCTTTACAATTCCGATAACCACTTTAAAGCATTTCCAGCAATGAATGTCCCCCCGCCCCCTTTAGTACCTAATCTGAAACTGGATACTCAGAAATTAAGAGAGAAAATCAACATACACAGAGGGCAATTTAATCTATTACTTCTAGCACCACTAGTCTTATTTTTGAGGTTTCCAAAGAACATTAACTTTGGGAGGAAAGCTGAGATTTTTTTACATGTCTTATCTGGCCACCCTTTAGAAACCCGAGAGTCAGCTTCCTGAATAATAATGCCTTGAAGTCTGCTGTTTTGTTTCTTCAGAAGCCAGGAGGGTTCCTGCAGTGAACTTCACTAACGAACTTCCTATCCTTTGTATTCCTTTTAAAAAAAAATGTAGAAACAAGTTTAAACAAACCTAATGCCTCGTAATAACAAAAACATACGTGTCTTTTGTCTATGAGGCACATTTGTGTTGATGCATTTAATAATTATGCAAGAACTTAATTGTAAATAAATCCTCCAGTAATGTGTTAAACTTTCCCAAGAACTGTGTAGGGAATGTTTTATTTTCAACATGTGGGCAGACCTACGTACCTTGCACCACAGCTTTCCTGGGAGGACTCTTATTCTGACAAGGCTTCTGCCTGCCCAGCTTTTTTGTGCAGGAGACTGCTGCCAAGTTTGTGAGGCCCAAGGCTTTCTTGTGGGAGGACGCTGGGCTGTCTTCATGCTCTTTGGCAATGATTAAAGTGAGGTTAGTACCAAAAAACCCTTTCATTTTATTCCCTGATCCTTGCTTTTTCAAACCAGATGGCAACCCCATATTTTCAGCTGTACTTAATTTAAGCCGTGAGGCAGCAAGTGCTCTGCAGAGGTAGAGAGTCAATTAGTTGCTCAGGAGGGCCAGAAGTGACTTCCTTCCCAACTGCACATCAGACCCATATTGCTAACACTGTAGTTTGCTTTACAGAGAGACCAGGGCAGTAATTGCAGCATTCAGTTGTTGATAACCAGTCCAGCTGGTGTTATAAGGGTTAATGTATACAGAGACCATTGTTTCGTTAATTAATTGGAAGTAACAGTTTCAGGTTAAGCCTGACATGTTAGTGCCATTCACGATTATCATGTGACAGTCTACAGACAGTAATCTTAAAGAGGTTGCTGATTTAGTAGTACACTGTGCTTTTCTTTTGAGCCATTATTTTGCCAACATTTCCTCCAAAGGGTGTGGGTATGTTTTTAGTTTAGTATTTATCCTTAAAGAAAATTACAAGGGAAATAAAAGGACTTTGCAACAGTTGAAGTCTAAAGGTTCTGACCTCAATTATTTGATCACTTTTCTCAGTGGAAATTTTGCTTGAATTCTGTTCTTTGTAGTTGCTTCAGTGCAGAATAGTTTAGAGAGATACCAGCTCCCATACTACTTGATCAAAATTGAACCGTCCTTTATATTTCCTACTGTGCTGTAAGTGAATTCTGCAACTTAGAGTCCTCTCATTCCCTCATGTAAATTATAGTTTCTAAAATGCAGTAGACACTATTATATGCATAGGAAACTTGCATTCCTGCATACCAAATTTGCTTATTATTCAGGAATAATGTTCAGGAATTGGATTACACTTGCCCGTTTCATCAGCTATTGAGTAGCTGTGTTTGCTTGCATTGGTTTGGGAGTTGAGTACAGAATACCTGTGATAAATAATGGGATATGTGTGATTAACTCTGTGTACCTTGATAAAAACTTTTCCCAAACTGTCTGGGGAAAGTCTCAGAATGAGAAAACAGAGCACACATTAATGATTGCTTCAGGTATTTTTTAATGTGGCACAGATGTACGGTTACTGTTAGTAATGGAGGAGTCAAATATTAAAGTGAAGTTAAAGTTAATTCATGTGTTCCTGCCACAATCCTGTCCTTGGAGTCATTGTCTATAGAAACTGTGTCCATAGCCTGAATGTGTAAGCTGTATGTGCACAACTTATTACTTGTTTGTTTTACTATAAGGCCTGGTCTACACTAACACCCCAATTCGATCTAAGGTACGCAACTTCAGCTACGTGAATAACGTAGCTGAAGTCGACATACCTTAGTTCGAATTTACCGCGGTTCAGACGCGGTCCACACGCGGCAGGCAGGCTCCCCCGTCGACTCCGCGGTACTCCTCTCGCTGAGGTGGAGTACCGCAGTCGACGGCGGGTACTTCCTGGTTCGAATTATCGCGTCCAGACCAGACGCGATAAATCGAACCCGGAAGTTCGATTGCCAGCCGTCGAACTACCGCGGTAGTGTAGACATACCCTTAGTAGTGAAAAGGCATGAAATTTCCTGAATCATATTGTCACAGGCTGCCAGTCAAAAACATTTTCAGCATTCATATGGATTATCATATTTTACTCAAAACTAAAATCCAAGCAATGAAAAGAAATTGATCACTTAATAAACACTTTTTGTTTTTGCTGGAGTTCTGCTATTCTGACCAAGAAGCTTATGAAACTCAGAGGTTTCTCTATTAAGACATTTGTTGTGGGGTTGAGACATCCTTTGCTACTACGCCATGTGAGCACTAAACACAGAATACTCTGCCAGTGTGGCTACTGCAGGTATGAGTATGGTGACCAATTTGCTTTTTCTTTTTTAATGTTTACTTACATCGTTGCTGTGGAGAGTCTTACAAAATCCAGACAAAGCCTTTTTGTGTTACTGAATGTTTCCATAGCCCTTCAGTAATTCAGTTTTCATTTGCAGTCACATATAACAATTAGCCTAGTATATGAGGTAAAAAAGAATCTTTTACTCTCATGTTTGGTTCTGTATCAGTGTGATCCATATGGTCTTTCAGTTTCTAGTTTTGGAATAAATGTGTGGTCTTAATATTGAACAGATTTTATCACACTTTAGGAAAAGCTTATTCTTTATTTTATGAGATGGCCAGAGAGAGCTCATAGGCTACAGAACCAGTTGCTTTTAAAAATACATTTTAGTATATAGCTTGTTCTTTTAGGACAATCTTTTAAATCTCTGTCCATAAGGCATGCATACTTTCTGAGCTGTCTCTTGTTCACACCAACTACTGCTACTCGCACATCTGGTGAATAGAGATTGTACCTGCTAAGAAGTGGATAGTTCAGAGCTATTTTTCTGTGTTGTAAGAACTGTCAGTTTTAGGTGGAGATAAGAATCGCTATAATCTACCGCCAATAAATTGTGCGCAGTTTTACCACATTTAGTACTTCAAAGGCAGTTAGTGGCCATGGTTTTCATACACCTGCTTTTCTCTTCATGATCAAGTTCTTGTTTAATAAATTTGCCAAGTCCTGTTTGTTGTTACCTTTTGGCCTTCCATAATATATGTTTCCACAAAGATTGGGACAAAAAAGGGCTTAGTCCCGCAGTGTTTTACCTGCTTAACGACTGAATAAACTCCCATAGACTTTAAAAGGCATTCTGTCAGCTAAGGCAGTGGGCCCATAAACTGATTAGAGCAAGCTCACTATCTCCATGCATTACATTTTTATAAGTGGTTGTGTAAGGGTTAACAATGGATGTATTAGAGAAATTTTAGATCAAACTAGTGTAACTAAGGCTATGTCTACACTAGCGAGCTTACAGCGGAGCAGCTGTACCAATGCAAGATCGCTTGTGTAGCTGCTCTATGCCGACAGGAGAGAGCTCTCCCATCAACATAATTAAACCTCCTCCAACGAGCGGAGGTAGCTATGTCAGCGGGAGAGTGTCTCCCACCGAAATAGCGCTGTCCACACCAGCGCTTCTGCCAGTGTAACTTTTATATTGGTATGGGGTTGGTTTTTTTCACACCCTTGAGTGACATAAGTTATACTGACAAAGGTGCTAGTGTAGACATAGCCTAAGAAAATATTAATGAGAGAAATAATCACTGTTTTTGGTGTCCATTAACAGCATTGTACAGATTTCCATTCTCCGGCTTCATCAGTAGCAGCTTACCACACCAGGGTTCCCAGCACCTCTAGAACAGATTAACATACCTCCTGTCTTGGCAATGTGGAGCTCAAACTCATGCAGCTAATTTTACTGCAGTCAGATACAGCACTGCTGTGTGTATTTTATATGTAAACTTGCTTCCTTGGATTGGCCAACAGTTTTCTCTGTGTGATCACAAGGTGTTTTACAGTAATTTCCAGTGACTTGGGGTAAAATGTCTGTTGCATGAGCCAAGAGTAAGACTTCAAAAGGATTTTAACATGGCTGAATTATGAAAGACTGCCCATAATCCAGCACATGACTGGTAGCATGCAAGAGGAAATACCTGCTGAAGGTATTTGTGAGGCATTGCATTTGTGTACAGATGAATCATTTTACAGCTGTTACTGGGGAACAATCCAGTACCCCTCAGAGCTTCTAACTGCTGTTCTGCCTCTCGTTACTCTTCCTGCGTGCCACTTGCACATTCAGATTTTCTTCCCTTGTAGAGTTAGACAAACACCTGTCAGGGATGGTCTAGATAATACTTAGTCCTGCCATGAGTGCAGGGGACTGGAGTAGATGAACTCTCGAGGTCCCTTCCAGCCCTACGATTCATGTGATAACTAGAAATTTCAGGCAAAACTTCATCCCCATCCTTCTTTATAATACTTTGCCCTTCTATAGATCATTCTTGCCAAGCCATCCAAAGCACTTTATAGACATTAATGAATTAAACCTCAGTACATACCTAAGAGGCTGGTATAATTTTATATATGAAGAAACTGAGGCACAGAGCGAGTAAGTGACTTGCCCATTGGGAGGACATTCTGTTGAGCACCTTCATACATGCACTAGTCTGGCGTGTGCTCAGGAAGCCATCACTTGAGCACAACCGTCCTGGCAACTGGTGCCCTGCCTCTAAACTTGTGTTGTCTCAGGCAGGGCACTAATTGTTGAGTGCCTCCAACAGCATCTGTTCAGAAGTCTATGGCAACTGGATATTAATGGTGATTGTTGTATCGTTTGTCTCTGAGTCCAAAATGGAACCATGTTCTCTTGGCTCTCGGTCCGCTCCAATAACTTCATGTCTATGCTACTGCCTCCAGTGCTTATATTGATTTTGAACAGAAGAATTCTGTTTGAATATATGTAATATTAACTACCTTTTAAAAATAGCTCTTCTGTAATATTCAAACATGAATGCAGCTGATGTGTCTTTCGTAAAGACAGAGTATATAGCTTCCTTTCTCTTCAGATGTTTGTTTTATTTAACTCTGATGCTTTTGAAATGTTCAGCCCTTCTGCCCTCTGTTTTTTGGACTTTCCACATTGCAGAAAATCTTGCTTTGTACATTTTTCTAGTTTACTGCACACACTCGGGGCAAACTGCAGGTGCTGCCATCCTTCGAACAGTAGCTTAAAGCAGTGGAGAGGATGCAGAACCAGACCAAATTTTAGCTTTTTTCCAGAAATGGGCCCTCAATTACAGACCATTTCACAGCAAATTAGGATAAGGAAACCACTTGTGTAATGTCTCAGGATAGATGACCAGGAAGTGTTTCTCTTCATTGTGGTTGGCCAGAAATTAGCAGAAGTTTCTTCAAGGTTTAAGATTAATTCTCCTGGCTTAGAGAGATGAAAGTCATGGCCAACTGTTGACTTCCATCTGGATGCAGTCTAAGTAACAGGTTTATGGGTATGGGTATGGGTATGGGTACTCTCCTGGAGAGGTGCTACATTTCAGGAAGCCATCTGCAACTGTCACAATGACCTATTCTATTCAGACACTTTTCCTCACTGATGTGATGATACTGAAATGCCATGCGATGGTACCATTCTTGGTTAAGGAAGTGATCAAGATTCAAACCATAGCTGCTTTTTGGTCCCCTTTTTATAGTGGAAAGAGGGCAGGACACCTCTACAACATCAAATTCTATTCAAGGCCTAAAACTAAATCCTCTTGCAAACTCTTCTGTTACCTTTTGAATGAGTAGACTGGGAGCTTCCTTTCAAGATAGACTCTCTGTCAAGATAGACTTTTTAATTGCAGTTACTTCAGCAAACCTGGTAGCGCTCATCATTTCTGAAGCTCTTTCCAAATTAATTTTGGCGTAATACTGTAATGTTATGGTGTGTGGATATGTGTATGTCCTAGAGAATCTCTAGCCACACCCTACAAGAATCAACAGAAAGCAAAATAATTTAATCAACTAGTGAGACATAGTGCTTTACTTACTGTATATGGGAATGTTAGTACATGTAGCAAAGCATCCATTTAAAACCTTTGTCAATCTATCAGCATTTACTGAAGAGGATCAGGCCCAAAAGAAACAATATTTCCTATGGAGAAATTGGAGTTGGGATCCAGGATTGTCTCTATTGATTTATTGTACCTTAGATTTGTATTTCAGCTTCTGTGCATTCTGCATTTCTTACATACTTTCTTTATTAATAGTAACTTATCACAAATAGGTAGCTCCTCATTCCTCCTGAAAGTGTTTTCTTATGGCACAGATTGCCACCATTTGAAAATCTCTCTACTGTTTTTTACAACTCATGGTAATCTCTCCTGTTTTTCCTTTGAAATTATTCCCAAAGGAGATTAGGTTTGCATCTAAGTATCCAATCGGACATCATAATTTCAAACAGCTAATGAGCTGTTTGTTTCAATGAATAGATAAGAATAACCTGAAATAGCCACTGCATTACAGGATGTCTAAGTAATATGAAAATACATGACAGAAAACATTCACTTCTCAGTATTTTCACACTCCATATTTACATAGAGATTCACTGTTCACTAAAATGACATCCAATGGCAACAACACAGGAAAAGTGTGTTAAGTACAAGTAATAGAGGGTAGAAACCATAAAATTCTGATACAGTAAAAAGGACACATCCATCTTCCACAAACTTTCATTAATCCTTACCTCATCTTTTTTGTATTCCATATTTTGTTTCTGGCTCAGTTCACTAATGTAATGGTCAAATCTCCAAAGTGAATTTGACATTCAAGATAGGAAAAATCTGATTGGCAGTCTAAGATAATCAAAGTTCTAGTCTGGAAAAGTAACATTTAATTATTGACTGCTGGACAAACTTCTAGCCAGCCCCTAAAAATCCTAGGTGCCTTTTATTGAGTGGTGTTTCCAGCTACAAATGAAATTGAGCCACCTGCCTCTTTCCTTATAAACGGTTTTGAATTGGAGAAGAAATGGAAAATTTGCTGGCTACAGTTAAAGTCCATCTTAGTATCCATTTGAGCCACAAACTGCACTTCTGGAAGAGTACACCAGCATAAACTCACTCTCCGAAAATGTGGCAAGAGGCACAACTGCCACAATGGTGCTACAAGAAAACGGTTGTGGAAGATCAGTAGTTAGTTTCGGGTTGGATGCGTTGGGCAGTATAGAACAGGATTTGCAGATTTTCCCCAAGGGAAGAATGTACAACAAAAATTACATGGTTCGCTAACAAAATAAAATGAGACAATCTATACCCTTCTCCAAAAACCAATCTGATGTTCAGATTCTGTGGGGTAGTGATCCTTTCAAAAAAAACCACAAATTCCTAGACTGCTGTAAATTGCCTGCGTTTTAGGGTTGACTACTAAGCTGTGAAATGAAATAACAGGGAAGAATAAAGATATTTAGAATTAAGGGGGAAAAAATCTTTGCAGCATGATAGGGAAAACAGGAATGTGTATGGGCACTAGCCATTCAAAGTATTCAGGCACAAAGAATGTTTGTTTATATTAGCTAATTGTAGTGGTACTTCTGATAATTAGGTTGGCATTTAAAGTGCAACTTATCTCATTTTTCTTTTAATTACAGGCTCTTAATTAGCGAGGAGCAATGTTACACTTTCCTCCCCCAGTTTTATTCATTAGTGAAATGGCATTGAGGTGCTCCTTTCCTCACCTGGCTATGTTTTAGGTGAAGTATGTAAATAGGTATATTTTGCAGAGGGTGGGGGGAATACAAGCTGTATTAATAATACTGTGGAAAGATATTTTCTACCAGTTGATCAGAATTCCTTCAATAATGTTTAACAAAAGCAATTGAGTTCTTTCAACCCTCAAAAGATTTTGTGTGCAGCAGTAACCATTGAAATGTCAACATTTGTGCAGCATTACTACAGAGTTACAATAGTTTCTCTTTTCTAACAGTGGTAATGTCATGTGATGTTGTAATTGGTAGTAAATGCTGACTCTTTAATGGCAATCCCTGTATGTTAGCAATTTGACTATCAAAGAAAGATGTTGAAACTTCCTGTCAAAACATTAATATAATGTTTGAGTCTTGTGTCAAGGTATAGACATTAGTTTACTTTTAGCCATAGAATGCATAGTGTGTGTATACGGAAGAACATCTTGGAAAGTAAATTAAAAAGCTGTGTGTAAGTGGAAACTTGTTCTCTCTACATGTGCCATATACTTTTATAGTACAACCATTTCAAGTAAAAACTTTTTCTGCCAAAGGGATTCTGGGACATTTGTGATTTCTCCAGTTGGAGATACAGTAACATTTTGGCATCCATTCCTTAAGAAACTGCATGCTGGAAGTCAGTGTAAGCAAAGCTGTCCCCTTCACTGGGCCTCTCTTTTCCCTTTTCCTTAAACAGTTGGCAGAGTTAGTCTTTTCCTCTAGGATGGGTGTGAATTACCACAGTTCTGTGCCAGTACACAGAGCAGCAGCGTTTAAAGGTTATACAACTCAAAAATCGTTGAGAACAATGTGGGGTAACTACCTTTGAACTGCTTAACGCACAGGACTGAAACATTGCTTTCAATTAGCAAACATTATTTAGAACCAAATTGAAGCAGACTTTCATCTAACAGTCAGGATGTGTGTGGTTTTGGTATGACATCCATCTAAGCACATGATGCTTGGTAAGCACTGGAGCCTTGGTTATGATTCACTGGGGAGAAACATGGAAAACAATGTCTGTTTTTAAGCACTGGGAAAAAGGACTGAAGATTTGAGCAATGTATAATTTTAGTAAAATTATACCGGAAAGCAGATAGGTTTCAGGGTGAGGGTGCTCTCTCTTAATGATGTAACAACCCATTCTGTCACTGAAATTTACACACAGCAGGGCAAGATCCTCAGCTTGGGTAAATCAGAGTTGCTCCATTGTAGTCAGTGATGCTACACTGATACCAGCTGAGGATTTGGCCCATAATGATTTTGGAAGGGGTGGAGAGGCTTGGAGACAGTGAGGGATTCTGTGCTTGGTCAATTAAATAGTGTCATTCATAGACTATGTATTACAAATTTTTAGCTTTCAAAAGTAGCCAGCAATTACCTCTAATATTTTTCTGGCTTAATGTTTGACCTCTGAAGATGCATCTCCTTACTAGTTTAAGAAGCTTGGATATACAGAACTACTTCATTTTGGTGAAATACAATTATCTTCGGACATGGAAGCAATTCTGATGGCCCCTTTGGCCAGAGCATAAAATATCTAAATAAGAATAGAGCAGTTTTCCAAAACATAATTTAAATGGGAGTAAAAAAAATAATCAAAAGTAATAAATACAATATTCATTGAATACTGTTTTCATGCAAGTTACTAGAATAATTTTCATACTATTCATGTAAACATTGCTTGTAAGCAACAACAAAACAGCTATTTCCTGTATAAGATGCTTCTGCCTGTGCTACTAAACTTTACAAATAAAGTGAAATTTAAGTTTCCAAATTTTGAAACAACTTTGAGTTACCAGTAATGAGACTATCAAGCCCGTTTTCTTTCTAGTCTCATAACTGTAAGTGTTTTAAGTTGCACAAATATATTGTCAATGCAATTTTTTCAAAATATGTATATTTAAAATTAGATAATAGTAATGTGAAGGAGTTTGATGCATTCCCTGTACTAATATCAATAAAGCTAATCTTGTATTCAGATCAAGTATATGAACAGTCATCATACCAGTGGAATCTAAGAGATCTATATGGTTAGATAGTTTTTTGTGTTTTTGGCCATAGGTTTAATGTAAAGTTGTTAAAACTTAGTGTTAATCAAGATCTGAAGAAATCTTTGTGTGAAGAATGGGAATTGTGTAGTGACTAAACCTAAAAAGAAAAAATATTTCCAAAGACTGTTAAACAAGAGAGTTGTGAGCGCAAGCACTAGTGACAATTTTGGGGGTATTGATCTCTGTAGAGGAGATAGAAGGAGCACTGAATAAGATGAAGAATGGTAAGGCAGCTGCCAAAGACAAGATAACTGTTAATAAGATCAAGCAGTTGGAGATATTGAAATAAAGCAGTTTCACAGATTACTGTGTGTTTTCTGGGATCAAGCTAGGATACCAGTTGACTGGAGAATGGGATTGATTGTGCTTCTTTAGAAGGGAAAGGGTGGTGCAAATGATTCAAACGCCTATCGGGGCATCACCTTGATAAGTCAGCCTCTGAAAATCCTTGAGAGAGTTTTGAAGGCCAAGGTTGAGGTTCAAGGAGGAGGAGAATATAGGAGAGGAACAACATGGCTTTAGGAAGTGAAGGAGTACTAATATTTGCCATGAGACAGAAGTTTGATAGAATGATAAATGGAGGGCATAACTGCTATGTAACATTAATTGATCTTGCAAAAGCATTTGACTTGGTTCCATGGGAGCTGGTGTTTAGAGTATTGAGATGGATGGGAGGGGACTACAAGTAGAGATGATTGAGGAACTGTATCAAGGTTCGAGAGCTAAGGTGGTAGGTACCAATACATGGAATTTCCGAGGGTTTTGAGGTACAGTGGCATTGTGACAAGGCAGTGTGCTCAGTCAGCTTCTCTTCATTTTAGTTATGGAGTTAATTTGTAGGAAAACCGAGCCTGTGGAGATGCAAAGAAAACAAATGTATGCTGACAATCTGGCCTTGATGGCTGAAAAGAGGAATTGCTAAATATGATATCAAAATGGGCATCTGTGTTTTTAAAGATCATGGTTTAAAGGCAGACATACACAAAAACTGAAGTTATGCAAGTAGGGAAGGTGGTAGAAGACCTGTTGATTGAAGTTTCAGGAAAGAAGCTGAATCAGAAGAATGAATTTGTTCGCTTGGGAAGTATTCTTAGTGCCATCGTAGAGCGATCTGGAGAACTGAAATTGAGCATGGGTGGCAATGAAAAAGGTGGCAAGAGTACTGTTGGACTGGCAATTAAGTAACAAACTGAAAAGAAAAGTGTATGCTGTGTGTGTTTGTCCCTGCTTACTCTATGGTTTGGAAACAGTTGGTCTTAAGGACATGGAAGAAAAGAAGATTCAGGTAGTAGAAAATAACATATCAAGGAGAATGGCAGACAAGCAGAGAGTAAATAGTGCACATAAAAGAAATTGAGCGGTGGGAGAGATGAAATTGGGACTCAGTGATAGGCTGGTGAGCACAGTTTGAGGTGAGCTGGACGTGCGATAAGGATGGGAGAAGAATGACCAACAAAGCGGGCGGAAGAAGACAGCAAGAACGGACATGAAGGACCAAGGATATGATGGAAAGACTTTATCAAGAGAAGTCTGAGGAGAATAGACTGGAACTCCAAGACCTATGAACCCATACCATGGACTAGAAGGAGCAGCAAAGAATCATGGTCACCTCTGAACCCGTGGGAAAAGGAGTTGAGAAGAGAAGTGAAATGAAGAATTTAGTATTAATTTTAATCCTGGGAGTACTGAAATGGAAGTATACCCTAGCCTGTGTAGTGCTCTTGTGTTACTAGTCTGGGTGGTACTGTAAAGATCTGTGCTCGGCTCAAACAAAAATGGTGAATTTCCTCTGTAAAACTAGAAGTACCAAACATTTCTCATTGTTGTCAGTGCTGGATAGATTTTCATGTGAATTACTTAAGAAAAGGATTTTTAAATACAATGGGCCAAAACATCCCCTGCCCAGAGGGGATCATCCTCACAGTGTGAAAAGGGGTTGTGGTACACAGAGGGGCATGGGGCATGGCTTTCCTCTCTGTCTGGATAGCCCAATATTCTCAGGCCCAGTCTCTGTGCTGCTGTTTCTTGCTCCTCATAGTTCCCCATCCCCCATAAATCCTGCTTGACAGCAAGGCTCATTCTGGAGCCATGCTATCTACCAATTTCTCACCATTTATGGCTGTGCATTACCTCTCTGCCCAAGAGGGGTAGAAGGAGTGGAGCAGGTGCAGACACTTAAAGGAGCAGAATTTAACTCCCACAGGAATTTCCTATGGAAATTGTGTAGGGTTGTTATCCACATATAACGGATGCTCCCAATTCCATCCCCACCTTTCCTATTTCTCCCCCAAGCCTCATCATAGGGAGGGATAATGCCACCTTGGTTTTGCTACCTTTCCTCACTTGAAGTGGTATTTTCCACTACATACTTACCCTCCAAGTCTGCAGCCTATGGCCCACCACCTCTGGCTCAGTTTTTCTGTTGGAATCCTATATAAACGGATATAAAGTTCTATAGAAACATACAGACAGGAAATTATATACGTTACATGTGTTTGTTTGCATTTAAGCTTTATATAAAATGAATAGAAATATATATGCTATTTGAGTCACATGTAAATGTATGGAAAAACCTGACATTTTTGAGTTTCCTATAACTGGTCAAGCTTTGCCATTTTGATCAGCAAATGCAATTTTCTGGCATCAAAATCCCAAACATTGGGCAAAATTGTGAACCTACAGTTCCATTTTCACAGCAGAAACAGCTCTTTGGGGTGAAGAGACTTTTGCCTTTGAGAATTGATGTGTCTTCATTACACAGACCAATAAAATCTGAGGGATATAATATTGTGTTCTCTTC
Organism: Terrapene triunguis; assembly: GCF_002925995.2. Lineage (NCBI taxonomy): Eukaryota > Metazoa > Chordata > Testudines > Emydidae > Terrapene > Terrapene triunguis. The sequence goes on from NW_020664583.1 coordinate 2,508,783, forward strand.
AGCCATTGAAAATCTGAATTTATCAGCAGGAAGAATTTGGTTTTGTACCAAGCAATGCTAATACTTTAAACTGTACTAAACCATATAGGTTTCAGTTGTGACCATACACCCAAGTGTAGCCTTTCTGGTTTGCAGCTGTGCATGGTGGTATGCTGCAGCAGGAAAAATTATCCCTCTCTGTTGGCATCTATCACTAGATATTTTCCTTAAATTTGAAAATAATGTAGGGCCAAATTCTGTTTACATTGATCACATAAGTAATTCCACTGGCTTAATTTCACTGGTTCAAAGGGACTATTTTATGTGAGCAAGGCAATTAGAGTTTAGTTAGACTTAATTTGTTCTTAAGAATGTAATGTAATTTAATTTAATGATTTATTGACCAGGCCATTTCATTGCTGTTGTCCAGGTTTAACTCATTACGCTGATATATTTTTTTTTATTTTATCTTTTTTTTAACAAAAAACCTCAGTAAATGGAGACTTTCTATAAGGTTTAGTGTTTACACTTTTCAGACAAAAGGAAAGATTGTAGCTTGTTTGTGTTGTGCACTCAGTGGTCATTTTCAATACTGTATTTTAAGAGCTGTTTACTGTACTTTAAATATAGAAACTGTTGTGCTTCCCATCCAGTCTCTACTCACACCAGTCATTAGCTCAGTATAATGCAATCCGAAACTTCTTTCTTTAGAATGCTGATATTGCAGACTGTGTCTTGTGTACTGAAATGTTACTAGGCTGGCAAAGCCATAGAGCAAAGCACACAAGCACAAACCTGTAAGAATACATTTCCCAGTGTGTTGTGTACTGCTTTCTATAGTGAGATCTCTTAAATGTCTGGTTATAAGGGCAGCAATAACCGGTTGCTCCTTTCCACTGTGTCCGAATGCAATGAAGAAAATTGGTGCTGAAGTCGCTAATCATATTCTCACCAGGAATCCCATTCTTTCATGGAAAAAGTACAACAGCCTTTTTCAACAAAACTAGGCCCTAGAGCCAATATCTAGTGTCATCATCAATCACAGTTAGGTCAGTATTAGGGTGACCAGATAGCAACTGTAAAAAACAGGATGGGGTGGGGGAGGGGTAATAGGCGCCTATATAAGAAAAGTCCCAATAAACGGGACTGTCCCTATAAAAATGGGACATCTGGTCATCCTAGGTCAGTATAAATACAGAAAGTTTAGAAGGAAAAAAAAATCTTTCATTTCTTAACAGAATGGATGCTACAGTCCATTAAGAGGTGGCTGATTACCCTTCTCACTCTCTTCCCCACCTCCTGGTCCCTCCTATATTTTAAATGTTATATGTTAAATATTCATCCAATGGAGCAATCAGCCATCTTTTACTGGCACACGTGAACAAAAGGTAGCCATGGTTTAGAACAATAATGTAAATCTAAGTGTAGTTTTGATTCTGAATGATATGGAGAAGTAGGCATCAAAGCAGAGTTATTAAATACCGCTATACAAACTAAAATATAAAAAAACCTATATAAAAACAGGTAGAGGGGTAAATTAAGTAAAGATAACTAAATTATGTTACACTCACATAAACTTTGCATTTTTATTTCTATTAGATTTTGTGTAAGAAGGATGGCTAAATTGCTGTTAGCGGGTCTCAGTATTCCTTATTTGCATCTGTTTACAGTTATGTGGGATTTTAACTTTCAATTTCTCAATTGTTAGCTTCCCTTTTCCTGCTAGCTCTAACAGTACCAGATCTCTAGAAGGTGAAGTAGCTTCTTGTACTGGTTAGTTGTTTCAGTATTGAATAGTATTGCTGACATCTTGATTTTGGCATAATCTCACCATTATGGAAAAAGCTGTTTTCTCTCCTTCCCTACCCCTCGCAGCCCCAACCCTCCAGTCATACCAGCATTTCTGCAAAGTCTCTCTTGTGTATTATTTTGTTATGATGGGGTAAGACAAAGCTTTTAAATGGATTTATTTAATAAGTATCCGTGTTGAAAATTTGGCAGGCTTGTTCCATAAAGTCTGCTCTTGCTCTAAGTTTTTCTCCTGCCTTTTCATAAAGCCACTTTTTTCTTCTAACTCTTCTCTTTCATCCCTGGTGTGAACTTGATGTGCCAGAACCACAGTATGGGGCTTTTGATAAAGTTTTTAACCTTTAAAATACTGATTTTTCCAGAATGCCAATCAAACAAATGCTTATGTGGATGTGTGATTATATCCTAATGCATGTCGTAATTCATCAAGTTGAAAGCGCAATTCTCTCTCTCATATTAGTTTCCTTTTGAATGGTTTGTCTGTTTATTCATCCCCCCGATGAATAGCAAATATACATCTATTAAGCAAAAGAATATACAAAATAATTTATTTTTAAAGTGCAATAAATGTTGAAGTCTTAATTATGTGAGTGAATCTGTTGAGGAGACGGTTCACCAGTTGGTTGTAATTAATCTTCTATGGGAATTGCTCTTGCTAATTAAAGAAACCTGGTGAAAGAAAATACAACCATTTGAGACAGAAATAAACAATGGATTCTGCTCTTTAAATGTTCCATGTTTCAACAATCCCACTGCCTTCAGTGGAGTTACTTCTGATGTTCATTAGGTCGCCCTAATGGCAGCATGTAGAGTACTGACACTGCATACCCAGCTAGCACAGGTATAGATTGCAGTGTGGATGGTGAGGCACTGCTTAGGCGAGTAAAGTGCCCTACATGCCTGAATCTCCAGGATATATATACCGTACATGGCTCTCTACACACACAACCAGTGTCTGCTATTGTTTTTAGCAGTATAGTGTCCCACTGCAGGAGCATTTCCCCACTGCAGAGAAAGGCAGCGGGGAAAGGCTCCGGCAGTTCCACCCTGCCAGAGCCTTTCCTTGCTGCAGAGAAGCTGCTTCAGGGGAGCTGCTGGAGCCTTTCACTGCTGCATGTAGCTACAAACATCATGCTTGTGCTCTACACACCACCATAAATGTAGACATAACCTTAGATCAGTGGTTTCCAAACTTGTTCCGCCACTTGTGCAGGAAAAGCCCCTGGCGGGCCGGGCTGGGCCGGTTTGTGTACCTGTCGCGCCCGCTCCCAGTAGCCGCGGTTCGCTGCTCCAGGCCAATGGGAGCTGCTGGAAGCGGCGCGGGCCGAGGGATGTACTGGCCACCACTTCCAGCAGCTCCCATTGGCCTGGAACAGCGAACACAAACCGGCCCGTTCCGCCAGGGGCTTTCCCTGCACAAGCGGCGGAACAAGTTTGGGAACCACTGCCTTAGATTAATACATGTACTTCCCATACACTTCAGCATTGCTTAAGGAAAGCTATTGCTATGAGGGTGGGGAGGGGGAGAGGAAAGTAGAGTAGACTTTATAGGATTCTAAATTGGGAGGTTTCTGGCCTTAAAGTATGATCTGTAGCCAGAATATGGCTCAATTCTTAAAGCATTAAATAAGTATCAGGAAATCTAGGGGGATATGCGACACTATCTCCTGACAGGGCTTGAAAGCATAAATCACTCTTTAATAAAAGTGTGTGTTTTACAGGAGATGGTGGGATGGACAGGGGATGGGTTGATCTATTTTATACCTTATCGCGAAGAATTGAGCAGCACACGTCTCTTCGTGTTTTTGAAAAGGCCTCTGTCTTGCAAATGTCATTTCAGCTGCATAGGAGTGCAGGGCACTTCCCCAGAGTTGTGTTGTGGTTTTATGAAATGGTGGTAACAAAATAATTGACTGCCGTTTTCTTTTTAAACTGCTAGAAACAAGCCTGCCAATGGGGATTATCGAAAGGAGCACAGAGACAGGAGTCGCAGTCCAATAGAACGGGCTGCTGCCCCAACAATGAGCCTTCATGCCAATCACATGTATGCCTCAATCCCAAGCTTGACCATGGATCAACCTCTAGCACTGACCAAAACCAGCATGGATGCAACACGAACAGTCAGCATCACGCCTGCGCTGACGTCTGTGGAACGGCAGCAGGTACTTGTCTTCTAGATTGATAAGACTCTCTGGGTTGTTGTAGGAAACCTTGCTTACACACATTGATGACTTCCCAGACATAAGCAGAGTATGTTATGAATTACAATAGGTAATTCATAGGCGATAATACTGTTCAGGCAAAACATGGCTGGTTGTGGGTTTTTTTGTTTTTGTTTTTTAAAGTTTCACAGTTAATTTTGTTAAGATTCAATGTGTTTCATGACAGAAATGGCTGGCTGTTTGAATGCAAATAGCTTTCCTAAACTCTCTTCCACTCACCCACATATTTTATGTTTTGATAAGCTTGTAAGTGCATGTGTTTGAATTAGAGATGCAAACTTATTGTGAGATCTGATTCACTCTGTTCAAATAATAGTTTGGGGGGCTCCTAATAGCCTCAGATAAAACTGATCAACTCAAAAGCACTAAGGGCACTCAGCTCTCTTTGAGGATGCCTATGTGCCTTTGAAAATCTCTCTCTGCTGTGACTATATTGAAGAGGGGAAGGAAAGGAAAGAAACATGAAAAGAAGAGGAAGAGGCTGTAATAACCTACAACTCTGTAACCCAATGAGATACAGATCGCTGAAAGGCTCTTCTCATCACTGAATTAAAGCCCCACCCTAAATGCAGAAAGTCATTGAACAAATTTAGTCAGTGTGAAAAGGTTTGTGTGTGGAACTAATGACGCCATCTTCTCTGTACGTAGTATGTTGTGCCACTGTCTGATAGTGTTCCCTAACTGTATTGAAGATGTCTCTTTCTCCTCCATAATGGCTTCACTTTCCAACCCACGCCACATAAAGGAGAAGGCATGAAGCAGGTAGGTCATGCAGTGGCACACACTCGTACAAGCATGCCATCTTGGGAGCAACAACTTCTTTTAAAGAATCTCTGCATTGTGAAGAGAGGTGGTTTTTCATGCATGCTACATAATAATCCCTCTCTTTTATGTGTCAAAGCCACTTTCACCCCAACACCATAGTCCTTCTCACAAGTGGGAATCAACAGCCTCTATCTTGTTCAGCCAATGACTTATTAAAAGTTGTACCTTAGTGAGTTGTGGCTAGCTGCAGCATGGGAACATAAGCTGGCACATGTATCCAGCCATTCCTTGCTCCCCTATCATGATTTATTGCAAAGAGTAAATCCATATATGTGGATGAATCTTTCAGTGGGGAAAATTTCCACTACAACTTGCAAATAATCTTTTGGCTAGATGACCAGCTCATATTTTATGGTCGGTGCAGTGGTTTTTCCCCACCAGTTCATTTTCCCTTCTCCCTTTTGTAGACTGAGCACTACAGTTCTTTCTCTACAGCTCTTGTGCATGCATCCAGCCTTTTAAAGTCTTGCTGTGTGGAAATGGCCTGACTGGCCCTAGGATTGCTGCTATCTTGCATAACTCAATGTGCAGATTCTACAGCTATTGTTCTATGTACAACAGTTCTTCTCTGCCTCTTAACAGTTTGTTCAGTGATGACAGAGAAGGAAGGGACAGGCTTCCATTGACGATACTGGTGGTCTTTGATAATATCACTCTTGTTTCTCAACCTGGCAGCCAGCACTGACATACTCTGCTGTTTCTTAGGAGGTGTTTGTACTGGACTATACCCTAACAGCCTGGCCAGATTTTTGTTTTGTTTTGTTATCTTTGACATTTTGAGCTTAGTTGCAATCTAGTGTCTTGGGGAAATGGGATGGTGAGGCGAGTCCTTGCTAAGATTACAGTGTAGAAATTGTGCAAGAAAGAAAATGTGTATGGAAAATAGCAATAGGAGGCTGTGGCTTGATTATGCCTTAACTGAGTTCATACAACAGTAATACATGCTCACGTTTCTGTATCTGCTTCTGTGTCTAATGTGGCTATAGAAAAACTGGTTTTGGCCAGTGTAGTTCAGCAATTGTAGTCACTATGTTACTAATTCCTCTGTACCTCTCATTTTAATATATTCACAGTGGTAATAGGCAGTGCTAGCACAGGCATTCTTGTGAAGTCTGGAGAAAGATGCAGAAAGAAAACTCATTCACCCATAAATCCATTCATAAACTCAAGTAGCCCTATACAGATTTGTGTGCATATGTATAAAATAGGTTTTTTTGGAGAAATATCATCTTAGGCAAGGTGAAGAAACACAGTACTGCCAACTATGCAGCATGTAAAATGAAATCTGTGTCCACTGTGCCTTGCGTAAAAAGGAATCAAGTAATTGAAGCATTTTCCCCCTTTGCTTACTTTAAGTATATTTGACTTTGCTATCAATGCAGTAGGATGTGAATGGACATTTTAGCTCATTATGTCTGGAAAAATAGTGAAAAAAATCATATTACTTTGCTTTATGTAGCTGGCATTTGACTTACTTTGATCTTGCAGTGAAATGAAATCTCTGTTCAATGTGCCTAAGCTGAACATATGTTAAACAATGAAAGCCATTCCCTCCCCTGGTATTTCTCTTTTCCATTGACTTCGTGTTGAGGATAGGTTTACTACATTTTGCAGATTGACTGCAGTGAATTGAGAATGAGGCATAAAATTAAAATTATTTGCCAACTGCGCTGATTCAGGCAAGCCAGGTCATGTGCTACAGAGATGCAAAATGAACTCACATAATAAAATATACCAAACGTTTTAAGCAAAAATATTTTAGTGTGTGTGTTTTCCATCACCCCTCTCTTCAGGCAGCCACCTAGAGAAACCAGGACCATTCCTTTGCATAAGCCCCCTTCCTCCCCCCCCACCTGAATGTTAAACTGAAATGACTCAGTATCTCAGAAATGTACCAGTTTAAAGTTTTTAATAATAGTGTTACTAGGGTTGCCAAGTGACTGAACAGTTTTGGGAAGTGGAAAAAGGGTGTTGCTTATGAGGCAGTGCTGGAAAGCCACGGCAGCAGAAGAGGTATAGCTTCTTGAGCCAGAGTAACTTTTCTGAGCCATTTTGATCTATTTCTGTTCCACTGTTTTCAGGACTCCGATATTGCTTGGTGTTTTTTTCCTACTCTTCATGCTTTACATCAATATGGGGAGTAAAGCACGGGATTGAGAATTCATGACTCTGGGCGAGTAATTTAGCTGCTCTTATTGCCTCAGTTTCTTCAACTATAAAAGTTAGGTTACCTAACTAATAGGGTTAACCTATTAATAATGTTTGCAAAGTACTTCAAGTTCTTTAGAAGGAAGATACTGTGGAAGCTTTACAGCAGCTAATAAAATTCTCTCTAGTGTGGTATTGACATTCAGTTCTGCACTGTCACACCAATGTGAGATCAAGAATTTGTGTTTTGATTATTTTTAAGTGTTGACATGCAGTCCTGAAAGAGGAGAGCTTGACTCTTTTAAAAGGATAGAGACCATAGAATATCAGGGTTGGAAGGGACTTCAGGAGGTCATCTAGTCCAACCCCCCGCTCAAAGCAGGACCAATCCCCAGACAGATTTTTGCCCCAGATCCCTAAATCACCCCCTCAAGGATTGAACTCATAACCCTGGGTTTAGCAGGCCAGTGCTCAAACCACTGAGCTATCCCGCCCCTCTGATATGAGAAGCCTTTGTATTTTACTTAACGAGATAGTTAAAATTAGTACATCTGCTGTGAAGGGAGGTAGGTCAAATTCTACTGCATGCACAGTCATTTTTATGAAGTAATTTTATTGTTTATTGGGATATTTAGACCTTGTCTTTACAAATGTTTTACAAAAGAAAACATTTCAGGTTTTGTTCTAATATTGCAGTATCATGTACAGAATGGGATTTGCTGTGTGGCCTATTATTTTGGTTTTAATTTACTATATTGAATTAGATATTTTAGGGATTACTTGTAGCCAGAGAACACTCTCTTCTCTTACATAATAAAATGTATTTGCTCACAGCTGACAGATCCCCCCCAAGATTATTTCAGTTAATGTATGCTTTGAGATAGCATTGTTTGTTCCTGTGACCTTGTTGAATAACAATTCTGTTCTTTTTCCTCTCAGAACCGTCCATCTGTAATCACATGTGCCTCTGCAAACACCCGTAACTGTAACCTCTCCCATTGCCCCATCGCCCACAGTAGCTGTGGTTCAGCCATGCAAGCCAGTTACAGAAGACCATCTAGCAGTAAGTTATGCTTCACCTTTTCTCTCCTCTCTTGGGGCTTTGAGCCTCAGCATTCCTAGATGGCCAAATTATCCAACCCTGTTTTAAAACTTCACCATTTGTACTGAATAAAAGGCAGGGCTTGGGAGCTATGGCTTATTGTATCTTGCTAGTGACTCAATAGTATGAATGAGGTGGCCCTTCAGCTACAGTCAACTATTTGGAAGGGCTTTTTATTGTGATCGCTTTCCATCCTTCTAATATAGAATTATGGGGTTCTGTGTTTATTGCTAATTTCTGTATCAAAATGAAAACAAGTTTTTTCTATTATCTCTACAAACTCTGCCTGGGCTCAGAGAGCCACGCTGAGTTCTCGCCATTCCACAGTGGTGTTGCAGAAATGTAACTGATTGGAAATTGGTAGACAATTCCGTTGATGTGCAAGATGGAACAAAATCCAGCTCGCTCCCTCTTAGTTGTGTTGGAGCTGCAGAGCTAGCAGGAATAAAAAGCAGTAAAAATATGGGGCCTTGTGTTGCAATCAGATTTGTACGGGCAGTCCCTTGTGCAAGTGCAGAGCACCATTAAAGGAGTTATTTTGTGCCTCAAGTCAGTGCTTGAGTAAGAAGGTGCCATTTCTAAATAGTTATTTATCAAATAGTGGCAATGGAGCAGGGGCACTCTTTGGCAAAGGTTTTAAAAACAAGAATAATCAATAACAAGCAGCAAATGGAGGTGGGCATTAAATCCTAAACCTCCTTCTAACCCTTCTTTTCATGCCCTGTAAGCTGTCTAGGGCAGTGATCTGTTTGTAAAGCAGCGTGCATGCTTAGGGAGCCTTCCTTGCCCTCCACTCACTTTGTGCAGTACAAGCTTCCCAAGCCCTCCCCTTACTGCACCGTGGAATGATTATGTTTCTGCTGTGGTCACAGGCCTTTGCAACTACAGAAGGCAGGTTTCACTCCTCATTGATGATGCTGGATGTACTCTCAAGCTTCCTCTTTGTGTATAAATGCAGAAAGGAAGCTACATTCTTTACTTGGCACTCTAAACATTACCCCAGCATAGGTTTCTACTTTCAGTTCAATTAGAACAGGGATGGGCAAACTACGGCCTGCCAGCTGATTTAATCCGGCCCTCGAGCTCCCGCTGGGAAGTTGGGTCAGTGGCTACTCTGTGTGCACCTGCCATGGCTCCAGGAAGCAGCGGCATGTCCCTTCTCCGGCTCTTATGTTTGGGGGCAGCCAGGGGCCTCTGTGTGCTGCCCCCGCCCCAAGTGCCTCCCCCCAGCTCCCATTGGCCGGGAACTGTGGCCAGTGGGAGCTACAGGGGCGGTGCCTGCGGACGGGACAGCGTGCAGAGCTGCCAGGCCGCATAGGAGCCAGAGGAGGGACGTGCCGCTGCTTCCGGGAGCTGCTTGAGGTAAGCGCAGCCCAGAGCCTGCACTCCTGAGGCCCCCGCCCTCCGAACCCCTCGGTCCCAGCCTGGAGCACCCTCCTATACCCCAAAGACCTCATCCCTAGGTCCACACCTCCAGCCAGAGCCCGCCCCTCTTCCCCCCACAACTGAATGCCCTGAACTCCTCATTTCTGGCCCTAACCCCAGCCAGAGCCCTCATTCCCTCCTGTATCCCAACCCCAATTTCGTGAGCATTCATGGCCCACCATACAATTTCCATACCCAGAAGTGGCCCTCGGGCAAAAAGTTTCCTCACCCCGAATTAAAACTTTTGTTTAAATCCTTCAAATGTTCTGTTAGCGGTGTGAGCTTGCTCCACTTCACCCATCCTCCTTTGAGGTTAAAAAGGAAACATAAATGCCATGCTCTCTAGATGGCTCTCTTTATCCCCCTGTTCTCATCTTAAACAGTGTTTCTTAAACATAATAGGTAATATTTTTAAAAGCAGCTAAGTTCCAATTTCAAAAGTGATTTCTTAGGTATAGTTAAAGTGGTACAACTGTGAATGCCGTTATACCAGCATGAAAGTACATCTACCTATATAGATATTCCTAGATAAGCATTGGAATAACTATAGCAGTAGAAGCACCTTTATAGGGGCATGGGGTCTTTCTTAACCGAAATAGTTATAGTGGTACGGATGTAGACCAGGCCTTAATTACTGTTGAAAACAGGACTCAGGAAGAACCTAAGTTACTGAAGGGGCTTTTGAAAATTTTACCCAATATAAATACTGTACATAGCAAACACCTGAATATGCATGGCCCTCTGAGATATTAGTTTCATTTCAGGACAGGTTTAAGAAGAAAGATAAGAAATAATTAGGGTTGTCAATTAATCACAATTAATTGCACTTATAACAATAGAATACCCATTGAAATTTATTAAATATTTTTGGATGTTTTTCTACATTTTCAATATTGATTTCATTTACAACACAGAATACAAAGTGCACAGTGCCCATTTTTTATTACAAATATGTACTGTAAAAATGATAAACAAAAGAAATAGTATTTTTCAATTCACCTCATACAAGTACTGTAGTGCAATCTCTTTATCGTGAAAGTGTAACTTACAAATGCAGATTTGTATTTATTTATTTTTGGTTACATAACTGCACTCAAAAACAAAACAGTGTAAAACTTTAGAGGCTATAGTCCACTCACTCCTACTTCTTATTCTGCCAATTGTTAAGACAAATAAGTTTGTTTACATTGATGGGAGATACTGCTGCCTGCTTATTTACGATATCACCTGAAAGTGAGAACAGGCATTCGCATAGCACTTTTGTAGTGGGGTTGCAAAGTATTTACATGCCAGATATGCTAAACATTTGTATGCCCCTTCATGCTTTGGCCACCATTCCAGAGGACATGCTTCCATGCTGATGACCCTCGTTTAAAAAAAAAAAATGTGTTAATTAAATTTGTGACTGTACTCCTTGGGGAGAGAATTGTACGTCTCCTGCTCTGTTTTACCCGCATTCTGCAAATATTTCATGTTATAGCAGTCTCAGATGATGACCCAGCACATGTTTGTTTTAAGAACACTTTCACAGCAGATTTGACAAAATGCAAAGACGGTACCGATGTGAGATTTCTAAAAATAGCTACAGCACTCAACCCAAGGTTTAAGAATCTGAAGTGCCTTCCAAAATCTGAGAGGGACGAGTTGTGGAGCATGCTTTCAGATGTCTTAAAAGAGCAACACTGATGCGGAAACTACAGTAACCAAACCACCAAAAAAGAAAATCAACCTTCTGTTGGTGGCATCTGACTCAGATGAACATGCATCAGTCTGCACTGCTCTGGATTGTTACCAAGCAGAACCCATCATCAGCATGGAAGCATGTCCTCTGGAATGGTGGTTGAAGCATGAAGGGACATCTGAATCTTTAGCGCATCTGGCACACAAATATCTTGCAACGCCAGCTACAACAGTGCCATGCGAACGCCTGTTCTCACTTTCAGGTGACGTAAACAAGAAGCAGGCAGTATTATCTTCTGCAAATTGTAACCAACCTTGTTTGTCAGAGTGATTGGCTGACCAAGAAGTAGGACTGAGTGGACTTGTAGGCTCTAAAGTTTTACATTGTTTTATTTTTGAATGCTTTTTTTTTTACATAATTCTACATTTGTAAGTTCAACTTTCATGATAAAGAGATGCATTACAGTACTTTGAGGTGAACTGAAATTTTTTTTTTACATTGCAAATATTTGTAATCGAAAATAAATGGAGCACTGTACACTTTGTATTCTGTGTTGTAATTTAAATTAATATATTTTAAAATGTAGTAAACATCCAAAAATAATTAAAATAAATAGTATTCTATTGTTTAACAGCGCAATTAATCATGATTAATTTTTTTAATCGCTTTACAGCCCTAGAAATAATACTGATTTCCTCCTCCCTGCTGGGTCCACACTTTCTAGACAAATTTGCAGTATGCTCCCCATTCTGAGTCCCAACAACATATAGGATCAGCTGAGAAATTCTTTTCAGATTGGAACAGCTGCCAAATTTGCAAAAGTTTTGGAATGATTCTAATCATTTTCAGAATGTTTTCCTCATTTAAATGCTTATTATTTATGCTTGACATCCCATTGTTTTGAAAGGAATTGGGCAGGCTAAGACAACACAGAATGAGATTTGTAACCTATTTTTAAAAGCTTATTACCAGTCTTTGTGCATAGACTTTAAAACTATGTATTTCTTAACACAAGCGAGTTTAAAATGATTTCTCCTTTATTTACCTCCAAAGATCCGTTCTCAGATTCTTGTTTTCTCCTACAGTGGTTTTTGATCTTAGTGATGCCTAATGCAAGGCAGAGAGTGCCTGCAGTTCATTGACTTACTTGAAAAGTGGAACTTTGAACCCAGCTCTTGGCAGCTACTGTAGAAAGCATTACAGCTCACCTATAAGTAATTTAGGGATTGAGCCAAAGTATATTGACTTCAACTGACTGTGCACCAAGTCCTTAAAGGATGGGCTCAAGTGGATTAATCCCATAGAAAATGTGTTCATTTTCCATTGGTTTTTTTTTTCTATAAAATTGGACATTTAACTATTCAAAATTTATATTACCAGCCTAAGGGATGCTATCAGAAAGCTAGGGGCCTCTGTATAAAAAGTGAAAGGCCAAATTTTGGCCAGTGCAGGTAACGAGAAAAATGTTCTCTAGTTTAACTTGATCTGCTTCTGCATTTTTAAGTCCTCCTCCAATAAACTGATGCAAAAAGTCCAGCTGGTACCAAAATGGGAGGAAGGAAGAATCTGGAAGTAGCATCTGGTAGCTAGAGTCTATATTCAAATATTGGTTTTGTCTTGCCTGTTTCTCCCATCTAGCTACCACTGCCTGTGATCCAGTGGTGGAAGAGCACTTCCGCAGAAGCCTTGGCAAGAATTACAAGGAGCCTGAGCCAGTGGCAAACTCTGTGTCCATCACAGGATCAGTTGATGACCACTTTGCCAAAGCACTTGGAGATACATGGCTTCAAATTAAAGCTGCAAAGGATGGAGTGTCCAGCAGTCCTGAGTCTGCCTCAAGGCGGGGCCAATCTTCCCCTTCTTCCCACATGGTCAATCATAATCATTCGCCCTCTGTAGTCTCATGAAGAGAGCGGATCATCACACTTCCGAATTTGCATGGTTTGACTGAGCTTTGAATAGTGTTGGGGTGAGGAGAGATTAGTTTTCAACACGTTTTTGTGTACTTGTTTGGTATTTGTACAAGGGTGCCCTTAAAGATGATAGCAGGAACTATTTGATAAAGATCTATATGATGTAGCATCCTTTTTTTCCTGCCTCAGTTACCAAAGAAACCTCTGATGCAAGCATCTGCTACCCCTTTCAAAAAAATGCATGCTAATCCACAAAAAAGCCATTACACACACAGTTGGTTGACCCAAATGCTTTTTGCTTCTATTAGTTTCTTGACACTACGATTTGCCTGGTTTGCTCTCTCCCCTCTCCCCCCCCCCTGAAGTAATTTTGTATGTATATACTTGAAAAAGAACTGTCATGTATGATTTGCACTATTGGAGGAGGACTAAAGTTGCATGGCAACTTTATGCATGATGCTAATATCCTGAAGGCAAACTGCTGAAAAAAAGGGTTTAAGTGACATTTCTATCAGTTTTTTTTTTTTAAACTGCTTTGGAAGGGGAAGTCTCATACAGGTTATAGGTCTTTCTTTAGATTTCAGGTGCTTAGTGCTTGTAACTGGACTGCATAACTTACAGACCACACGGGCATTTAATTTTTTCTAAACACTGCAGTTTGTTAGAATAGAGCTGAGGATGGAGAGTTCAATAGTGCTTAAAGATGCATGTTATGAAAAATAGCTGGTATCTATTAATGTATAGACTGTAATACTTATTAGCTTTTCTTCAGAATTAGTTTATTTTTGTCAGTAACAGTCCTAGATATACTTACTGCTGGTACAGTTGTACTCTGATTCACTTTATTAGCAGCCAGCCAGAGAGGGCAGCCTCAGGACAGGCCTCATAAATGAAGCAGTTTAGAAATATATGATGCGTGGTACAGGATGCTATAGCTTTGTGCATGAGTGAATAACCATTTATGTTTGCATTACTGTCTGCTTAACATGAATTTGCTTCCTAAAACTAGAAGTCTGTGTAATCCAACTTTAACTAGCTACAGAAACTGCTACCTTTAAATATCTTGGACAACAGATTGTTACAGTTTGTGAAATATGAGCTTTAATTTTTAAGCTTACTCATAAACCTAGGCCAAGGCAGCATACATTCCTCCAGTAGAAAACGTTATACAGGTATTACTGCATTTATTATAATTTGCTATATTAATAGCTACTAACTAGACATTAGGTAATAGAGGCAGGCATAAAAACACAGCTGTGTTAGTAATAAAGTGCTTCTCATCTTTTTGTTAAATGTAACTATTCTCCCCCCCCCAATACATTCCAGCATCCCAGTACAGTTACAAGTAGTGCTTTTTTTTTTTTGTTTGTTTGTTTAAAATACTGGGTTACCTGAAGAGACTGGTTCTATATAGAAAGTTATGATTAGTTGGAAGATGAACTACATGTGATGTATTATGGACTGTTACAGTATTGGGTCCATTGTGGCTTTTATTTTAATTTGTTTTTATGTTAAGCTGTTTTAATTTGAGAAAATATCAGAAGATTGGCTCTTACTCATGTTGAGAGGGTGGCTGCTCAATTTTTTTAAAAACAAAAACAAGCCCCCAGTTTCACACATTTCATTACCATCTTACTGGGTAGTCAACGCTTACCTGCTTTGGCATTCAGTACCCTACTCTCTGTAGGAAAATTGTTAAAAGAACACTTTTTTATATAGGTAACTTTAAGACCATCGTTACGCTGTGCGTAAAGAATGTACAGAGAAATTTGTAGGTATTTTTTGAGGAACAATTAATTTGTTAATGATATGTAGCTATTTAATTTTTCCCTTTCCTTTATTGTAATCATTCATTTTTTTGTTTGGAGAAAAAAGTTGATCTTTTTTTGTTGTAGATTTGTCTGTAATACATTAAAAAAGTGCAGGAACACAGTTATTCTATGAGAACACTGCA
Organism: Terrapene triunguis; assembly: GCF_002925995.2. Taxonomy (NCBI): domain Eukaryota; kingdom Metazoa; phylum Chordata; order Testudines; family Emydidae; genus Terrapene; species Terrapene triunguis. Next base: position 2,523,841 of record NW_020664583.1, read on the forward strand.
TTAGCATTAATAGCCACTAGTTTGTTACTGCTACAGGCTACTGAGCATTATAACAGTAAAATACTAATACTGTAGATGGACTCTGTGGAAAATGTGACTCCTTCTACATTTCTTTGTAAACACAAATGTTTTTAAAGCTAATATTTTCAGTAATAGCTGTTTTACAAGGTCACATTTACTTATCTGAGATAGGTAAATGGATGTGGGGCAATAAAGATTTAATGTGATATGTCCAGTAAAAACAAATATATTAAACACAATTATGTCATGAAAGCCAAAGGGTTAGGGGGAAAGTAAACTCACCATAATAACGCATAGTGAAGTTTCTTCACAGAGCCATGTTATCTGCTAAAGTTCAGTCTGAAAGATTCTCTCCGTGTTTGTAAATCTGTAATATACCATTCTTTTGTGGCCTTGTTTCACCTGGGGAAAAGAAAAAAAGGTTTGGCAGGCCATCTTTTTTTTTTTTGTACTTAAAAAGTAGCCTTAAAGAACAATAAAGTGCTCTTAAATCACAGGTGTGTACATATTCTTCTTTGTAATTTGGTTAAAAAGGAAGTATTGAAAATGACCATCTTACCTTTGCTAGGGTTGGAGTAAGGGAACAATGCATCAAACTGGGATCTTTCCCTGCTAGATGGAGACAGGCCTAGACCACTGTCCTTGCACCCCATTTCTCCATGCAGCATATATATCCTGCTGAGAATATAGCCAGTGATGAATAGCAGTTAGGGACACGTATGTGGGACGATATAGATCATACAAAAGCTGCCATGGCTCTGACCAGCACCAAGAGTTGTTCACCCACCACGTTTTGAGACATGCCAGCCACAGATAGCATTGAGTAGCTGCTGTTTTTCCCCTCTGGCAAGGGCAACTGGTTGGTAACACTTTCCACAGTTATAGTGGCTGCAATGGACCACTGTGTGGCAGACTCCAAAAAAGGCTTGTTCCTGCAGCAGTATTTAAGAATGCCAACAGTTTTGTGAGCACATCACTAGGGACATGTGTGCATTAGGGGTCAGAAGCGCAGCTCTGCCACTATAACCCATAGACACATCCTACAGCAATTAAAGGGGTTTCTCTGTTGCTGTAGGAACTCTGCCTCCCTGAGTGGTGGTGGGAGTTAGGTCAACAGAAGCATTCTTCCATCTGTCTACACCAGGTGTTAGGTCACCATAGCTACAGTGCTTAGGAGATGTGAATTTTTCACAGCCCTGAACAAGATAGCTAAATTCTGAATGTAGGCTAGGCCTGCAGTACAACCAGGGAAGCTATTGAAATATTTTTGGCACAATTCCCATTGATCAAGTCACAGAGATCTCAGCGTATCATTTCCATAGAGGACTAGAAGGCAGTTGTTCATATTTAATGCAGCTTAAGTAGCAGCCACTAAACAGTTACTGTTTTAGCAAGAGAGAATGGTCCATTCACAAATCTCTGCTATATAGGCAGTGAAGAGAAACTCACTTCTTCCCGTCCCTCACATTCTTGGAGCGTATCTACACTGTAAAACTCACCCTCTGCGGGCCAGAAGTATAGAGAGAAGGATACTTGTGTTCAGTACAGTTTTAAAAAATGTGGTTAAAATCTGCTCTGATCTAAGGAGGGGATTTTAGTGGAAAATAATTTGACTGGAAGCTGATGTCCCTAAAAATAAATGTCCTGGTACCTGATGTTCAGGAACATTCGATAACGTTCTTCAGAGAATGAGACAAATTTCAGCTCAGTCTGTAGTGGAGGTGTGTCTGCAAAAAAGATACTGCCCTGGAAGAACAAAACAGTTCAGTTATTTCACTGATAACTTGTTGCCATAGATGTTCAATAGGAATAATGTTATAGAGTGTTGTAAATTGTGTTCAAAGCATCTAAACTTCTGAAAAAATATGCCAGGAATTAAGTGCGCATACATTGGTGTTAGAGACTGAGAACACAGCAAAATTAATTAGCTTTAACATATTTGAAAAACATCCCTCTCTGTAACTACCCATAGAAGCCTAAATACACAAAGTAAGTGGCCTTTGGAAGGGGAGTTAGCTACAATGGTCTGTTGTCTGAACAGTGCTTTAGATACCACCAAAGGGGTGTAAAAATTCCAGTGCACACTAGTATGATGTGCACTAACTGGTCCATATGGACCTTGCTAGTGCACACATGTTCTCTAGTGTGTGTTAGTGTAGTACTGTATCATACAGGATTATATTAATGTACATCAGGGAACCACGGCAGCAGTCAACAAAGGCTATGTCTAGACTTCAATCACAGGGTGTGATTGCAGAACTAGCTTTGAATAGTGCACGCTTCTGACCAGGCCACCTGACTACCTTCCTGAGATTTTGGGGGGGGGGGCCTCCTACAGCTTCACTGCTCCAGGACCCAAGATAACTAGGTTAAACCTAGCTTGGATATGTCTACTTGAGCTTCAGTCACAGCCTATGCTTTCAATATAGACATACCTAAAGTCATATTATTTGATGGGGTAGTCATTGCCTATTCAAGAATGAACAAACAGACCCTGTAAGCAACAATATATTTAGTAACTGTATGTTACTAAAACAACAACAAAAACTAATGAAACCATGACATGCCTTCTTGTCTATTGCTTGTATCTCCTTTTGGTGACGACAGCATGGTTCTGAAGAGCATTTTTCTCCTGCTTTTTTTGAATTGCATCTTCAAGTTGTTATTCTGTAGACACAAAGGAAACCCAATAAGAATCTACATCTCCTTCTGCTAAATTAGTTTCATACCAGAATTTTAATTAAAAAAAAAAAAAAAAAACAGACATCACAGATGATAAACATACAGGCTACCCATCAAATTCAGGTCATTCTGAATGTTTCACTGGAATCTAAGCTTTAAATATTTCTACCTCTTCAGGCTGCAAAAGCAACCTTTAAAAAGCTGACAACAGGATAGCAACAGATTGAAACAATAGCACCAGGACAGGTGTGAACTTCCCCCATCTTGTTGGGTGAAACTTTTATGCTTACTTACACCTCCTTAGTTGCCAAACTTGTTAATAGTATCGCTGCTGAATGGTTATCAGACCTATCCATCAAATTATGCTTATCCAGTGGGGCAGCATGTATTTGGCCAGTCTCAATGTTCCATATAAAGCTGTAGCCAAATACATACAACAGCAGCAGCAATGGTAACTGAAGTAAAAACCCAGGGCTTGTCTATACTGCCCCGCAGTTTGGACTATGGAGGTGTGAATAGCAGTGTAATTCGAAGTGGTGTGCTGTGACACCCTTGTGCAGATACTGTGAGCACAAACAAAAAGGTTCCTAGTTCGTGTCACTTTAATCCTCTTCAAACAAGACTACATTAACGGGAACTAGGATCCTTTTAGTTTGCACCTGTAGCATCTACATGGCAGAGTTATAGCATAACACTTTGGTGTGCCCTGCTATTCACACCCTGTAGTCTGAATGGTGGGGCAATTTAGATACAGACCAAGTTCTGTTCTAGTTTGGATGCCAGCAACTTTTCCATTAGCAACTGTATATGTTCTTAGATGATGGGATCAGATTTCACTAGAATTCCCTGTAGATTTCTTTTAACCCTGATCCTGAGTCATCCCTGTGATAGCAGAGTAATAACTGTCATTTATAGCTGATAAAAAGGTAACCACATTTTGAATTAAAATCCACAATGGCTGTGTGAATGGTGACTTCCCCCAATATCCAAATACCACACCAATGCAGAAAGCTGCCTGTCTAGCACTTTCATGACAAGACATGTAAAAGGGACTTTAAAGGGGTCTGTGTAAGAGTTCTACTTACCAGGGCTGGCCCAGTCATTCTCAGCCGAGACAAATCTGCTTTTTGTCATTATTTTTGGTTTCAAATCTCACCATTCCTCAACAAGGATCTAATCTGCATCTTCCAGCACTACAGGAAACTCTCATTCCAAAACTGAGGCCTCTGGTTTCAGCTAGGCCATCTCCGTAAAGAGGGAGAGAGAAGACTGACTGTCCACAGATCCAGATTTATATTTAACTAAACTAACAGCATGTCATATGTACTTAAGGGGTTTTCTAAAGTAATCACTTAAGCAAGGCCTCCCAAGAGGACAAAGCCATGCCAGATATAACTAGTCATCTATACTGTTCATGCACACTCCACCCTACAAGTCCCACATCAGAGAATGCACCTACAGTAACTCCTCACTTAACGTTGTCCTGGTTAATGTTGTTTTGTTATGTCGCTGATCTATTAGCGAACATGCTTGTTTAAAGTTGTGCAATGCTCCCTTATAATGTTGTTTGGCAGCTGCCTGTTCTGTTCACTGCTTGCAGGAAGAGCAGCCCCTTGGAGCTAGCTGGTGGGGGTTTAGAACCAGGATGGGCAGGCAGCCCCACATCAGCTCCCCAAGTTCCCTGTGCGGCAGCCGCCCAGCAGGCTATCAATTGTCGGGCAGTTCAGCTGTCCCTCCCCGCACTGCCATGTGCTGCTCCTTGCTGTGCAGGGGATGGGGGGGAAGAGCGATGCTGATGTCAGGGTGTACCCCTCCCCCGGCACCTTTACCCCATTTCCACAGGGGGGGGGGGGGAAGCACGAGACAGGGCTCAGGATATAGGGAGCTTGCTGGCAGCAGCTGCTGTCTCAACTTGCTGATCTACTTAAAAAGGCAGTGTACTTACAGTGGGGTCAGCGTACTTAAAGGGGCAATGTGTGTCTCTCTCTCTCTCACACACACATCCACAAGGTCAAAGTAACAGGCGTTTTAACTATCCCTTACTGGAAGTTCAAATGGGTTCTCTCCTCTTAAATGTGTTTTCCTGCATCTAAAAGGAGCAACTGTCTTTGGTTGTGGGTTTGGTTTATTTGTCATTTATGGATCGCTAAATAATAGCTCTCTTGTCCTTCAGTCCTAGAACGCTCCCTTCTGGTTCCATTGGGCTCTTTCCCACGACATGCACAAGGAGGCCTGTGTGTCCAGAGAGCGAGTACTAGTCACCATGTTTCAGGGATATGTGTTCTTTTTGTGCGGGAAGGGGGGAGATGTTTATAGCCATGTGGGGGGCATAGCAAGTGCTGCCTTCAGGCCTCAAAGAGTCAATGGAATCCATGGGTACGTATGGATCCACTGTTCCAGATCTCAGGGCTATTTGGTGCGCACACAACTACTCTGTGAACCTCTTTTGGTACCAGCACAATTCAGGTATTACACTGCCATTAACACCCAAGGCTGCAATCTAGATGTACCCTAGGTCTCTTCCTCTCCTTGTTATTAACCCATTTAGTATATACGATTGAAAGTCATCTTTGGTTTTGAGTCAATGCCCATTTTTTCCTGTTTCAGGACAGATTAAATGACTTCAAGAGCGGTGTTCTCAGTCTTTTCCTAGATTAGGTTTGATTTTTCTGGTTACAAGTTTTACAAGTATATTGATTTGCATTTAATAAGTTTTCTTGCCCCATTCCACTGACTACATTTGACCATTACATGTTTGCAAAATTAATATACTTTGAGTCCAGTGCTTATTAACACAAAGGCGTCTTTACACTGCCCTGCCAGAGAAAAGGGATCTAGACCTGGTTGCAAGTCACACTGTCTACGTGTTGTAAAGGGACGTTAGTGTAAATGAGAATCAGGGTTCCCTCTCTTCCCAGTTGCGTGAAGGAAGCTCTCCTGTTACCATGTGCATGGCAATGGCCCCCTTTCCCAGACCTGCTCACTATTACTTAGTTTTACCTACAGACTCGCAGCATAACTTCCAGAATACTAAATATTAATGTAACCCTTTTTTTCAAAAAAGCAAACATGGTTCTTACTGGGCAGGCACAGAAATGTAGGGCTGGGAGGGACTTCAAGAGGTCATCTAGTCCATCCTTCACAATAAGGCAGGATTAAGTAAACCTAGACCATCTCTGACAGATATCTGTCTAACTTGATGGGGATTCCACAACCTCTCTAGGTAACCTGTTCCAGTGCCTAACTATCCTTACAGTTAAAAAGTTTTTTCTAATATCCAACCTAAATCTCCCTTGCTGCAAACTAAGCTGATTACTTCTTTTCCTACCCTGGGGGGACATGGAAAACAGTTGATCATCTTCCTCTTTACAACAGCCCTTCACATATTTGAAGGCTGTTATGTCTTCCCTCAGCCTTCTCTTCTCTAGACTAAATATGCTCAATTCTTTCAACCTTTCCTCATAGGTCAGGTTTTCTAAATCTTTTTTCATTTTTGTTGCTCTCCTCTGGATCCAACTTATCCATATCTTTCTTGAGGTGTGGTGCCCAGATTTGAACACAGTGCTTCCTTCAACTGACACCTCACCAGCATCAAGCAGAGCCGGACAATTACATATGACACTTCTGTTAATACATCCCAGAATGACACTTGTTTTTTCCTCAACAGCACCAAACTATTGACCCTTATTCAATTTGTAATGCACTATAACCACTAGATCCTTTTCTGTAGTGCTGCTGCCTCACCAATTCTTCCCTATGGCTCCATCCATGAAGGGGAATGAATGCTGCAGTCAGACTACCATTAACAGGCTTTTATAGATTTCACCCTTAAAATGGACAGGGCTTGGAGGGAAGCATGCCCTATGAACAATCCCCTTTTCCCAAAAACTACACGGAGCCGCAACATACACAGACTTTTTCATCCTAAACCCTTTGCCCTGTAGAGGAGAGTATAGGGATTGTTGCATTTGGTTTTAAGCTTATTCCCCATATGTCCCACTCCCAGTACACGACTCAGAGTGAAAAACATTATATTGAAGATAGCCAACAGAAGTATCCCCAAGAGTCATTAAATATGAAATTCTCACATTCCTCTTTGTGGTAGAATTAGGAGACCAATTTATCATACAACATTACTTTAATGTATGGTCTTTCATAGTTTGCTACTTACTGTATCACTTCAGAGGAGTATTTATATCCAACTAACAAGTGTCTCTGTTAGCCACAGCTGGCGTGGGATTAATCAAAGGAACATGCTGATTTTCATGAATTTATAGCTCAACAGAGGTGGAGAAACAAAAGTAGTCTATTGAAAGAGAAATTCTAAGTTATGACAAAGCAGTTACTCAGTTCCAGTAAGAACACACTTCATAAGATTGACATAAAACCATTTCAGCCTTTCTTGCTTATAGGATGACTAGTTAGGCTGTTCATTGTTGGATTATTCACTCTGGTTTTACATTTTATTTTGTTATGAAGCAGCTTTCATAAATGCCAAGCAGGACATCTGTCTTCTCTCTAACACAAAGACAGATACAAAGGCATCTGTCAACATACAGTGGAGTAAGCCACACATCTGCTGTATTCAATAGTTGAAAATCTGCTTATCTTGAAAACTGTTACTCACTTTTTGCAAATATGATGCAAGCAGCATACTTCTGATTGTATGTGTTGCAACTCACGATAGAGCCAACAGTGCCTTTTCATGTTCAACAATGAGGGGTCAAACCTTCAACATCTTGAACTACTGAAGTAATTTATTTGTTATCCATATGTATAGCTATGACATTCAATCTAAATTGTATAAACAATATACAATTCAACTGCCCTGAATCCAGTTTTTTGGAAACTAAGTGGTGCAATTGCAGTTTCTTGAGAACTAAATTTTACAGTTAATAAGAAAACTTTCCATACCTGGAAAAAAAAATCTGTTCTGTGCTGAACCGGTATACACTCCTATATACTTGTCTATAATTTAATGAATCAAGTACATCCTGAAATTAGACTCATAGACTTTAAGGCCAGAAGGGACCATTGTGATCATCTAGTCTGACGTCCTGCACATTGCAGGCCACAGAACCTCATCCACCCACTCCTGTAATAGACCCCTCACCTCTAGCTGAGTTACTGAAGTCCTCAAATAATGGTTTAAAGACTTCTGGTTACAGAGAATCCACCATTTACACTAGTTTAAATCAGCAAATGACCCGTGCCCCATGCTGCAAAGGAAGGAGAAAAACTCCCAGGGTCTCTGTCAATCTGACCCAGGGGAAAATTTCTTCCTGACCCCAAATATGGCAATCAGTTAGACCCTGAGCATGTGGGCAAGACCCACCAGCCAGACACCTGGGAAAGAATTTGTTGCAGTAACTTAGAGACCCCCCACCCCCCAATCTGGTGTCCCATCACCAGCCATTTGAGATATTTGCCGCTAATAAATGTAGATCGGCTACATGCCACTGTAGGCAGTCTCATCGTACCACCCCCTCCATAAATGTATCAGGCTCAGTCTTGAAACAAGTTAGGTTTTCTGCCCTCACTGCTCCCCTTGGTTACCACTGGAAATGGCCAAAACCAGCTACCTTCAAAGGACCAGGCAAGACCCACCTGTTCACACAGGACTTGTGACCATCTCGGTTCATTGCCAGGGAGCGTAGAATGCCAGTGGGTCAGCACCTTGTGCGACCTAGGGCTGCTCAGTGCCAAGGGTCCAGCACCTCTAGTCAAATCTCAGTCTGTGGGAGGGCTGGTGGGGAGTGGGGACAGGAGGGGTGTTCAGGTGGGGCAAGGGGCTAATGAACAAGCCCCTCCCATCTAAAGATCTGGGCTCTAGTGGCTTTGGTCACAAGGGAAAAGGAATAATGTAGTGGCCTCTCATCCTGGCCTTTAGGGAAGCACCACAGGTTTTCCACCATCTCAGGAGAGGCCCAAGGCTGAGGTTAGCAGGGAGGGCTGGGCAGGCCAGGGTTGGGGTGCAGCAGCAAAGCTGGATGGGGGGGGGGGCAGGACTCTCAGAACATGGGAAAACCCCAAACTAGAACAGCAAGGGACAGAGTGATGGCAGCTGCCCCTGCATACAGATGCTGGAGGCTTCACCTCTGCAGAGCTGGAGGGAGTTCAATACTTCTGAACTGGTGTGGCAATAAAGGCAGTAGCCCCAGCTGTCCTCTGCCCCAGGAGCCTAAGCCTGGCTCTGCTCCAAGGGTCACTGCGTGGGCTGTTTGCTACAAGGTCGGCTGGCCAATATCAGCCGCTACATCCACGGCCTCAATTCCCAGCTCCCAGATCATAATGATCAAAATTTACCTTCCAGGTGACATTTCCCTCAGGGCTCTGATTGAGGTTGGACGGCTGGAAGTTCCAGATCATTCATTTCTTCAGAAATACTGCATTCATTAACCTATGGCACCAAATGGAAGGGAACACAGTTACAGATGTGACATTATTGCAAAAAAATTGTTTTATTTATAAGAGCCCCTTGGAATCTGAACTCCATTAATTTAGCCTGACAGTTTTATGCATCATGCATATTCACAGGTGTGTTACTGTAGGATTGCTTATGGATACTGCCATGTATTTCATTTTATTTTTTTAAATACAGATACGAGCATTGAAGCATTTGTTTTGAAAATAAAACACACAAAAAGAATTAAAAAAGAGATCTAAGAAATGCTTAAATTTGAGGCCTTCTCACCTCAGCTGTGCCCTCTAACTTGAAAGATGTCAGAATGACAGCCAGTCATCTTCCCTCAACAGAACAATTCCCTGATTTGCCAACTTGCCCTAAACCCTCTCATGGAGGGATCCCATCTAGGAGTAAAAGGTTAGTTTTGTTTCCGTGCCCACTTAATTCTTTCCCACTCTGCTGAGATGCCCAGAAGATGTCAACTAGATTCAATTGTGATGATTTTATGATTTGGACTGAGAAATGGGCCAGCTAGCCACTTAAGTTATGTCTGCAGCTGTAAGTACACAGAATCTGGGAGGTGTAATTTCCAACTCGGTAGATGTACACACACTAGTTCTGCTTGAGCTAGCACACTAAAAATAGCAGTGTGGCTGCAGAAGCCTGGGTGGTGACTTGGGTTAGCCACCCAAGTTCGTACCTAGGATCTCAGACAGGATTGTACTTGGGTGGCTAGCTCACCACAATCACACATGGCTCAAGTAGCACATTTTAGCACATTGGCTCAAGTAGCATCTACCTGAGTGGGAATCACATCTTCCAGCTACCGGGTAGACATACCTTACATTGCAATCAGGAGGTATGATTAGAACACATGCAGACATACCCAAGCTAGCTTGAATCTGGCTAGCCCTGCCCGCCCAGGACCCTGGGTACATACTTGAGCAGCTGCCACCCATGCTGACATGGCTTCACTGCTATTGTTACTCAGGCTAACTAGATCAAAGCTAGCATGGGTGTGTCTACATGTGCTGTGATCACATCTCCTGATTGCTGCAGGGTAGACATAATCTAACTAAAAACTTTCAATCTCTGCTGATCCAGGGCCTCATTCAAATGGGCCACCCAGAGGTGAAAAATCTCTATTTTTTCATCATTGATTACCTGAGCGACCCATTCCCTTCTAAATTATTGCAATTTTGCTATTTTTCTTTTCTTTGCATCGTTTACGTTTGAAAATGAGCTTAATTAAAATGAGAAATGTGACTGAGGAATTAACAATCTTAGTCAGTTGGCAGGGGCCACTATTTGTTTATTTTATTTATTTTTTTAAAGCACATACACACTATCACCAATTATACAGGGACATGCAAAGAATGTCAAAGCCAAGTCACTCCCCTGTGCTGTAAATGCCTTTGCTTGTTGCTTCCTCTAACAACTGCTAACTTTTCATCAAGTATTTGCAAAAGTCTCAGCTCCACAGCAGCTTCCATATCTCCCTTAGGAATTTGAAAAGTAAGATCAGGGAAGCCACTTCTTAACCACTGGGACTGTTTTAGCAAATGGGTAACTGAAACCAGTAATCCTATTTATTTTAAAGCAAAACAATGATGTCTTCAGGTGAACTTGAACAAAAGTTGTTGTTCTGTTGCGTATGCACCTTTGACTCTGGAGAAAGAATGGATTGGATCTTGTGAAAGTATAAAGAAATAGCTAGTCTAACTAGAAGCATTGGTTAACAGGAAGAGCACAATGCTTTCCTAACAATGATAAAGATGTGGCTTTTGGACCGTATGTTAAAAGATGTCCTGAATGAGAAGCGACCTGAGCAAACGTGAAATCATTTTAGTTCTTCGAGTGATTGCTCATATCGATTCCAATTAGGTGTGTGTGCGTCATGTGCACAGTCGTCAGCAAATTTTTCCCCTGGCAGCACCCGTTGGGTCAGCTGTGGAACCCCCTGGAGTAGCGCCTTCATGGGGCTCAATATATGACCCTGCCGACCCGGCGCCTCCTCAGTTCCTTCTTACCACCAGTGATGGTCATTGGAACTGTGGTGTCTTGCTCAGCAAGATTTACCACGTTTCCCTAGCCTAGTTTGTTCTTTATTCGTTATACGTTAGTTTAATTTTTAGTTAGTGTTGTACTTAGCAGTTGGGCTGGGGGGTTTACCCTCCGTCCCAACAGCTTTTTCTTGGGAGGGCTTTCAGGCCCGAGTCCCACGGGTTCAAGCCCTGCAAGTCCTGCTCCAAGCCCATGCCAATGGGTGACCCCCACAACGCTTGTCTGAAGTGTCTGGGGGAGGCTCACCTAGCCGATCGGTGCAGGATTTGTAAAGGGTTTCGCCCCAGAACCAAAATGGAGCAAGACTTTTGCCTCAAGCAGCTCCTTATGGAGGCAGCACGTAGACCCCAGCCTCCACTGGCGCAGCAGGACCCGGCGCTGAGTTCTTCGGTGCATAGCGCCCTGGCGACGGTCTCTGGCAGAGACCTGAGACACTGCCGCTCCCCAGCGCTGAAACCGGCGGGATCGACCTGGCACCACTCCCACTCCCTGGTGCAGAAGCAGCACCGGAAACAAGAGAGGAGCAGCTCTCCCTCCCAGCCGCCCACCCTTCTGGAACCAGCCGCCATCCTCCCCGAACACCTTTGCGGCTGCGAGGAACCTCATTGCCATGACAGTGCCGAGGTCACCCATGATTCACGCCAAGCCTCCGGTACCACATCGTATGGCACTGTCTTGAGGCAAATCAGTGATGCTCCAGCCCTTGGCACCGCTGATAGAATCGTGGCACTGCTCAGAGTCCCAGCACTGCTCGCAATTGCGGCACCAGTCGGACTCGTGGCACTGCTCCAGGTCGCGCCACCGCTCCTGATTGCGACCTCGATCCACATGTCGGTCCCCATCACGCAACAGGTCCCGGACCCGGCACTGACGCCGCTCAGCGACCCCGCGCAGCTCCAGATCGCAGCACTGCTCCCCAGCCTCACAGCACCGCTTGCCGGATCAGCTCCGCTTGGCACCGCCCTGGCCCTTGCGGTCCCAATCCCGGTCTGCGGACTCAGAGGCGGGATCTAGGTACTCAGAGCGGGGCCGACACCAGTCAGATCGTGGATGTTCTGAGGTGGGAACAGGGCTGTGGCCTGTGCAGTGGCCATTCTGGACCCCGGGGGCGTACCACCACGCCCAGAGCACCCAGTCTAAAGGCTCCTGATCGGCCATCTCTGAACCGAGAGTGCCGGAGGCCTCCGCCAGTCCCCCCAACCCTAGGGGTGCTGAGGAGGCGTTGTGCCCCCACCCGCCCTCGGAACCAATTCCAACTCTGGTTCCTGAGCCTGGTCCAGCCAGCAAGACAGGTCACGAGGTTCCCGATGAGCAGGAGGGACAGGAGGACCCTGTTCCCCCATTAGCCAACTTGTCCTCCTCCCCAGATGAGGCCATTGCAGGCATTTCCGTCTCCGGACTGCCTCCCATAGACAGCCACGCCTACCAGGACCTCCTTCGCAGGGTGGCACGCAACATGGGTCGGCAGACCGAGGAGGTGGTGGAATCAGAGGACCCGGTGGTCGACATTTTGGCCCCAAAGGTCCTTCGAGGGTGGCTCTGCCCCTCATCAAAACTATACAGGCCGATGCCAAGACCATCTGGCAGACCCCGGCCTCCATCCCTCCCACTGCCAAGGGCGTTGAGAGGAAGTACTTCGTACCCTCAAAGGGGTATGAATACCTCTTTATGCACCCGCAGCCTTGTTCATTGGTGGTTGTGGCAGTAAATGAAAAGGAGAGGCAGGGGCAACAAGCCCCAGCGCCTAAGTCAAAGGAGGCCAAACGCCTGGACTTGTTTGGACGTAAGGTGTACTCCATGGGGGGGCTCCAGCTCAGGATTGCCAAGCAGCAGGCAATTCTGAGCCGGTATAACTTCAACTCCTGGAACTAGAGGCTCAAGTTCAAGGAGCTTGTGCCAACTGAGTCCAGGGAGGAGTTTGGAGTTATAGTGGAGGAGGGCAAGGCGGTGGCACGGACCTCTTTATAGGCCTCACTGGACGCTGTGGACTCAGTGGTGTGCACCTTGTCCTCTGGTATCGCCATGAGGCGCACCTCATGGTTGCAAGCCTCCTACGCTTCATGGTCAACCACAAGCATTACTAATTAATTGTCCTACCATTCGGCCTCTCAACAGCCCCCCGAGTGTTCACCAAGTGCGTGTCGGTCGTGGCTGCTTTCCTCCGTCGTCAGCAGGTGCAAGTATATCCCTACCTCGACCACTGGTTGCTCAGGGCCGCACCAGGGCACAGGTGCAGTCCCAAATCTGTTTGGTCAGGTGCACCTTTGAGCAACTGGGTCTCCTCCTCAATTTGGGGAAGTCAACCTTGAAACCGACCCAAAGAACAGAATTCACTGGGGCAGTGTTAGACTTGGTTCAGGCGTGAGCCCTTCTGCCGGAGTCCCGATTCCGAGCCATCATGGACATAATTCAAAGCCTCCAGCAATTCCCAACCATGACCGGAAGGGGGTGCCTGAGTCTCCTCGGCCACATGGCTGCTTGGACTTATGTGACCCGGCACGCCAGGCTGCAGCTCAGACCGTTGCAGGCATGGCTCACCTTGGCCTACCGCCCACGGCGCAACAGCTTGAACTCAATAGTCACGGTGCCAGGGCAGGTCCTCACGTCCCTCCGCTGGTGGCTCAACCCCCAAGTGGTGTGCGAAGGAGTCCCCTTCCACAACCCTCAACCTTCCTTGTCTCTGGTTATGGACGTGTCGGCTCTGGAATGGGGTGCGCATCTTGGGGACCTCCAGACACAGTGCCTGTGGTCACAGGACGAGCTCTCCCTACATATCAACATCAAGGAGCTGAAACAGTAAGGCTTGGTGGCGTCCTCCATAAGGGTACACCTAGCTGCTATCTTGGCCTTCCACCCAGGAGGGTCTGGTCGATCCATCTTTGCCAACCCAAAGATTTGGACCACCTACATCCCCAGATCCGGCAGCCTGTTCCTGCGTGGGACCTTAACCTGGTCCTCTCCAGGTTCATGGAGCCCCCTTCGAACCATTGGCAACTTGCTCTCTCCTGTATCTATCTTGGAAGGTAGCTTTCCTGGTCGCTATTCCGTCTGCGAGGAGAGTGTCAGAGCTAAAGGCCCTCACCTCTGACCCACCTTACATGGTTTTCCATAGGGAGAAGGTGCAACTCAGACAGCACCCAGCCTTTCTCCCCAAGGTGGCGTCACACTTCCACACCAGTCAGGACATTTTCCTGCCCGTCTTTTACCCTAAGCCTCATGCCAGTAGCCATGAGCAGAGGCTGCACTTCCTTGATGTTCGACGAGCACTAGCGTTCTACATCGAGCGCACTTAGCCGTTCAGAAAGTCGAGCCAGTTGTTCATAGTGGTGGCAGACCGGATGAAAGAGCTCCTGGTCTCATCTCAAAGAATATCCTCCAGGATCATGTCATGCATCCGCACGTGCTACGAGCTGGCCAAAGTACCGACCCCAGCTCTTATGGCACACTCCACGAAGGCCCAGGTCCTGATCCAAGAAATCTGCAGGGCAGCAACTTGGTCCGCGGTGCATACCTTCACATCTCACTATGCCATCGTCTGGCATGCCAGAGACGATGCGGCTTTTGGCAGAGCAGTGCTGCAATCAGTGTTTTCTTAACTCTGACCCCACCACCTAGGTAAGGCTTGGGAGTCACCTAATTGGAATCAATCTGAGCAATCACTCGAAGAAGAAAAAATGGTTACTCACCTCTCGTAACTGTTGTTCTTCGAGATGTGTTGCTCATATCCATTCCAAACCCGCCCGCTTTCCCTTCTGTTGGAGTAGCCGGCAAGAAGGAACTGAGGAGGCGCCGGGTCGGCAGGGTCAGATATTGAGCGCCATGAAGGCGCCACTCCAGGGGGCTCCACGGCTGACCCGACGGGTGCTGCTAGGGGAAAAACTTTCCGATGACTGTGCACGCGGTGCGAGCACACCTAATTGGAATGGATATGAGCAACACATCTCGAAGAACAACAGTTACAAGAGGTGAGTAACTGTTTTTTTGTTTGTTTTTTTTTAAAAGGTTCAAGGTTGAGAACTCTAAAAGTCAAAGTCCTCAAGTTACAGACTAAGTGTACTAATGTGTGTCTGTAGTGGTCCCTCAGACTCGGGTGTGGAGGGAGGCCACTCTGTGCTGCTGTGTCTGGCAAACAAGCAGTTTATGGCTCTGGCCCTTAGGTAGGGTGACCAGATGTCCCGATTTTATAGGGACAGTCCCGATTTTTGGGTCTTTTTCTTATATAGGCTCCTATTACCCCCCACCGCCTGTCCCGATTTTTCACACTTGCTGTCTGGTCACCCTACCCTTAGGTAGGACAGAACACCCAACAGTCCAAAGGCTCAGGCCCTCAGGTAGGGTGGAGCACCAAATAGACTCTTGCCTGTTGTTCTAGATCAGGCAGACAAATACAGACCTCCTGGCCTGAGGTGGGGAGGTTGGCACCCCAGGGGAAGTTGACAGCAGGGAGTAGGGGAAATGGCCCACCCTACTCCACTGGGTCCCAGTCTGGTTACTGCGGGCAGGGAATGCGCCAAGTCATCACCGACGCCAGCCCCTTCTCAGCCTGGGCCACCTCCTACCTTCATTGGGGGGACTGCAGCTCCCAGCCCTGGCTCTGCAGGCAAGTCCCTCCTGACTCATGCAGGGAGGGGGCAGAGGGGAAAAGCAGTGTGCGACAGAGGGAGAGGGCAAGAAGAGCGAATGGGGGGTGGGGCATCAGGGGGAAGGGATAGGGCAGGAGCAAGGTCTCAGGGGAAGGGGCGGGGCAGGGATGAGGTCTGGGGGGGGAGGGGAGAGGCGGGACAGGTCCTCAGGGGAAAGGGGAGGTTCCGGTACTCCTGCTGGAGTGTCTGGTTTTTAAATATTACAAAGTTGCCAACACTACCTCCATCTCCTCGGGGTATTCGGCAAGTGGCAGTCCAGGAAGCTCCTTGGGGTCCCTGTCGGTAGACAGTTTTAGCAGTTCCTCCAGGTCCTCAGCACTGCAGGGATCCTCTTCAGGTTCCTGCTCAAACAGCGGCTGGGAGACATCTGCCTCCTTCGGCGGCTCCAGCCCAACTGACCTGCAGAGCCTGCCTTTTATATTTTCAGTCATGCCCCTCTGCTTCTGGCAGGAGGGCGGGGCTGGGATGGCTCCGCCCACCAGGGGGAGCGTAGTGGTCCCTCATGCTCTGGTTCAGAGGGAGGCCACTCTGCCTCATGATAGTCTCCAAAGTACTGTTAGTCCACCCTCAGAGGAGTGTTCTATGCCAGTTCTCTCCATAACTTCCTTTCTGGTCACAAGGTGGTCAGTCAGAAATATGGTTTAAAATTACATGCAAAAATGACACATTGAATGCAGCATTAAGGTTTTGAGGTTGTGACAAAGTTCCTTCTCTATCTTGGTGGGTCCTGCGCTTATTGGCAGATTTTCTTGCCTCAGAGATTCACCATGTGGGTTGGGGAACAGCCAGCCCAGAGACCTTCCCCTCTGGTAGAACCCACAGTCCAGGACAATTGGGAGGTTTGGGGGGAACCCGGTCCCACCCTCTGCTCCGGGTTCCAGCCCAGGGCCCTGTGGACTGCAGCTGTCTAGAGTGCCTCCTGGAACAGCTGCACAACAGCTACAATTCCCTGGGCTACTTCCCCATGGCCTCCTCCTAACACCTTCTTTATCCTCACCACAGGACCTTCTTCTTGGTGTCTGTTAATGCTTATACTCTACTCCTCAGTCCTCCAGCAGCACGTCCTCTCACTCCCAGCTCCTTACACACCCACACCAGAAGCTGAAGTGAGCTCCTTTTTAAAACCCAGGTGCCCTGATTAGCCTGCCTTAATTGATTCTAGCAGCTTCTTGATTGGCTGCAGGTGTTCTAATCAGCCTGTCTGCCTTAATTGTTTCCAGAAAGTTCCTGATTGTTCTGGAACCTTCCCTGTTACCTTACCCAGGGAAAAGAGACCTACTTAATCTGGGGCTAATATATCTGCCTTCTATCACTCTCCTTTTTTTTTTTTTTTTTTTTTTTTTTTTTTTTTTTTTTTTTTTTTT
>NW_020664583.1:2541120-2696214 GCF_002925995.2 Terrapene triunguis
TTTGACCTTCAAATAAGAGAGGGGTAAAGCTGGGGATGCTATTAATAACCATGTCCTGGGCCAGACACTCCCTCTTCCATGGGAAACCCTAGAGAGAGGAAATAGCTGCAAAGATTCCCCATCAAGTTCTGATGCGATTTTTCCATCCACAGCAAGGCATATCCTCCTCGTCCCTCCACCATGGGGCCTTCCACTGAACGTGATGGATCTCCAAGTGTCTGGGGCAGGCCAGGAAAAAAAAAAAAAAAAAATCACTCTCCTGTAGCCATCTGGCCTGACCCTGTCACAAGGTCAAGTGCTCAGGTGTCAAGAAATTCTGAAGTTCTTTGAAAAACATGAGGTTATTGCATCTGAGAGACTTCCATGGCAAAACTGGCGGAGTTTATAATTAAAAAAAAATCATGCTTTTGTTCCTGCCAGGCGTCCTGCCAGCTTATAAATTCATCTGGAACTTGAGAGTCAAACTGTGTCCTTTCAGGATGATGCAAAATCTCCTGTAGTAAAAAGATTTCCTTGGTCAAATAGTGCCTTCATTTACACTTGTGCAACCGTATTGTTTAATCCAACACACATAAGCGGCGAGTTATATTCCCACGTGGTGCCTGGGCACCAGCAATATTCAGAGCCCAGCTCCACCAACATTTGGGGCCAGGTGTCCGCCCCGGCCCCACCTGCCGCCCCCCCCCCTCGCACCTCCCCTGAGTGTCCCCCGGCCCCCTGTTGCTGCCCCCACTTGCCTTTCCGGGGCCCCGGAGCAGAGAGTCACTGTCTCTTCCGTACAACTCCATGCTGCCTCCCTGCAGCAACTGCTGCCGCAGGTCTTAGTGCCCCCCATCTCAACTGCCAGGGCGGACTGACTGAGCCTGCCCTTCCACCTCAGACCCTTCCCTTTTCTGGTGGGACCCTCCAGCAGCACAGCCCCCGCCCTGCAGTCACCGCTCCTGCTCCATGCTGGGCAAGGAGGCAGCCCCATCCCTCACCCCCAGTGAGGCTACAGTCAGGGGCAACAGCAGGGAAGGAGGCACACAGGGGAGGCGAGGGAGATTCCTGGACCTGAGAGGGGCCCTAGGAGCACATGCAGTGACAGTGGTGGGGGTGAGTGTGCTCCTGGGGGGGGGCAGGAAAGGGGGGCTCCTCCCCCAGAGCTTGCTGCTGATGGCAGGGAAAGGG
Source organism: Terrapene triunguis (assembly GCF_002925995.2). Lineage (NCBI taxonomy): Eukaryota > Metazoa > Chordata > Testudines > Emydidae > Terrapene > Terrapene triunguis. Next base: position 2,542,291 of record NW_020664583.1, read on the forward strand.
CTGGGGGGAGTCGTTCTCTCTGGCCCCTGTCCCGGAGCAGCCTGCCTGCACCCTAAATTCATCCCCAGCCCTGCCCCACCCCAGAGCCCACACCCCCAGCCAGAGCTTTCACCCCATTACTGCACCCTCTACCCTAGCCCTGAGCCCCTCCAACCCCCCAAACACCTTATCTCCAGTCCCAGCCAGAGCCCTCATCCCCCTGCACTCCAACCCTCTGTGTTAGCCCTGAGCCTCTCCAACACCACAAACCTCTCATCTCCAGTCCCAGCCAGAGCCCTCATCCCCCTGCAACCTAACCCTCTGCCCGAGCCCTGAGCCCCTCCAGCACCCCAAACATCTTATCCCCAATCCCAGCCAGAGCCCTCATCCCCCTGCATCCAACCCTCTGCCCCAGCCTTGAGCCTCTCTAACACCCCAAACCCCCCGCCCCCAGACAGAGCCCTCACCTCCCACACTCCTACTCTCGCCCTGATCCCCTCCCACACCCAAACCCCTCATTCCCACCCCTAGACAGAGCCCTCACCTCCCACACTCCTACTCTCGCCCTGAGCCCCTCCCACACCCAAACCCCTCATCTGCAGCCACACGCCACAGCCCTCACCCCTGCACCTCTCCATCCCCAAACTCCCTCCCAGAACCTGCACCCCCTCCCATCCCCAAACTCCCTCCCAGAGCCTGCACCCTGCACCCCAATCCCCTGCCCCAGCCTAGAGCCTGCACCCCAGACCTCCTCCTCCACCCAAACTCCCTCCCAGAGCCTTGGGCAGGTGGGAGGCGGAGTTTGGGCAGGTTCTGGGCACCACCAAAATTTCTACAAACCTGCCACCCCTGCCAACACACAAACACTTTCCCCTGGGAAATACAGGGAAGTATAAGAGGGTGGTAAAATTCTCCTATAGCCCCACCCTGTTAGCTGATGTCTGAACTCTACCAATTTTCAGGGGAAGCATGAGAAATGCCTGAGGCAATGCTTAAGGTCTGAGCCAATAATGGGCCCTCCCACAGCCACTAAACACATCATTAAGGAAAGAGAAGTCAATTAAGGCAGGAGGGATATTCACACACTTATTTACATTTGGAAAAGCTTCTCCTTCCTGCAGTTAACTCCCATCCTCTCATTAAATACCTCCCACTCTCCAAGCAAATCAAATCAATCAGCTCTTCCCTCATCAGAAAAATCAGTTTCATCCCCATATCATCAATACAATTGAACCTGCCTCACACCAAATCAATTCAACCCTCTTTCACACTCAGTATCCCCTTAGCAGACAGAGGAGCAGTCAAAAGGAGTCTGCAACAGAGCTTTCCTCCTCTTCATCACCTACACAGACTTGGTGGTGGGCCAGCCATGGAGATGGGAGAGCATCCTCACACAGCCCTCAACAGTAGTAGACAGCACTGGCAGGATCTTCATCTTGCAATGCAAATGCAACAGTCCCTTTATCCCCCTCAGGTCTAGTACATGTGGTTATTGCCCTGGCCAATGATAACGAGAGCAGAATCTGACCCATCATTAATAAGTAGCTTATAAAGAGCTGTACTAACCACTACACTGATCATTAACCAACACCAATTCAGGAGTTCTTATATTACAAACTATGTCCAAAAAATACAACTTTAAAAGATTTTCCTGACCTACTTTACAAACAAACTGCCTTTAAACCCGTTCCTATCAAAACTCGCCATAGTTTTCATGTACAGTATTTTACTAGTTCTTTGAACTGACTTTTTGAATAATAAAATAAGTTTCACCTTTGAACTATTAATAGCTCAGCAGTCTATAGTCAGAATGCCAATTTCCAGAGCTCAACAGAAATAAAATGATCAACTAATCCAATATGATTAGCTGTCTGGTATAGAAAGGAAATAATGCATAATTTCTGCTAAATATGTGACCCTGCTATTAGAAAATCCCACCACATTAGCCCTACTTCAGCACTTCTTTGCACTGTTACACCGCCGCTCACAAACTGATTTCCTGTCTTTATATTATTTAGGAAAAAGCAATAGCACTGTTTCTGTATTACTTGCACTCGCCTCAGTCTATTCTTTTTTTCTGCATAGTAGGAAGGGGTGGAGAATGGATCAATATCCAGGCAAAACATTCAAACAGCTGAGCAGTCTAACCTCCTACCTATGTATCTTGGTGACAAATTTTTTGCATAAATGCCAGAAGGTAATGTAGTAGTTTCTGTGAATATTAACAAATATTATCATCTACATAAACGTACTGTCTCATAGTAACTATATAATTAACCTGTGCCATCATTGTACTTGTAATTTGTGGTATGTCAATGATCAGTTTGCAAATGCATTTGCATACATTTGGAAGTATATTTTACAGTACTGTCAATCCAGAACATTCTAAAGTCATGGCCCAAAAATCATGAGACCAGCTTTAAAATTCTGAGATTTAAAAAAAAAAAAAATTAAATCTAGGGTTGTTTTTGTTTTGACTTCTGGTTTTTGAGCTATTAGGGTTCATGTTTTCAAACTTTTCTCCACAACCACAGGGCCAAATATGTACTTTTTAAAAGACAAAAGCTGAGATTCTCACATAACAACATGACTCCAGGAGCTGGGGCTTTTAGAAAAAGACCAAATAGCACAAGATTGGTGGTAAAACTGTGAAAGTTGGCAAAACTGTGATCTATCCTACTAGTCAAGCACACAGAATGATTAATGGGTAGCAGTACAGTCCTGGGAAAACCAATAACCTGACCTTGCATTCTGGGATTTGAAAATGTAAATATGGAATTTGATTAAGATACAAGTGAAATCTAAAACAATTCAGGGACATCAAAAACACTCAGATAACAGGGAGGAGGTTGGGTCAGGAATTCAAAGTAGGGGGACAAGGTAATTTTAGATAAGGCTAAAGGGGTTCACAACTGTATTTCATCTGTCTTAATCTCCTCGGCTTCCGAGGAAAATATAGCATGTATCAAATAATAGTTTATGCATCAATTAGGAGGAAAAACATAACCGTATTTGAACGACAGCTGAAAATTAAGTCAGAGGTCTATCACCTACTTCATATACATTGAGATCTTCTTCCAGGTTGTGAATTACTAAAGATATATGGCCAGAGTGGGAATTAAATGCTGGTCCATCAGGTCCCACACCGAAGTTAGGAAATGCACAATGCAAGACAAAGCGGCCTGGCCTTTGAATTGAGGAGGTGCCCACTTTAAAACCTTCTCACTAGGCTGCAATCTCACAACCTCAAGCTCCAAGGCAGCCAGGTCCTGGGAATAAGGGGTTCTGGTACTGCAGGAATATCCTCTGTGTGAGGATCCATCAGGACCCAGGTGCCGAAGGTCTAATTCCTCTCCAGATACAAATAATCAGTGTTTCCCTCCTGGTCTAAAGTGTTTGATGTGAGGGGTGGCAGTGTGCAGTGATGCTCTGCTGCTGCAAGGGAGGGGCAGAAAGCAGAGAGCTGGCTGACCTGGGAGATTCAGGACTGGTTGGCTGGGCAGAGCACAGAGACTGCTTCAACTGGGCCTCAGCCCCAGGGCTTGAGCAACTTGTGGGAGGAACTCCGATGAGGAAGTCAGGACTAGGCCCCAGAATAGCTTGGCATAGCGAGGGTGTGAATGTGCTGAGAACTGCCAGCAACCATGCGGGGTGGGGTGGGGGGGAAGAATCATGTCAGTGAAAAAAGGCTCTAGAGCAAAAGTATGAGAAGAAAATAAATGGGTCCCAAACTGCCCAAAACCTCTGGTAACACATCTGGTGGGGAATCCCCCAAATTGGGGCTTACCTGGTCCACTGTCCCTGGTGTCTGGGGTAAAGACTGAAGATAATGATTCTCATGACTGATGTCCTTCTTGACCTCTCCAAATGTTCTTTCTCCTGGCTCTTTCTTCTCTGTGTCATGTTTTTTCTTTTTCCTTTCCACTCTGCCTCTTCGTTATAGCTCCTGTCTTCCTGCTAGAAGAGGGAAGAAAGAGGAAGGATTAGCGGGGATCCAATTTTGGTGGAGGCTGTGAGGCAGATTATACTGTTGGCCAGGAAGGCTTTATTAGGAGTTTTGTCTTTTAGGGTGTATAACTCTGGGAAAGAAGTAGCTGATTAGGTTAAATCATATACACTGAACCCAAGGCAATATTTAACACCTAAGTAAAAAGGGCCTTATTTCCAGAAGTGCTTGGCACTTTGGTGATATGCCTCTTCCACCAATGAAATAATCTCAGTGAGTACATTGAAGACCCAAGCCTCCTGCTGAAGGAGTGAAGGATTTCAATCTGGATAGCTCTTGTGCGCACATTGAGAGAGGAGGAGGTTACTTGCCTGTAACTGGAGGTTCTTCAAGATGTGTAGTCCCTATCTGTATTCCACTGACGGTTATGCACATGGCACATGCACATAACCCTCAGTGGAATACAACAGGGACCATCACTCGAAGAAGTTGTTCCCTTGTTGCTTTGGCAAATAAGTGGCCATTTTGTTTTCAGCCATATTTTTATGAAGATCAATTTCTTCCATACCTCTTTTTTTCACACAAGGTTAACTGGGGGACATTTAGCCATCAGCTATGCTATAAAATGGTGATAAAATCTGAAGAATTCCAACATATTACAACTGATCACACCTTATTTACATCTCTGTAGTTAATTATCTAGCAATCATTCAACATATCATTACTCAAGGACTATTGTTCTCTCTCTCTCATATAGATGTGATATAGAATGATGTATTTATATAAAAAAACTCCGACTGACTGAGAAAAGGTTGTTAAGTGAGAATGATGAATGTGAATTGCTGAATGTAAGCACTAGATCCTTGTATGCTGTGTTAGGTGATAGACTGTTTATAGTTACCACAAGCCAAATGTATCTTTCAGGAATTTATGAAGTTGCTTTTTTAGATTTTAAGTATATAAAAATAATTGATGTTTTGACTTGCAGCAGAGGAGAGACATATTTGATGCAGGTGTTTTGGAAGCATGTTTATGTTTGGTGAGAGGAAGTACTGGACTCTGAACCAACCACAAGGAAGGGGAACACCGAAATATATTGAAAACACCAGCCTAGCCCTTCCCCCCTCATCTTCAGAATCTGTTCTTACTACTTATTCCTTCTGCTTTGTCACTGTCAAAGTCAACATGCCGGCTTTCTCCGGCTGAGGGATCCAGCTCTTTCACCTGAAGGGACGAGAACCCCAAAGAGAAGCCCCATGCCAAGATTTTCTCGAAGTCCGTTTTGAATTACTTGCTGGTGAAAATTCATAGCTTGGTTATAGATACTGAAGTTGAAACCCTGGCTAATGGGGCCAGGATTTCACCCTGAGAATCAAACCTTTGACTTGGGTTCAGTTTTCTTCTCTTTGTCAGATTTACAGTGAGACCAGATAATCTCTGAGAGCAGACAACATCTAACTATGTTTGTGCAAACGGTACTAACAGCAGTCAGGCTCACAAGGTTGCTGCTTCAAAGGTTCTAACACTTTCCCTGATCTATGTAGACAGGGTTTCTTGGCTGTTCATTTTTCCTGGGCATAGTGTTTCAAAACTCTAACACAGACCAAAATAGCTAGAAAGGGCATTTCTTTGCTTTGAAAAGCACAGTTTTCCAGGAAACCTCCTGACATCCCGCCCCACCATGTTCAAACAACATAGGCCAAATTCATCCTTGGCTTAAGTCCACTGAAGTCAGTGGAGATCTGGCCAGTGGTCCAAATTCATTGGTGACTTTAAATTCAAAGCAAGTTACATATGAGATATCAGTGGGTCAAAAATATATACAAGTGTTGAAGTGGGGTAACTTGCACCAATTTGGCATTCACTGGCTATGGAAAATGAGTGTAAGGTGTATGCAGAGGTGGCAAAAGGAACAGAAGTCAGAGTAGGAATAACGTGTGGTGTGGGAATGGAAGATTGATTTTATAAGTTCCTGTTAGTTATCTTTCCCGCTGCACCCTTTCTGCCCCCTTGCCATGGAAAATACATTATTTCTTCACATGAATGTCAAATTGGAGCAAGTTACATTTACATTTACACCCTCAATTAATTTATCCCAAAGACTTTAAAGACTTTAATGGGAGTTGAAGCAACTTACCCTAGAGATGAGTTTGGCCCAATCATTTAAGAGATTCAACTCACTCAATGATTTTAAAGATGACGATGGTAGGAAATATAACCTGGATGAACAACATGACAGTCTAGCACTTTTACACACTCAGGGCTAGCAAAAATTCTATTGCAGCTCCTCAGTTTTTCATTTGAATAATTACTTGTAGCTCCCTGACCACTCCAGAAAGAGCATCATCCAGAGAATAGAACACCTTAAACAATAGAAACGGCAATACAAACCAGGAATCAATATTAAAAGTTAACAGTAGGTTCATTTATTCAATCTTTTAAACATAGACTGCAATTTTTAAAATACATGCTAAATGGTAAGATTGTCTTCAAATCTGAGATCATGCTCCTCTTTGAGCCATAAAATAGAAGGCCAAGGATTTTCAAAAGTGGCTAGTGATTTTGGGTGCCCAACTTGAGACCCCTTTTAAGAAGGCTGGTTTTCAATAGGTGAGTGCTCAGCAGCACTTTCTGAAAATCAAGACCCTGGTAAGGTGTCTCAAGTCGGGCATTCACAAATTGAGGCAGCTAATATCATTAGTCAATTTGGAAAATCTTGGCCAAAATGAGTTAATTAAAAGGCATTAATAGACTTGTGTTAGAGATGAGAGATATTTATACTATTATTATTTATAATACAGTAATGTCTAGATGTCCCAACCAAGATTGAGGCCCCATTGTGCTAGGCACTCTATAAAAAAATCACAGTGAGAGACAGTATCTGCCCCAAAGAACTTACAGGTTAAAAATCCAAGACAGACAAAGAGTGGGTGGGGAAACAGTGATGTGAAGATGGGTAGACTTGCCCTGCAGGTCAGGGGCAGCATCAGGAACAGGAGGCAGAGTCTCTTACTCAAAGTCCACTGTCTTATCCACTGGGCCATGCTGGCTCCCCAACTCTGTAATTGCTTTTGGAGATGATAACGTTTTCTTGAATACAAATATATCTTTAGTCGTCACAGAAGTGAACAATTCATATTATCTCAAAACTGTTAGTACCAGTGTACAATAGCTTGATTGAGAAATTTTCTGAAGTCACAATCATTCAGGAGTTCAAAAACACTGAAGAACAATATAATGACTAAATCTTAGTAGGTCATGCTTAAAAACAATGCACAACACTGTTTGTCATAGTGGGCAGACAGATTGCCTCCTACATGCAAGATACAGATGACATTTACATCATATTCATTTTCAACATCCCAAGTTAATATATATTTCCGTCTCCATTTTCAATTCATTTTTAGGCATCAAGGTGCTTGACACTAGTCCCCCTCAGATTCTACGCATGATCCCCAGCTGCTACCATTCTATGAGGCAGCTAAGTAAAGTAACAGATACTATCGCTTGTTGGTAACAGTGCTAGAATATCAACAGCAACATAGGCAAACTCTATTTGTACACAACATAATTTTATCACATGAGCATAATTTGACTTGTTCCCCTTCTCATCCCTACATACATGAACAAGCAATTTCCAAGAAGCCTATTTGAAGTCTGTCAAGCTGGATCTGAGCTGGTTGATGCAATTGCATTCCCTCAGTGCACTACAGTCCCTAAGAAACTAGAGTACTTTACTGCTAGGATTTGTGAAAGCACAAGTTATGCATGGTGTACATCACGGTGTCAGCAATAATATTTTGACTGGATTCCATATACTGGTTGTTGCCCGACAGATTTAATACTGCAAAATTGACATCGTTCATTCATTCCACGAGCTGACATGCTACTGTACATGAAACCACAAATGCCGATGAGGCTCAGAAGCCCAGCATGCAAGAGCAACCTCTGCTCACATTAATACACAATAAAACCTCCTTGTCCTTGTCAAGGCACATCTTCCTTCCCAGTGAACTTTCTAGGTGCTTATCCAAGGGTGGAATTAGAAGATATTTGCAGTGAGCACTGCCCTGCAATAAATGCTTGGGAAGAGGATAGGTGGGGATTTAAGGAAATGTATGATTAGACTTTAACCTGGCTGTATGGTAGCCACCTCAACTACCAAACTCTTATTTAGAATAGAAAATATTTAGCACTGTTTCATATCTGTGTGACCAAACTATAATCAGATTATTACATTTATCTAGCACCTATCATCTCAAAGGATACCAAAGCACAGTACAAATGACAATATGCAACTATTGCTTCAACAATCACTGAAAAACAGTCACCTTTGGAGTGGAATGCAGCAGTTTGAATTTGCTTGTTAAGATTTTTTTCTGTTAACAACAACACAGCAACCCTACATGATAGTCTGACAGACAGCAAAGAACAGAAGAGAAACTGCAGCAGCAATTTGGGTAGACAAAATGAAATTGCCCAAAATGAACCTGGCTAGGACACCAGGGTTGACGAATCCCCCTTCCATTACAGAAGGTGTTAGGGGATCTTTTTAGGTCCTAGATTTTGTTTCTCATCTGAAAGATAACTGCTGTGACAGCACAGTTCTTCCTAACACTGTGCCAGGGTTTGGTAAAGTACTGATTCACTCAGAAGAAAGACCACCCCCTAGGAGCACCTGGGCTTTCTTTAGAGGTCACTTATTAAGCTCTAACCAGGCTAGCCCTTCCTAGTTGGTGAGAACTGACGTAATCAGAGGACAGTCAGAGGATATAGCTATAGACTCTGTCTTACTAAAGTCTATCTATTCCTGGAATTACATTTTTTGCTGCTGTTTAAACAAAGAAACACTGCTTCATTACTCTACAACAAAAATCAGGGCATGTTACTCCAGTGCAACATTCTCTTTCCTGAAAGCAGTGAATAAAATGACCCGGACAAGCAATCTAACTCTTCACAATGAGCAAATTGCCTTTGATAATCTGATGGCCACATTTTGCAGTGGTGTCACAGGGCATTTTGGCTAAGAAGTGCAGATTTGGCCTTGAGGTCAGAAGAATGCAGCAGACAGGAACCCCATGGGAGAACAGCTCATTTCCTGGGTGCACCTGTGACTCCCAGCAAAGAAGTAGGATGTGTTTTGGGTCTATCTATTTCAATGGTGTATTAAAAGGCAGTTCTAACTGAAAAGTGTTGCTTTCAGGAAAAATACAATTGGGATCTAACTCTTACCCTTCAGTGATTTGAGGCTGCATGCTCATTGGGAGCAGGGGGGTTGGAAATATTTACAAATATTTGAGTGGGAAGCTAAAGCATGGGACATAAAAAGTGACGCCTCTACCTACTGGATGACACTTATCCACAGAGAGAGCTATTGCCTGTTTTCCATGGTAAAAATAAGTTGTTTCAGAAGAAACAATTGTTTTTCTTTTCATTGTTTGTTAAAATAATAATGGGAAAAAATTATGCTCTCACACTCAGCTGTTTCCCCCGTTGCACATTGGCAGTATATTAGGAATACTGTGTAACAACAATATCTTGTACGTTACAATTATTTTAGTCATGAATAATATCTTGAATTAACGTATGGTGTCTACTGCTTTAAATGAACTTCAAAATAGGTGATTTAAAGGATTCAAAAAGATAATTGCACTGAACATGTATTAGTCAGTGTTGGCAAGGATGCTTTTACTATTTAAAAAACCAACAACAACTGATGCAAGCATTAAAGTTAGAACAACAGAGTCTCCATTTAGGAAATGGGCAATCCAAACAAAGCTTGGCAGTGATGTCATTTTATTTATACACTCTCTGAGTCATAGATTCCTGAGGAAGTGGCAACTCCTACAGAACTACTGTATAAGAGGGAGACTTCAGAGAGTTAAAAATATGTAAAAAAAAAAAATTTTTAAAGCTATGCAAACCAAACAAATCTATTTAAGAGAATCCCTTTACTCTTTATTTGCACTAATTTGGGAGGGGGTCATGGCTAAAATATAAATGTAGGTTATTAATATTTCCCTCCCACCCCGTGTTCATTCATATTTTACCCCCATGAATGGACAGTGCTTCAATCCAGTAAACACTGAGGAAAAAAGTGAAGTTGTAACTGGGCATCAGTGTGCAAGCTGTCAAAACATAATCCAAAGGTTAATTTCCACCAAGGTTGAACTGGTTTTGGAACCACTCAGTTCTTAAGTTAGGCATGTTTCCATTAGCTGGGAGCAGTTCCTGATGTGCTCCTCCACACCCACATCCAGCCCATACTGGTTTGATTTAGAAACTAGAGCAATGAGAAGCCATCCTGCACCCTCAGGAGCACCAATTAGCTTCCTGCAGCACTGTCTACTCTTGGCAGGGATGCATGAATCAAAGTTAAGTAAGACAGTTCACACAATACTAAGTGCAAGAGAAGGGAGTGTAGAAGAGGGGGAAGGAAACATTACTGACCTGGTCCGTGAGAACGAGATTGGATTTCACTCTTCCTATTATTCTTTATGTAGAGCCTAAAAGCGGGCAAGGTGATTCACAAACAAATCAAAAGACATGGATCCCCCTTCCCAGAGAGCTCATAATTTAAATCCCTGATCCTGCAAAGGTAAGTTAATCACTTGCTTAAGTTTTTGCACGATAAGAGACTAAACAGAGACATGGCACAACTAAAGAAGAGGAAAAAGGGAAGGTAGAGTAAGGGAGTGTGACAGGAAGAGAAAGGATACAAATCAAGATCATACATTTGCTTAGCAATACAGCATTATGCATGTGTTATTGGCATTTCTGTTAGATTACTCAAAATATTTTAGTTAGAGATCTTTATTTTTAATATTTTATTTAAAATAACAAATTAAAATGCCTATTTTAGTCAAGCAGTTAGTGTTACCACAAAGTAGAGAGCTCCACAAGAGCTATCTGGGCCAATGTCTTAGTGACTCAATGCTTAAAACAAGTCCAAAAAGATTTGGAAAATTAGCCATTGTCCATGGCAAGGGGCCAAAGGTTGGCAATACTAAGGATATTGGATGAAGGTGCGTTCTCCATGGAATTTGATATTTTTCACTTCAATAGTTGAATATGCTGCACAAATGAGAAAATAAACACACACTTCTTTTTAATGATCATGCTGAATTCCTGAAGTAATGCAGAGAAACCCTGCACTGATTTGGAAAGATGCATCACACATGCATGTAGAACCATGGTATTTTTAAACCCTGCTAGGCCTCCATAGAGATTCTGGTCAGCTGCAGAAAAAAATATAGAGACATGGTATCAGAATGGGACACCTAGATTTGGTCTCCATTGATTAGGAAGATAGGAATTGCCAGACTGGATCAGACCAAAGGTCCATCTAAGTCCAGAATCCTGTCTCCAACAATGGCCAGCACCAGATGCTTCAGAAGAAGGTGCAAAAAGTCTCCTACATAGGAAATTTCATTATCATTTGGCAGGATTTCCCCCAAGGACAATAACATCTGCAATGAAGTTGGAAAATGTTGAAAAAGAGAATAGCTGAGGATCCCATCCATGTCAAAAGATTTGGACAGAAATGATAATGTACTAGGGAAGTCTTGCAGACTGTGTTTCTTAGCAAACCTGCTAATGTTTATCATCCTTCACATGTTTCTTTAATTGCTTTCTTTGGACTATGGCTCCTTATTTGTCTCTAAGCAAACTATTGCATTACCATTTTTAAAAAATGTTAGATTTTAAAACATAGATAATTCATCAAGAAAAATACACATCACACTGTTTATTCCCTCTTTACCTTCTGATGTGTCCTAACACATGAAGATATAGTGTAGCATATAAGTGAATGGCTACTTGCACCCATGATAGAGAAATGTGTTTCTTTTTCTATATATAGAATAGAAACATCTCTTTTATATTGGCAGAATGAGAAGAAAGGTCAATTGTATATTTATTTAGAACACATTTATTTTTGAAAGAATGTGACCTATCCCTTCTGTCCCCCTAATAACTGAGAGGAGACTAAATTAGGTTTGAACACTTAAAACGTGGCTATACTCTGAAAAATGACTGTAAAAAGGGCTCCGTTGGACCACTGGTCAATCTTTATGGATCTCAGTAATTCCATTGCAAATGCAGTCAGTTTTTTTCCGAGCTCACCAACTCTGGAACTGTCTCCTGGGATCTCACAGATCTTTTCACATATTATTGCCATTAATAGAGGTTCTATAACCAAATTCTGAACTCAGTTACAACTGAGCAACCCTATCATTTCAAAATCTGCCTTTAGTCATATCTGAGCAATTCTATTGTATACAGATTATGCTCTCAGTGACACCTGTGCACCTCGATGGACTTCAAAAGAGGTGCACAGGTGTCCTTATGGGAAGAATCTGCCTCTGAAATTGGAACTTGGTTAACAACTGAATTAAATTCATATTTTTGAAGTGGTGTTGGAGCTGCAGCGTTAGCCAGAGTAAAAATTCATCTTTGTCACTCGTGCTGACATAATGCTATAGACACAGAAAGAGCAGATCAGTTGAAGAAGGTGCCACTTTTACAGTCTCTTTTCAGAGCAGAATCATAATTGAAGATCTTTTTCTGCCTTGGGAAATTAAAGCTAATTGTACATTCTATGGATTTGATTCCTTAGCACTTTCACATGTTTTGATGTGTGGTGGATGGAGCAGGAGGAAGTGCAATGGAGCTCACAGGGAAGTTGGAAATAGGGAAACTCTTCAAAGTAAAGTAGCCCTATGAGCCACTGTTTCAATGTATTGCAATGTGCAAATTGGAATTCTAGCTAAACCTACAGTGAAGTTATTCTGGGAGGGGCAAAAATGTCACTACAAGAGGATTCTACTATGTATGTTAAATTTTCATTATGTCCAAAACCCCCACACCAATAATAGTTATTTAAAAGTTAACAGGCAGGTAGGATGGATGGGGAAGAAATATGTAACATATTGCTCTATTCTATTAATGGTACTGTGACGTTGTGCAGTCTATATGGTTTTATAAAAACATGATAATAAGTGAATATAATGTAACTGGGATATGCTTCGTGCAAAAGGTCTCTTGCAAGGTATCATTACAAAGCTCATAATCTACTGAGTGTGATCATCCTATTTGTAGAAATGTACCACTCTTGTATCTAAAACTAGAAATATAAAACATAACTCTGAGGGCCTATTGTAATTATGTAAAGCGTGGGCCATTAATGGTGGTTTGGAATCTTGATGACTCCCATTAACAAGGACCATTGTCTGCAGATGGCTGTGTTTACCTGTTAGTCTTCCTGTATGTGTGTGTGCTGGCAAGTGGGCAATGAAGTCTTGCAGTGACATGTGATCATGTCACCTGAACTGGAATCCATCTTTAACCTGGTGCTTTTCCGGTGAGGGGGGGTGGAAATCCAGAGGGACAAAGGGTTCCTGCCTTATGCAAAAGATATATAAAGGGGTGGAAGAGAACAAAGGGAAGAGGAGCCATCATGAAGAATCCCCTAGCTACCACCTAAGCTGGAACAAGAGCTGTACCAGGGGAAAGAATTGTGCCCAGGCCTGGAAGGTGTCCAGTCTAAGAAAAAACTTACTGAAGCATCTCTGAGGGTGAGATTATCTGTATTCAGTTTGATTAGGCATAGATTTGCACATTTTATTTTATTTTGCTTGGTGACTCACTTTGTTCTATCTGTTACTACTTGGAACCACTTAAATCCTATTCTCTGCATTTAATAAAATCACTTTTTCCTTATTAATTAACTCAGAGTATGTGTTAATACCTGGGGGAGCAAACAACTGTGCATATCTCTCTATCAGTGTTATAGAGGGCGAACAATTTATGAGTTTACCCTGTATAAGCTTTATACAGGGTAAAACAGATTTATTTGGGTTTAGACCCCATTGGGAGTTAGGCATCTGAGTGCTAAAGACAAGCACACTTCTGTGAGCTGTTTTCAGGTAAACTTGCAGCTTTGGGGCAAGTTATTCAGACCCTGGGTCTGTGTTGGAGCAGATGGGAGTGTCTGGCTCAGCAAGACAGGGTGCTGGAGTCCTGAGCTGGCAGGGAAAACAGAAGCAGGGGTAGTCTTGGCACGTCAGGTGGCAGCTCCCAAGGGGGTTTCTGTGATCCAACCCGTCACAGGTACTTGCATCACACATGAAAGGTGAATATAGTCAATCTTTACATGCAGAAGATTTATTCAGAAAGTGCAGAGTGAAAGAGGAGGAACAAGAGTTCAAAACCAGCAAAAAGGATATGTCAGTTTATAGCACTGGAGTTCACTCAGGGTCAAATCCCTCCCTCCTGCATAGAGCTATGGGTAACCAGGCTCTAATGGAGGCAGGATGCAGAGGGCATTGAAACCTACCTTCCTAAGCTCACGTAAGCCCATGTGCTGGGGTAGCAGCCAGAGCCCCTCTGCACCAGATGCACTGGGCCTGAAAATTCTGTTAATGAGAGTTTTGTCATTGATTTCAGTGAAGCCAGGATTTCACCCTAGATATTGGGGCCACTGGATTTGTGTGAACATAGACCCCATGGGCCTATCCGATTGTGTTTTTTCAGGCCAGCCTATGGGAAGCTGGCACAGAGAGTCTTTCCACGGTGCAAAGAGGTTCTTTTATTTGTCCCCACATTGTATCTGTGTCCTTGTTTATTATGGCTATGTTGCCATGTGAGGGGGCCTGAGCTAGCCTCATGCAGCAGATTCTCAGCTGGTGCAAGTGGTCACATCTCCACTAACTTCATTGGAGCTATGACAGTTTATACCTGCTGAAGATCTGCCCCAGTGGCTAAATTTCACTCCTAAAACACAGATTACAAACACATATGGCAAGTGCATGAACAGCAGCAAACCATGAAATTGGGATTACAGCACTCAGAATTAACCTGATGGGTGTAGGTTTAGCCATAACCTAAAATAGGTTGTGTCCAAAATGTACTCTGAAACAGAAAATATCAGGTTTCTCCTTTTCATAAATGTATTATTAAGACAGGATAGCATTCTGACTGTACCCAGCAAATACATCATTGACAGAGTGGTACTAACAAAAAATTATCTTTAGTTGATGATATCTGAAAGTGAGATCTAGGCTACAATTTTCAGAGATGTTAATTCTCTGAGGGCCAAATTCATACCTGATGAATCTCTACGGAAGTCAGTGGAGTTACAGCAGAATTAAATTTGGCCTCAGATGTGTTGTGCAGATGGCACAGTTGCTCTCTAGGGTGCCGCCTGCACTGCCTTATGATCTCACTATATTTACATTAGATGTTTTGTGAAGAGGTAATAACAGCAACCTCAGAGGAAGCTACACATTCTACCACCCCAGCCAGATTGGGTAAATGTCCTAAGGGTAGTGGCAGCTGTTGGCCTGTAGAACGAAGAGATGAGTTTTGCCCTTTCATTGCCTATGAGCTCATTCCAGCAAAAATAAAATTAACTCCCCCACTCCCTGCATGAAGTTCAAATTTCAACTTCCTCCATTTAGCAGCAATAACAGCAGATGGGAGAGCTATGCCAAAACCGTGCTGCTAGTGTGAACAAGTCAGTAAATAACAGTACTTAGCGGCTTATACTATTTTAATATATGTTTTCATTCATGTGAATATATGTTTTCACTATTTCCCTCCTCAGTAAATGCTTAAAACATTTTAGAGGCAAAATAAGAACAATTTTGGTTTTCAGGGAGAAAGAAAACAGTAAAGTTAGACAACGGAAGTTTTTCCAAGTCAAACTGGAGTGTTTTGGAACATCAGACACATCTGGGAAGCATATGTACGGGAATAAGCACAGTCTGACACAGTTGTATGTTACTGAAATTACAGAGGTAAGGAAACGTCATATTAACCCTGAGTTTTAGATCTTAGATACTTCAATAGTTAAAGGGATACGTATTACTTAAAAATACAGTGCAACTTTATTTTGACAATCATAGTTTCAGATAATTGAGGGAATTTTCAATTTTATTAATAAAACCTGGGGGGACATGACCCTTTTTGGAGTTTCAGATAATCAAGT
The DNA here is from genome assembly GCF_002925995.2 of Terrapene triunguis. Lineage (NCBI taxonomy): Eukaryota > Metazoa > Chordata > Testudines > Emydidae > Terrapene > Terrapene triunguis. The sequence goes on from NW_020664583.1 coordinate 2,558,205, forward strand.
CTGCTCAATTTCAAATTAGATTTTTCCTTTTCACAATCTCTGTAACTATGAGTGATATAGATGCTGGTCTCTCTCTGCAAGCTGCCACCATACTGATACTTCCTAGCCCGAACTGCAGTCTGATGACAGCTGGACTACAAAAATTACAGCTCCTTTGAATGCATGAGAATCAGGGACTTATAAATAACCTTAGAATATGTGTTTTGTTAGTTCACGTTCATCAAAAGACCATAGTTTCCCATGCATACAAATGGAAACTGCAATTTCCCAGTGTTCATTATCAAACAGTCAAGATATCAGGTGTGTGTGTGTGTGTGTAAGTATGACTCAATAACTTATTTTATAGCTAGATTAGTAGAATATATTTTATATTACACTGGCATTCCTTAGCTGAGACAATCATTTATGGTTTTTGAAAAAAAATGTAAGTTTGCATAAGAAGAGATAACATTTTAGACATCCCATGAAGAGGGCGCTTTGTTTCATTAAAATGTCACGTAAGTTCATAATTTAGGAGCTGTGGGCACCCTCTGCTCTGGGTGAACTGACCCTTATAGAACTTCCCCCCAAATGGTATGTCAGCTTAGCAGGCAAATGAACAAGTTGATCTGACTACTACATTCAGGGACTTGGAACTTAATTAAAGGCAAGGAAAAACACAAGATAATTTGACTGATTGACTAATTGGATGGATTGCTGTACCTTTTCTTAAGGCTAAGGACAGAATGGTTTTATATGCAAAGGAAAGAATGGTTGGAAGACAACAAACAATAATGCAGTTTCCATTTTTCCTCATGAATGAAGCAATGCAAATAACCAGATTTAAGCTGTAAAAGAGGCTTAAAACTTTTTTGTTTTTGTTTTTAGCTATTTCAAGATGCAAAACAATAGATATATTTCTCTTTACATTTAGGGTGGTAATACACTTGATATTTTAAAATTTTGAGTTTCATAAATTATCCTTTTTCTCTGTGGTTCTCAAACTATGGTTTTGTGCACCAGCAAGAAATATTTCAAATGCCTCCAATGGGAGATGAGGGTTAGGACTGTTTTGATGTCCATGAACATGCTAGGTGGTGTGATTTAAGAATGTCAAAGCTGGAGAACCACTGCCTTATATATATATATCAATTACACTGTACACTTTTATCTAGCTAAGGACCTACCTTCAAAGCAATTTTTACTGTGTAATGGATCTTGCTATAAGCATCATAGCCCTCAATCAGGATATAAACACAGTTTGGTCTTCACTAGGTAGGCAATGTCAAATGATGCTTTATCCACAGTGTGGAATCATGCTACAGCTCAAGTCTTTTACAGGACTCTAATAAGATTCTGAAGCTTTGTCTGTTCCCATCTGCACAGGCAAGACCAACTGCATTATAATAAGGAGGGGTGCTAGCATGTTACAACATGATCTAACACAGTAAAAATGTGTAGGTGGATGTTTGGTTACCTTTTTCCCACTGCCTTAAATAACAATGTGATTTAATTTCCATCTATAGGGAAATTTTCTTATAGCCTGAATATTAAATAGTTATAAAATGCGACAAATCATTGAAACATGAAAAATACAATGATATTTAGGCATTGACAAGTAAAATGAAAACTGGGACAAATGAAAACACCAAAGACTATTTAAAGTGGCATATTTTATATGTAAGCTATGTTTAGAAATAGAAAAAAAATAGAAAGTGGATTTAAACAAACGCATTGCTCTAGCAAGAGTGCTATCTCATGCATAGGATAAAAATGAAAAGCAGGGGAGAATTACATCCACAGTAGAACTATTATTTTAGTTGAAGATAATGTCCCATTCATAGCACAGATGTAGATTATATTTGTTTATATTTGTAAATCAAAATGTGTAAGCAATCATTAACTTGTCAAATGACGGATTAAAAGACATCACTGAAGCCTAAAGCAGGTCATCTTCCACTTCATTCATTTGGCTTTCAGACTGTTTCATCATCACTCATGTCCCAAATCTGTAATGAGAAAACAAGCGACATTTCACTCAGTATCTCAAATATGCTTTCAAAATACCTTATAAAACCCCTAATCCAATTTAAGAGGAAGAATACATTTCATTTATGGACCATCCACTCTAGAGGTGGTTGAATAGTATTAATGAAACTAAGAGCTCAGTGGAGTCGAGGTTGTTTGGATCAGTAATCATTTGCAAACCAATCTCTTTAGTTGCACACACATTTTGGCACTTGTACTTATTCCTATAATAGTCTGAATGAATAATTTTCATTGGTTGTTTCTGAGCTATTCCTTTGGCTGTTTGCTATTCATTATGTGCGGTGTGTGGCTGGTAACTTGGTATTGTTTCTGCTTGCTGATTGCTTGACAAATTGTTACCAGGAAAATAACAAATGATGCATAATAAATAATACATATTCAATATAAAACTTTAGGAATTTGTGATCATCATCCGGAAGAATCAGTGGCCACCCAAATATTGAGAATAATCAATAGTATGACCCACAAAGAGCAGTAAATTTAATTCAAGCTGAATATATATGTGTGAATTTGTTTTCCCCCCTCATTTTTTAAAAAGTTCTATTAACCATTCAATAATTTACTGAAAAACATATTTTATGCAGCAAGATGTAATTGTATATTTACTTTGGTTTTGGGTTATGACCAAGACATATCCTGGAAACCCAACCTGGAAAACAAGGATAACGTATTCACAGAATCCCCATGGAACCTGGAGTCCTAGAGGCCATACAAATTGAAGGTAAGTTCTGTATTTTCAATCAGTTGTCAGGAAATAGAGTGACACATTTTAAAAAATGCAAAAATTTGCAATCGCGCCTGTGTACATACAGTAAGTGCACACCAGAGACATGTCTGTTCTTTCATGGAAATGCAGGTGCATTTAGCAGGTTTTATTACCATTTATTCTGGAGGCTCAGTGAGTGGTTGCCCCAGACTTTATACCCATAAGTTCAAAATCTTTGCATTCTTTCTGAAACATTCACAGAGTTCCAAATAACAAAATGGAATAATCGAAAGGGAAACCCCACAACAGAGTATGCAGTAATAGTGGAAGGTACCATAGGTCTGGGCTAAGGTTTACTGTAAAGGCCACTAACTTATGTTTGAATTTTTGTAGTTGTAAAATAAGTCTGCTATACTAAATAACCATTCTCCTTCCCCTTCCCCCCAAAAAAGTTGCAATTAGAGATGTGAAAACATAAAGAGCTAAGGCAGGGGTTCTCAAACTGGGGGTTGGGACCCCTCAGAGGGGTCGCGAGGTTATTACATGTGGGGTCATGAGCTGTCAGCTTCCACCCTAAACCCTGCTTTGCCTCCAGCATCTATAATGGTGTTAAATATATAAAAAAGTGTTTTTAATTTATAAGGGGGGGGGGGGTCGCACTTAGAGGCTTGCTATGTGAAAGGGGTCACCAGGACAAAAGTTTGAGAACCCTGAGCTAAGAAGGAAGGTCCTCTCATGGATCAGTAACTGGTGAAAAGACAGAAAACACACAGAAGGAATAAATGATTAGGTTTCAGAATGAAGAGAAGTAAATAGTAGTGTCCCCCAGGATCTTTACTGTCACCAGTGCTGCTGAACATATTCATAAATGATCTGGAAAACGGGGTAAACAGTGAGGTGGTAAAATTTGCAGACAATACAAAATTACTCAAGATAGTTAAGTCCAAAGACAGACTGCGAAGAGTTACAAAGGAATCTCACAAAACTGAGTGACTGGACAACAAAACAGCAGATGAAATTCAATGTTGATAAATGCAAAGTAGTGCACATTGGAAAACATAATCCCAACTAAATTAGCTGTTACCACTCAACAAAGAGATCTTGGAGTCATTGTGGATAGTTCTCTGAAAACATCCGCTCAATGTGCAGTGGCAGTCAAAAAACTCACTGAATGTTAGGAACCATTAAGGAAAAGGATAGATAATAAAACAGACAATATCATAATGCCACTATATAAATCCTTGATATGCCCTCACCTTGAATACTGCATGCAGTTCTGATCACCCCATCTCAAAAAAGATATATTAGAATTTGAAAAGATACAGAGAAGGGCAGCAAAGATGATTAGGGGTATGGAACAGCTTCTGTATGAGGAGATATTAAAAACACTGAGTTTTCAGCTTGGAAAAGACACGATTAAGAGGGGATATGATAGAGGTCCATAAAATCGTGACTGGTGTGGAGGATGGGAATAAAGAAGTGTTATTTACTCCTTCACATAACACAAGAACCAGGAGTCACCCAATGAAATTAATAGGTAGCAGGTTTAAAGCAAACAAAAGGAAGTACTACTTCATACAAAGCACAGTCACCCTGTGGAATTTGTTGCCAGGGGATATTGTGAAGGCCAAAACTATAATGGGGTTCAAAAAAGAACTAGATTAGTTCATGAAGGACAGGTCCATCAATGGCTACCCCATGCTCTGGGTGTCCCCAGCCTCTGACTGCCAGAAGCTGGGAGTAGACGAGTAGGATCACTCGATGATTGCCTGTTCTGTTCATTTCCTCTGACTCACCTGGCATTGGCTACTGTCAGAAAACAAGATACTGGGCTGAATGAATGTACCATTTGTCTGACCCAGTATGGCCATTTTTATGAAAAGTAAATTAGTTTGCAATGGAGTAAGAATAATTTATACTAAAAAAAAAAAAAAATTTCCTCCCCAAATCCTCACTCTTTGAATGTAAACTGTAGATTTTATATATTTCTCCCTGTCTGATTACCATTTACAGTGACTTAAATTAAATGGAATTAATTTGACTCAAAGTTATATCAGAGAATGAATTTGGTCCTATAGGAATCATACCTTAAAGCGGGACTTTAAGGAACGTAGCAAGACTACCTAGCAGGTGGTCTTTGGCTTTACTGACAGGCTGTCATAATATTAATTTTACCCTTAAGTGTGCTAGAAATTCGTCTAAAACTTAGACCATTCCATGCATGTCCCAGCTAAATGCCATGGACTGACTACCATGTCAGGTTCTTCTGACTACAAGAATAAGATTGGCATTTCCAAGGCATAGGCCTTGGACCTCAAAAGATTAGCCCATCATAATAAGTGAATCTAGGAACTATGAGCATCACCGTAGTGATCTTCTCTTTCTTAGCTGTCTCTATCGAGTATCAGGCACAGGTTATCTGCCTGGAAGTGCGGTGTGTTGACATTAGGCTGGCCACAAGATTATTCTCTTCTTTTACATCCTGACTGATGGAAAAACATATGCCAACAGAAGCACAAGATGCCAACATTTATTTAGACTGTACACTCTTCAGGGCACAGACTATCAGTATATTTTTACAGTGCCTAGCACAACAGGGTCCTGTTCTTGGTTGGCCCTGAAGCACTACTGCAATACAAATAATAAATAAAAACAACTACATTTTCAGACAGACTGTAATTGATATTTACATATAATTTCCATAAAACCTATCCCTGCAAAATATGACTTTTCTAGAATTTGGATATTTACTGACAAAGCCACACCAAAATCTGGACCAAGGAAGTCTACACACAGCTCTCTGTAAAACACATACTTTAAATGGTAAGATTTTCTCAATTCCTAAAAGTGGTTGCAAAATGGTGGTATAAAAATCCTTCTGGAAAATGCTGAAAGAACAGTATGTTTACAAAAGGAAAAAAGAGTTGATGAGCGACTTAGAGTTTGCCAATGAAAATACAAATGTCCAGCTCACCATTCAGGGTCAAGGATGTGGAAAATAAATATGAAAGAATTATCTTTAAATAGAATTTATGGTATGAATCAAGCTGACAAAAGGCAAGAAATTCAAAGTTCAGGCTGATATTCCATCCTCAACTAACCCCATTTTGAGTTTTTCAAACTTTGTAATAGCAACAAGGACAGATTTTAACCCTCACTCTTCTGTGTGTTAAAGAAAGATACTAAACACATTTACAGATTGCACAGTGGGATGAGTTGAGGACAGGGTGTCCACAATTTTCTTTTAAACAAACATAGTGAAGGAAGCCAGACTGAATGCTACAAAAGTTTTCTTTATTCACAAAAGAAATATATCATGGTCCTATCCAGCTTCCCCTCACTGTGCTAGCCGTGTATCTCATTTCTGTTCTGAACAGTGCGGGTGAGAACTTAAGAATGGCCACACTGGGTCAGACCAATGGTCCATTTAGCCCAGTATCCTGTCTGCCAACAGTGGCCAATGCCAGGTGCCTCAGAGGGAGTGAACCTAACAGGTAATGATCAAGTGATCTCATTACACAAACTAAGAATTATTTCCCCATGCTAATTTCCCCCCCTACTGTTACTCACACCTTTTTGTCAACTGTTTGAAATGGGCCACCCTGATTACCACTACAAAAGTGATTTTTCCTCCTGCTGATGATAGTCCACTTTAATTGAATTGTCTCGTTAGAATTGGTAAGGCAACCCCCAGCTTTTCATGTACTCTGTATATATATCCTCCTACTGTATTTTTCACTCCATGCATCTGATGAAATGGGTTTTAGCCCATGAAAGCTTATGCCCAAATAAATTTGTTAGTCTCTAAGATGACACAAGTACTCCTCATTGTTTTGGTGATACAGACTAACATGGCTACCACTCTGAAACATCCTTATTCACTGTCTCCAAGTAAGTTTGCCCTATATGCTTTCTTGACCTCTTTACTGAGAGTGGATGGCAAGGGTGCCAGTTGTACTGGAGATTTTTATGATCTGGACATATCTCCTTTAGGAAATCGACTGAAACGCCTGACTCATTTCAGACAGGCCTCTGGATAGCTGTTAGGTGGCAATCTTTATTAATCGCTCCTGACCTAGGGTGGATTTTAACTGGTACTTTAGAGGTGAAAGCCTCCCTATCCCATTACCTTTCCAGTCACCTTGCTCAGCCTTAATGTTTTATTTCCTAGTTACTTTCAGGTAAAGCTAGATACTGAATTTTCTAAACTATACTTTATTTTATCTTAAATCTTCTATACAAGGTTCTAAAATGTACATTTTAAAAGAACCTTAAGTTGTATTCTATGCTACAAACTATTTGCTCAGTTAACACCACCTGCCCCCAAGTTGTGTTTTAAGAGCAGTAGAAGCGATTTCTTTTGGAAACTGGTAAAAATAAAAAATAACTCAGGATCTAAGACCTGACATCCTACCACTGCTTCTTAAAGAATACAGCGGCATTTACAACTTTCCTAGGGGTGAGGATTTTGAATTTCTTATCTCATCCTGGTAAGCTGAAATACCAACTGATATTCTGTTAGGACCATAAGCTCTATGGGGCAGGGACTTTTAGTTGTATATTTACAGAGTGCCTAGTACATGGGGCCTCTAAGCTCTACCACAATACAAATAAAAATAATCACAACTACATTTCAGTTTATTTTTTCTGCCGTTGTGGGGGAGGACACTGTCTTCCACATGTTGTTGGCAAATAGATGCTTCAACAAAAAGCTAGAAAGTATAAAATCTTATGACGTAGTAATAGGAAGGACATTGGATGGTATTTTCTGGACATGTGCCCAACTTTACATATCTACAATACTTTAATGCAGAGTACCATAGTAACCTTTCTTATTTGTAGAATGCATCCAACTGCACTCAATTAGAGAGGGTAATATTTCCTAATTGTAATCTCTCCACAAACCATGCTCTTAGAAACCAGTGAGATGAAAGAGTGGAGAATATGAAAGAATTACATTTAAATAGATGATTACATATCTTCCTACCTAAATAAGATTCTTTCTAGAAGTTTTGAAAATGTTTGCAAAAGACCCGAATTGAGTTTTACAGATATTAAACCATTATGCAAACATCCTGGATTGAGACATAATATTTTTGAGAAGGATGGTAATATCTTACTCCCAAAAGAATAGGCTTTATATACAGCAGGGACAGATCACTTAGTCCAGAAGAATACCCTCTGTCTGGATCATGGCATTACAAAATTCTGGCCAGCCCCTGAGCAGACTGTGGGAGGAGCTCTTTGTGCAGGAACCAGTCAGAATTTTGTCCTATACTAAGATGCTCTGCTGCTATGACTAGTCTCCTGCTTACTGCCAGATATTGCTCCACTATGATTCACTAGAGTATCTTTCACAGCTAGGTTTTTAAAAGAATAAACACACCAACAAAAAAATTTGGCGGGGATTTGGTGTGGGGGGGAACAATTAAGCAAACTTCAAGGCAGCTCATAATTCAAAGGTGGAGCAAGCTCGTCAGGCCCAGATTAGCCCCAATATGTTAGGCTAGACAATTATACAGCTTCATCTTTGTAAGGAATCTGGGGAAATGAGTGGAAAGGAAGATGATGTGCACAACAGGAGGAATGATGAGACAATAATAAAGTAGCTCAACACTAAGTTAAAGCTTGCAGAGAGAAAGCACAAAAAACAAAAGAACAGTGCAAGAATCATTCAGCATAATATGGATCTTGATCTGCATGTCGACACTTAGGCTGGTGTATATATTCTCAGTGAAAAGCTTCTAAGATGGTCACAGCCTGATTTTTGAGGGTTACAGAAGAATGGAGTGGTCTGCTTGGGTCAAAGTTATCTCTAATGAAATTGTACATGTAGGGGCAAGTGGTGAACTAGAAGAGAAGAAGGATAATTTTATACAAAAATGAATGGCAACATTTTAAAAATCAACTAAATGACAGCAAGCTGGAAAATGCACATTAGCTGGGCATGTCAAGCTGTAATGGCAAAATATCCCTCTAGAGGGAAAGCAGCATTATATTATGTTCAGACCTGAATTACATAAACATCAATCCTGACAGCAAAGTTATAAATGTCATATGCTCTTAGTTAATAGCAACAGATCTTCCCATGAAAATGTGCTTTAACTAGATGGAAATCCAAATATTGTGAAAAAAGCAAATGAATTATTACTAGCCTTTTAAAAATTCAAATTCAATGTATTTTTTTTTAAATGCTAAAAGCAAACAGCTACATTCCCTTCATTGATGGGCAAGAAGAAAGGAGCTAGTTTATTGTGACTTTTTTAAGAGCAGCATTTTAGAAAGAGAAAGGATGTAAAAGAGGAGTGTCTAAATGACTGTTTGTTATGCCTTGCACCTTATGTCCAATAAAAGCTGTGAATTTGGGTTTTGTTTTGAGCTCCCTTTCTTCTACCGCACACCTGGGCGAATCAATCTAAGTGAAGCTATAGGTAATGACAGGGGAGGTAATAAAATAGGCAAATAATGAACCAGCTGTCAAACTTACCCAGTGTGTACAGATCTGAAGAGATTATCTGAATGCACCTGTTATGTTCAAGTACCTATATTATGTTTAAACTTCACTTTAGGGGTTCTTAAGTTTCAGATGCAAATTAAGTCTATTCAAGATTAGAGAAGCATTTCCACACTTGTTTTCTTGAAATGACAAGTATTATTTTCCTGCATAACAGGAAGGGGGGAAACCCCCAATGTATCAGGTTAACTGTTCATTCATTTCTCAGCCACTGATTCAAAACAATTTCAAAACATTAAAGGGACAATAAGTACTTGTCATTTCCTTCTCTCAACAAAGGTACCTGTAACTTCATTTCTGTGAGAACAGATACAAAAGTATTAGGTGGGTTTTTTGTGTGCGTACATGGGTGGAAATATGTAGTGACTTTTATCTGATGTGATTAAAATATATAGTGCAAATATATATAGCTAGTTATGGCCTTATAGGCAGAGTTGGAAGAACACAAGCCTGTCCGTACAGATTTTGTGTGTGCGCGCATGTATTACTGTGACTGCTCATGAAAATGATCATCTGAATGTCAAAGTAGCTATTTCAATGCATATAATGCACTCACTGCTTAGGAAAATGTAATATAAACACATACACAAATATATATCTATAAATACAAATGTTAAAGGTATAATATATATAGTATTATACATATATGTGCACATTACAAACATGTTAAAGAATAAAAAAAACCCATTGAACTGAATGTTAAGGCTGAAATTCAGCCTAGTATTAAATGTAATGCTTGAGTATCACATAAGAGCACACAACTTTACTCAAACTTCAGATACAACAAACTATAGGCTCTGATTCAGGAAACCACCTTCATTCAATTATTATTATTATTATTATTATTAATCATCATGTTTATTATGGTAGTGCCTAAGGGCCGACCAAGCGTTGGTTCTCCACTGTGTTAGGCACTGTATAAACACAGAGCAATAGACAGTCCCTGCCTCGAAGAGCTTACAATCTAAACAGACAAAACAGACACAGGGTAGGAAAGGGATAGAATACACAAGCAGGGTGAACAATGTGATGGAGGCAAAGATCCTATCAGTTCCATGATTTTTTTTCAGGGTCGGGTAGGAAGGGTGTTAGTGGGTGGGTTTATGGAAAATAGATCCTGTCAAACTAACTTGATTTTTTTGGATGAGATTATAAATTTGGTAAATAAAGGTTACAGCGTTGATGTAATATACTTCAACTTTTGTAAGATATTTGACTTGGTACCACAGAATATTTTCATTGAAAAACTAAAATTAACATGGGACTCATTAAAAACTGTCTGCCTGCTAGGTCTCAAAGTGCAATTGTAAACAGGGAATTATCATCAAGCGGGTATATTTCTAGTGTGGTCCCATATGGATCAGTTCTTGGCCCGATGCTATTTAACCATTTTATCAATGATCAGGAAAAAAATAAAATTGATAAAGCTTGCTGATAACACAAAAATTGAGGGAGTGGTAAATAACAAAAAGGACAGGTTACTTGTACAGAGCGATTGGGATTGCTTAGTTAGCTGGATGCAAGCAAACAATATGCATTTTAATATGGCTAAATATAAATGTATACATTATAGAATAAAAAATGTAGACTATATTTACAGGATGGGGGGACTCTATTCTCAGAAGCAGTAACTCTGAAAAAGATTAAGAGGTTGTGGTGGATAATCAGCTGAACATGAGCTCCCACTGCAATGCTGTAGCCAAAAGGACTAATGTGATCCTGGGATGAATAAAGAGGGGAATCTTGAGGAGTAGAGATAGAAGTGGGAGACTGTCCTGTTGAAAGTCTCTGGGTAAGGATAAAAGGGGTAAAAAACAAGGGTGATGTCATAGTATGGCCACCTAACCAAGAAGAACAGATTGATGAGGCTTTTTTTAAGCAACTAATAAAATCATTCAAACCACAGGACTTGGTGGAGATGGGGAACTTCAATTACCCAGACATCTGTTGGGAAAATTATACAGCAGGGCACAGATTATCCAGCAAGTTCTTGGAATACATTGGAGACAACTTTTTATTACAGAAGATGGAGAAAGTGACTAGGGGAGAGGCTGTTCTACATTTGATTCTGATAAATAAGGAGGAACTGGCTGAGAATTTGAAGGTGAAAGGCAGCCTGGTTGAAAGTGATCCAGAAATGACAGAGTTCATGCTTCTAAGGAATGGTAGGAGGGAAAGCAACAGAATAAAGACAATGGACTTCAAGACGGCAGACTTTAGCAAACTCAGATAATTGGTAGATAAGATCCCGTGGGAAGCAAGTCTAAGGGGAAAAAAAAGGTTCAGGACAGTTGGCAGTTTTTTAAAAGAGCTATTATTAAGGGCACGAGAAAACTACCCCAATGCGTAGGAAAGATAGGAAGTATGGTAAGAGACTCCCTGACTTAACCAGGAGATCTTCAACAACCTGACATTTAAAAAAGAGTCATAGACAAAGTGGAAAATAGGTCAAATTACGAAGGATGAATATAAAAAAACCAACACAAACATGTAGTGACAAAATTAGAAAGGCCAAGGCACAAAAAAGATTAAACTACCTAGGGACATAAAGGGTAACAAGAAAACATTTTACAAATCCATTAGAAGTAAGGTTTCAGAGTGGTAGCCGTGTTAGTCTGTATCAGCAAAAACAATGAGGAGTCCTTGTGGCACCTTAGAGACTAACAAATTTATTTGGGCATAAGCTTTCGTGGGCTAGAATCCACGAAACATCTGATGAAGTGGGTTCTAGCCCATGAAAGCTTATGCCCAAATAAATTTGTTAGTCTCTAGGATGCCATTAGAAGTAAGAGGAAGATCAAGGTTCGTTACTCAATGAGGAAGGAAAGACAACAACAGAAAATGCAGCAATGTCAGAAGTGCTAAATGCCTTTCTTGTTTCCGTTTTCACCAATAAGGTTAGCAGTGATCAGATGACAGGCTGTCTACACTACATACGCAAAAAACCCACACACACCCCCGAGCGACATAAGATATACCGACATAAGCGCTCGTGTGCACAGCACGATGTTGGCGGAAGAGCTTCTCCCACCAACATAGCTTTTGCTGCTCTTGGAGGTGGTTTTATTATGCTGACAGGAGAGCTCTCTCCTGTCAGCACAGAGCCTTCACCAGACACACTGCAGTGGTGCAGCTGTATTAGTACAGCTGCGCTGCTGCAGCACTGTACATATAGACATGGCTTACTATAGAGAACATCAGTGTAAATGGGGTAGGATCTGAGACTAAAATAGGGAAAGAACAAGTTAAGAATCACTAAGGGCTTGTCTATACTTAAAACGCTGCAGCTGCTGCACTGCTGTAGCACTTTAGTGAAGATGGTACCTACGCTGATTGCGTCTCCCATTGGCATAGATACTTCAGCTCCCCAAGAGGCAGTAGCTAGGTTGACACTGACCTAGTGCTGTCTCCACTGGGGGTTAGGTTGGTTTAACTGCATTGCTCAGAGATATTTCACATCCCTGAGTAACATAATTATACTGACCTAATTTCCTAGTGTAGACCAGGCCTAGACAAGTTAGATGTCTTCAAGTTGGCAGGGCCTGATTAAATGCATCCTAGAATATTTAAGGAACTGACTGAAGAGATCTCTTTAGCCATTAGCAATTATCTTTGAGAACTCATGGAGGACAGGAGAGATCCCAGAGGACTGGAAAAGAGCAAATATAGTACCTAACTATAAAAAGGGGAATAAGAACAACCCAGGGAATTATAAACCAGTTAACTTTGGTACCCAGAAAGATAATGGAGCAAATAATCAAACAATCAATTTGTAAGCACTTGGAAGATAATAAGGTGATAAGTAACAGTCAGCATGGATTTGTGAAGAAGAAATCATATCAAACCAACCTAATATCTTCCTTTGACAGTGTAGAAAAATTATCCTTGTCGGTGGGGTGGGGTGGGGGAGAAGCAGTAGATGTGATATATCTCAACTTCAGGAAGACTTTTGATACTGTCTCACATGACCTTCTCATACACAAACTAGGAAAACATAACCTAAATGAACCTACTATAAGGTGGGTATGCAACTGGTTGGAAAATTATACTCAGAGAGTAATTATCAATGGTTCACAACCTGGAAGGGCATATCAAATGGGGGTCCTGCAGGGATCGGTCCTAGGTCAAGTTAAACAGAATATCTTCATAAATTATTTGGATAATGGCATAGTAAAAGTTTGCAGATGATACCAAGCTGGGAGGAGTTGCAAGCACTTTGGAGGACAGGATTTGAATTCAAAATGAACTTGATAAACTGGAGAAATGGGGTTTGAAATAAATAGGATGAAATTCAACAAGGACAAATGCAAAGTACTACACATAGGAAGGAATAATCAACTGCACAAATACAAAATGAGAAATGACTGCCTAGGAAGGAGTACTGTAGAAAAAGATCTGGGGGTATAGTGGTCACAAGCTAAATAAGAGTCAATAATGTAATACTGTTGCAAAAAACATGAACAGCATTCTGGGAAGTATTAGCATAAAGGTTATAAGCAAGACTGAAAAAAATTGGGGTTGTTTAGTCTGGAGAAGAGAAGACTAAGGGGGGACATAAATCTTCAGTTATGTAAAAGGTGTTATGAAGAGGGAGGGTGATAAATTGTTCTCCTTATCCACTGATGAGAGGACAAAAAGCAATGGGCTTAAATTGTGGCAAGGGAGATTTAGGTTAGACATTAGGAAAAACTTCCTATCTCTAAGGGTAGTCAAGCACTGGAACAAATTACCTAGGAAGGTTGTGGAATCTCCATCACTGGAGGTTTTTAAGAACAGGTTAGACAAATACTTGTCAGGGATAGTCTAGATAGTACTTAATCCTGCCTCAGTGCAGGGAACTGGACTAGATGACCTATTGAGGTCCCTTCCAGTCCTATATTTCTCTGAGTCTATGATTTTATCTCTGTATTTGACAGCGGTGCAACTGCTGCTGGAAAATTGTGTCCAGTTCTGGTGCTCACAATTCAGTACAGATGTTGATCAATTGGAGAGGGTCAGAGAAGAATCAAAAGAATGATTAAAGGATTGGAAAACATGCTTTACAGTGACAGACTCAAGGGGTTCAATTTATTTAGCTTAACAAAGAGAAGGTTATGGTGTTACTTGATTACAGTCTAGAAGTACCTACATGGGGAACAAATTTAATAATGGGCTCCTCAATCTAGCAGAGAAAGGTGTAAAACAATCCAATTACTGTAAGTTGAAGCTATACAAATTCAGATTGGAAATAAGGCATACATTTTAAACAGTGAAGAGGGTAAGAGGTATAGGTGTTGAGTAAATCTGAGATGAAGGGGTAAGAAGGGGGGGGGAGGAGGAGGTTGGAGCATACAGTCAATCAGCATAGGGCAAAGAAAGTTCAGTAGAACTGTAGAAAGTTCTCAGAATGTCCAAAGGTCCCTGCTTTGGCTGCTCAGTCCCTACCCACTAGAGCAGGAGTTCTAACACTGGTGGTCGTGTCCCCTCAGTGGGTCAGGAGGTTATTACGTAGGGGGTCGTGAGCTGTCAGCCTCCACCCCAAACCCCGCTTCACCTCCAGCATTTATAATAGTGTTAAATATAAAAAAAGTATTTTTAATTTATAAGGGGGGTCGCACTCAGAGTCTTGCTGTGTGAAAGGGGACACCAGTACAAAACTTTGAGAACCACTGTGCTAGAGTTTCTGGTTGGGTCCTCTCTGCAGTTTCCTCCCAAGTCCAGATGGTGAGATGGGACTAGGGAGCACACCAGGGACCTAATGCCCCTATAGAGTGTGTGTGGCAGCCTCTCTTGCACAGTTTGGGTCCAACGGGGTGCTGGGGGAGGGGTGTCCCTTGGCTATTTCTGCCCCTATTGGCTGGAGTCGCTGATAAAACATCTCAGGAAAGCACTTAAAAACATGCTTATCTTTAAAGAAACAAAAAAGTCCTTTACAGGTATAGATCATGAGCTTTTGATACAAGATATGCTCAGTAGGCAAAAAATTCAATGGGCTATCAGGCAGATGATAATGTTACAAGAATCATGTTATTGTTCTTTTGACAGGCTGTTAAACTGTCATATAAATATTTAAGAGGGATAGCCGTGTTAGTCTATATCAGCAAAAACAATGAGGAGTCCTTGTGGCACCTTAGAGACTAACAAATTTATTTGGGCATAAGCTTTCATGGGCTATAACCCACTTGTGTAGTTGCTGGTGAGTATTTGCTTCAGGGTTGGGGGGCTGTCTGTAAGCAAGGACGGGCCTGTCTCCCAAGGTCTGTGAGAGTGAAGGATTGTCCTCCAGGATAGGTTGTAGATCCTTAATGATGCGCTGGCTGAACCTCTCCAGCGCATGACCAAGGATTTACAACCTATCCTGGAGGACGATCCTGCAACTCACCAGCAACTACATACCACACAACAGAAACACTAACCCAGGAACCAATCCCTGCAACAAACCCTGTTGCCAACTCTGTCCACATATCTATTCAAGGGACACCATCATAGAACCTAACCACATCAGCCACACCATCAGACATCAAGAATTATAACATTCAAAAACCAGTAGGAGAGCACTTCAATCTCCCCAGACACTCAATAACAGACTTAAGAGTGGCCATTCTTCAACAAAAAAACTTCAAAAACAGACTTCAACGAGAAACTGCAAAACTGAAATTAATTTGCAAACTTGACACCATCAAATTAGGCTCGAATAAAGACTAGGAATGGATGGGTTACTACAAAAAGTAATTTTCCCTCTACTAATTTTCCCTCTGTTGATATTCACACCTTCTTGTCAACTGTTGGGAATGGGCCACATCCACCCTGATTGAATTGGCCTCGTTAGCACTGACCCCCACACTTGGTAAGGCAACTCCCATCTTTTCATGTGTTGTATATTTATACCTGCCTACTGTATTTTTCATTCCAATCATCTGATGAAGTGGGTTATAGCCCACAAAAGCTTATGCCCAAATCAATTTGTTAGTCTCTAAGGTGCCACAAGGACTCCATATAAATATTATAAATCTGTTATGTATTCTTTATTAAGGCCCTACCAAATTCACGGCCATGAAAAATGCGTCACGGACAGTGAAATCTGGTCACCCCCAAGAAATCTATTCTTTTGTATGCTTTTACCCTATACTATATAGATTTCACGGGGGAGACCAGCATTTCTCAAATTGGGGGTCCTGCCCAAAAGGAAGTTTCAAAGGGTCACCAGGTTATTTTAGGGGGGTTGCAGTATTGCCACTATTACTTCTGTGCTGCCTTCAAATCTCGGTGGCCGGAAAGTAGCGATTGTTGGTCGGGTGCCCAGCTCTGAAGGCAGCGCCCTGCCAGCAGCAGCACAGAATTAAGGGCGGCAATACCATGCCATGCCACCCTTACTTCTGCACTCCTGTCTTCATAGCTGGGCAGCTGGAGAGTGGCGGTTGCTGACTGAGGGCCCAGCTCTGCAGGCAGCAGTGCAGAAGTAAGGTTGGCAATACCACACCATGGGTCCATAGTAGCAGACAGCCAGCAACTCAATTAGTTGCTTGGACAACTTCCTCTGCCCCCCTCTGGCTTCAGTAGTGCATCCCAGCCAGTCGGTGGGTCTGGATGTCTTCCCCCATCAGAAACTTCATGGGCATGGCTCTTTGGCTAGGTCTACACTACAGCGAACTTCCGACCTAAGATACGCAACTTCAGCTACGTGAATACCGTAGCTGAAGTTGCGTATTTTAAGTCGGCTTACCTGGCGGTGAGGACGCGGGAAAGTCGACCGCTGCCGCGCTGCCGCCGACTCCGCTACCGCCTCTTGTCGAGGTGGAGTTCCGGAGTCGACGGTAGAGCCATCAGGGATCGATTTTACCGCGTCCTCACGAGACGCGGTAAGTCGATCCCCGATAAACCGATTGCTACCCGCCGGATCGGCGGGTAGTGAAGACGTAGCCTGTGTGAGCTAGAGCTTTGCTAGCCCCCTTGTCCACTGATTTGGGTGAGCTGCTGCGTGGCAGCCACAGTCTAAGCACTGCCTGGGGACCCGGAGGACAGCGGTCGAGGCCTGTGATCCCTCACAGTATGCTATACACATTGGGCTATGCTAACAATCCTGGTGTGATGCTCACAATATGTTTTTTCAGTTAATTGCCAATATCACCTTTCAGAAACAGCAGCACAAATGAGATTGTAACTTAAAATTAATTAAATGCATAAGAGTTACAACATCAAATCTCTTCAGAACTTCATATTATGGACTAAGGGAAAATAATTATCAAGTTCAGCACCCTGCTTTCATCTGTCATGTATATTTACCACATGAAGAAGCATGACACTTAATCTTATTAGCATTGAAAATGTGTCCTGAGCACATTAAATATTTTGCAATTTCCCCATCCCCTTTTTGCCCCCAGGAACAAAAGTAAATGAGCAGCAAGAAGGCAGCTGTAAAAGGAGTACTAATGACATAAATATAAAGTGCTTAGCTTTGTTCTGGGTTCATACCCTGATGCATGATAGAGTCTGTGACATGACTTGTCAGCCGTGATGGGCATTTCTGCTGTACTTAAGTGGCATTAGTTCATCCCTCTGAGCATGGGCTATAACAATTTGGATGTAAGCACCACATTAGAAGCTCTCAGAGAGGCTAGGAATAGGAGAGAAATCTAAATGGCTAACTACAGGATATGGTATTAAGCACTTCTGATTCTTCAGTTAAAGGGCATGCAATCACTTCTACACAAAATACGGAAAAGCCTGGGCTTCACGGTGTCACAATACCAAGTATACATTTACAAAAAAGCATGTTATTTACTTCAAAACCACCATTAAAAAACCTCAATAGACAAAGAGGTGAAAAATACATCTACTATTTTTTTAAATGTTTCTGCCCTAACATCTTATGACAACAGGAAAAGCAAAGCAAACAAAGAAACCAAAAAAACAAAATGAAAACAACCCTTCCCCCCCCCCCAAAACCACAGAAACAAAAACAAAACACCCAGAAAACAGAGGGGACTTATTCTCCAGGGGTGCTTTAGTACTGAAAATGCTATTTTCCAGGCCACCGTGTTTATTTTGTTGGAGTGATGTTTTCTTAATAGGAACTTATCTAGTACAGAGTCTATCATGCTGGCTTTCAAAACCTGGAGTCAAACAGAACTCAGAACTCAAGTAGATTTGATGATCTGGTGATTCCTAATTGTGCTTTGTGGAGAATTTTAAACATAGTTATGATATCGCCAAAGAAGTCAACTAGCCAATCAGAACATTTCTTTGAACAATATTCAAAGTCAGATTGAAATGAAAAGAATTTTACTATTACACTTAGTCCTTATACAGACCCTCTGAACACAAACTCTGACTCATTTAAACAAAAAGAAAAAGATAATGCAAGGGCTATATATTTCTACCACAGATACTTTACACTGGAGATGTGCTATGCCGGTTTGAAAAAGAAAAACTAAAACCTACATACAACACATCACATGTAATACCACAAAGGTGAACTATTGGCTCTACTTAAGTCAATGAGCGTTTTGATCCCATGGTGTCCAAGTACAAGCCTCTTGGCATCTGAACATTTAAATCAAATGAGAACTAGAAAAAACACAAGAGAGATAAATAGACAGATCTTAAAAGTAGTAGCTGGAGTTTTCCTTAGTTAATAACATTGCCATATATAACAGTACTGTAGTGTGAACTTTCCACATATTCAAATTTTCACTTCAATCCTTGTCTAACGGGTGCCCACTTCATATATCAAAATAAATAAAGTAAATAATAATAATACTCTGAACTTACTGAACTGTTTTTACTACACACAAAGCCTGAAAGAAAAAAAGATGAATAATGTAGGTGTGAATACAAACTTATCTTTGATGGTCCATGGTCTCTTATAACATATTTTGAAGGTAAATTAATACATCAGTGTAACTATTACTATTTCTACAGAGGAAACAGATCTTTTTTTCCCCATTATAACACACTTCATTTGTTTTTGGCATAAATCAAGTGCTTGTCCTCTTTCACTACATCTTTGAAACTCACTTTATGACACACACCTTTCATCTGAGACCTGCAAACTATTTTTCAGAGCACAGAATCCTTGGCAATGAAAAGACTGTTCACAGTTGGGTTTCCAGAATAAATTATTCACATTTAATCAATGAAGGTGACTCACTGACTATGAAAACATGAGTGCTTACTATTCCAATATGGGATCTGTCCATCCTCCTATTACCTAAATGGTTCACAACCCTTGCATATAGTTTTTTTGAAACTAACAATGTTACATACTGGAATATGAACTAATATATTTCATATATAAGGGGTATTTTGAAATTTCTTATCCATCTAGGACAACTTCTCATTTGAAATTCTCCTTAAAACTCTAATGAGAATCTGAATCTCAAATTAAGAAAAAATAGGGTGTCTAGATCATATGAAAAAAATACTTAGAGCCAAATTCTGACCTGATTTGCAGTGTGCAATCCCATCAATTTCAATGAGATTGTGTGTGTGTGTGCGGGGGGGGGGGGGGGGGGGGGGCATCAGCCAGCACAGACTTTGGTCCTTAGGATAAATCAGAATTTTGGCTTATTCCAAAGAAAAATTAGGGGGGAAACAACTAAGGGGGAAAAAAAGAAATATATACATAGAAAGGAGAGGTTACCTTGTACAGTTACTGGAGTTCTTCGAGATGTGTCCCCCCAATGGGAGCTCCATGTCAGGATGTGTGCACATGCATGCACTCTTGATTGGAAATTTTTGTCAGCTGTGTCTGCAGGTCCGTACCTGCAGCCTGGATACCCATGTGTTCCAACACAAGAGTATATTGGAGGAGTGGACCTGCCACCACTTCAGTTTCTTCTCAACCAAGTCCAACAAGAGACTTTGAGGCTGAGGGTGGGTAGTGGAGCCCCCACAGGTCCACGCATCTTGAAGAACTCGAGAAACTGCATAAGGCAAGTAACTACTCTTCCTCCTTTGTGCAGTGTCCCTTTGAGTGCTCAGGAGTCTCCCAACCAGTACCTCCATCATGGAGGAAGGGGCTGAGGAAGTGGATTCAATACAGATCATGGAACAGCATCATCGAAAGCATCAGCTCTGGAAGCAGGCATAAGAGAGCAGCGATGAGAAAATGTGTGTGATGAAGAGCAGGTGGCTGCCTTATAGATGTCTGAGATAGGTATATTTTTCAGGAGAGTCACAGATATAGATCAAGATCTAACGGAGTGACCAATTACCCTTGGATGAAACCCAGTTTCATAGAAGGATAGGATGCACCCGGTAACCCATACAGACAGCCGTTGTGTGGAAATTGTATGTCCTTTAATTCTTTGTGCAATTGAGATGAAGAGTTGAGGAGAAGCCCCAAAGGGTCTAAACCTGCTTAGGTAAAAAGTGAGACTCTTTTTATGTGCATTGTATGGAGGCTTGGGGTGAAGCACCAGTAAGTGAATCTCCTAATTAATGTGGAATTCTGAAAAAACTTTAGGCAGGAAGTGAGGGTGTGGTGTCATCTTATCTTAATAGGACACTGTGTATGGTGGATCAGCCATCCAAGCTCCTCAACTCTCCTGGCCAAGGTGATGGCTACGAGGAATGAAATAGCCAGGAAGGGAATGAAAACCCTTGATAGCTCATGTAACTGTCAATCATCATTGCCAATGGTTTGCTGTGAAATCAGGAGAGGATATCTAGTGGGATCCCACAGGGGTCAGACTAGGATCTAGTACTATTAAACATTTTTATTAATGTTTAAGATAACACAGTGGAGAGTATGTTTACAAAATTTGCTGGATGACCCCAAGCTGGGAGTGGTTGCAAGCACTTTGGAGGCCAGAATTAAAATTCAAAAAGACCTTGACAAATTAGAGAATTGGTCTGAATTCAACAAGATGAAATTCAATAAAGATAAGAAAGTACTTTACTTAGGAAGGAAAAATCAAATGCTCAACTACAAAATGGGGAATAACTGACTAGGTGGTAGTCCTGCTGAAACTATCCAAGGACTGTAATGGATCACAAATTGAATATGAGTCAACAATGTGATGCAGTTGCAAAAAAGGCTAATATCATTTTGGTGTGTATTAACAGGAATGCTGTGCGTAAGACAGGGGAGGTAATTGTCCTGCTCTCCTCACCCCTGGTGAGGACTCAGATGGATTACTGGGTAGAGATTGACACTGTCAACCCATGTAGTCAGCCCCTGTGATGAAGGTGTGGTGAAGGGAGAGTGCCAGGTATTACACTGTAAAGACCCCTCTGAATGGGAGGATGGGAAGCTTCTCTCCTCTGCCCTCCCCATCAATAATAAATCCCCACCTAAAAACCAAAAACCCACAGGCTCCACAGGAAGTGGTGATGATCGAGTAGGGAGCACAGGGCCATTTTCAGATAAAAAACAAAACCCAGATAATGATGGAAGGAACTAAAAAAGATCATTTGTCATTTCCCCCAAGAACAAGGATGTCAACCCTGTGCTATGGCTGACTTCTGATTTGGACAATTACATTCTATGTGCCATAAAATGGAGATGTAGAAACAAATACATTTTTTTAAAAAAGTTTTTTTAAATCATTCAATCATAAATAAATAATATGGACCCTTCTCATCTCCTACCCCCATTAGGACATTGCTCACAATTCAAATAGCTGTAATATCTAATGGAATTGATTGATACAAACATCCCATGATATTGTTTTGTATTGAATTGTTAGGTCATCTTGCATAGGGACATTTTGTGTGCTATTTTAATATAAACATGTTTTCTCTTGTTAAATTCATGTGATGTCTTTGACAGGTATATATAAAACAGCCCAGAAAACCTGAAAAACAATATCCAAATATCTTAAGAGTTTGGATAATGTCACAAGACAAGCATCGCTTTTGTAGCTTCCAGTGGTCCCATCAATATCTCCTGATATTTATATAGCACACTGCTCTCAATGCTGTTTATATCATGCTGTTCAAGTAGCTACAAAGTAAGATGGTTTCTGATTATATCAGTGGAAAATAAGAGAGTGAATTCAGGTAGCTTGGGATCTTACAAAATCTAAATAAAGGTGCAGGTAGGACTTAATTCAGAGTATTCCTGTGTTTCATTTAACACATTTGAAGATACTTGCAGACCTTAGAAAAGAAAACGTGTGTTTTTATTAAAATCATATATAAAAATGTCTATTTCCCCCTTTGCTCATTTTTACTCCTTGGAAAACTGTATTTGTAAAACAGGATAAAATTCTTTACCTATTGGTAGGGAGATGATGACATCCGAGATAGCTCAGCTAATAAGCGTTTAGATACTATGATGGGCATCCTAGAAATACCATAGACCGAGAGTTACATTGGACTTAGTTCTACTGCATCCCTATTCCTTTAAATAGAACATTAACATGAAAAAAACATACTGTGCACTAGTGTAATATAACCCTCTTTGGACATTAGGTCCAGTATCTGGAATATTTGTTATGAACATGTATTAGAGACAAGCTATTTACTAGCATTCTCTACAGATTATAATCAACCTCAAGTTTACTTTAAAATGTCGCTATCGCCTCAGGACACAAGCCCACCACAGAATCAATTACAAGGTTCCACAATTCACAGACCTGCTTTTATACCAATCATTTCCATTAATAGGGAAACTACTAAACAAACATGGCCATTGAAAATTATTAGTAAGACACTTATCTCCACACCAGTATTGAACAGAGGAGAGTCTGACGTGACTCTGTAGCCTCTTTAAAAATGCTTCAGATTTTTTGATCTGTTAAGTTCAACATCTGTAGGGTTAACAGGTCTTTTGCAAATACTTTATATGACCTAGCTAACAAAGCTCCTTATTTAATCTTCCCTTTTTCCCTTTCCTTTCTTTATCTGTCCCCCTAGAGCTGTTTTAACAAAGTGGAAACCCACTTGTTCTCCTGTTGGTCTTATTTTCATTTAAAGAGTGCACTAGCAAA
This sequence comes from Terrapene triunguis, assembly GCF_002925995.2. Classification (NCBI taxonomy): domain Eukaryota; kingdom Metazoa; phylum Chordata; order Testudines; family Emydidae; genus Terrapene; species Terrapene triunguis. The sequence continues at coordinate 2,581,369 of NW_020664583.1, forward strand.
GCTACTCTTTAACCAGTTGCTGGTTTTATAGATGAACTTTATTTCAAACTGTCAATATTTTTTCTTCTAATGCATTTAGATATGGCCTTTCTGAACACCCTAAATGATTTGTTTCTTTAACTGTAGTGACTAACTTACCAATTAAGAATAAACAGGTACCTACATGTTTTGTTGTACTACATTATTTGGAGTACATTGGAAACTGATTTTGCAAGAGGAGAAATGAAATAGACCCAATCCATTAGTAACAACTGTCTTGCTGAAGAATTTTTTTTTATTAAAACTGAATCTATTCAGTTCACACAAGCCTACTGAAGTGCTGTAACACATGTACTATTTCTACACTATCATAGTTACATGCATAGTGTAACAAACCACACTCCATAGCGCTGTATTGCAGAGTATGTTGCAGATGTTCTTCAGCACCTTAAAGACTTCCAATTGCTTACAAGCCAAACAGCTTGTTTTGGCTCAGAGTCCTCCCTCCCCCACATGGGACTACTTTGATCTTTTTGACGGTTATATGAATGCAATTATATTCATTTTATTGGATCAACAGGGAATGTAGAAAGAACACATTAATCCCACTGTGAATGATGGTGTGAGAAGCTACTTTTAATAGTTTGATCTTAGGGCTCCAAATGTATTTAGTGTGTGCCTGAAATGGAAATATTCATGACGGCTGCAACATGAATTTTCTATAAAATACATCATAATATTGCCAGCAGATATCTGCACTATTAAGACTGTTATTCCTTTTTTGCAGCCCTAATTCCATGTTATCTTCAATCTCACACTTTGTTCACAAACCGCTCCCACTCCCCAAGTAATTCAAAAGAATGGAAATATATTTGCAAAATGATGCTCCCTCATTTTCCACAAAACAGTATTATAATTTAAACATGATGTCTGTTTTACCAAACATCTTTTTATAAGTATGCATTATACAAAATATAGCAGAGCTTGCAGTTACACCATCGTGGGTTGTGATCTTGTCAGATCACTCACCTGATGGCGTGTCAGGCCAAGCCAGCATTTGATTGGGAGAGCTCCAGAGAACCCCTCTATTGTTCCAAAAAGCATTGTTGTAGATTCACTAGATAGCAGTTTTCCTTCTGATTTAGTGTCCACACCACCATGCTCAGGAATTGCATGTGATACTGGCTTTCAGATGATATTCAAAAAGAAGGCAGTAGTCCAGGGATGCCAAACATATGGCCCAAGGGACAGATCTGGCCTGTGGAACAGTTTCATCTGGCCTGTTGACTTGCCATGAATTGCCTACACAACCCTGAAGTCTGCACTACAAGAGGTTACGGGGGTGTGATTTGTAAAGCGCATCAGTGTGTCGGGCTCTTAACTCCCCCACATGTAGACCCCGGTAGTGTGCATTGATGTTGTCCTGGTTTCAAACAGGATTACATCAATGCATTCTACAGAATATTTAGTGTGTGCTAGCAGGGTCCATACAGGGGAGTTAGAGAACAATATACCAGTGCACTCTACAAGTCATACACCTGTAGCCCAGACAAGACATACATTTCTTTTTTTAAGATGACTGTGGTCGACCCGTAGCAGTCTCCTCCTCATGTATACATGAGGTTGGGTCTGAATCTCAGCAAGGAACATTAGTTTGTTCTGAATGACCAACCAGCAATGCTGCTCAGCGATCTAGCAAAATTAGCCCACGCCAAGTGGCAGGGTATCAGATCAGGTCCTCTCTATGAAATGAGTTTGACACCCCTGTCCTAATCATTTGCAGTCATTTAAGATTCCATTGCACTTTTTGCTAGACTGGGCTGCTTTTTAGTAGTGAATAAAGTGATACTTGTTTGTTTATCAGTTTGTAAAGCACTTTGGGGTCTTTAAAATATTAATATTATTGTAGATGGAAATAAAAAAAAATCTGAATTATTTTTTGTTCAGAACAAAACCTGAAGAATCGGTGCAATCTAAACCATAGAAGAACCTTTATATGTACTAAGAAGAGAAGCAGAAGACTATCATTTGTGACTTCTCTGTTGAAAATGACAAACTTTCTAATAAGCATTTTCAGAAGGTTAATTTGAATATGTGGGATTCAGGGAAGCACAAGATGGTACTGTATAGCTGCAATGTGAGGACTTAGACTGGCAAATGATTCTATCCAAAATAAACAGCTTACAAGAACTACTCTGATCATCCATCTCTTTACTTTGGCAACATACAACCCAGTTCCCTAAATATAGATCTTGTTTTGTGTACATTTGTGTACTCTTGCTACAATGTATCCATTAAAACGCTGTATTCTGGTTTGCAATTCCATATATGTCCATTTGATTCTTGACCCCTTTCAGTTTCACAAACTTCTTCCAACCCTACAAATCCTTTGGCTCCAGGGACTACCCTTACAGAAAGGCATACAGCATTAAGTTTTTATTCACCAATTGTGTGAAGGAAAAGGTTTAAAAACACTAGAGCATTGTAAGTTTTTTCCTCCCAGGTCAGTACTTTTCAAAAACATAATCACTGGCAGATCAGAGGAGTTGTACTTCTTTCATTTCTCTGAAAAACAGAACACACCTTCTATGGGTTAAATGTTCTGGTGTCCAGAACCTGGTTACAAAAATTGTAAAAAAAAATTTTTTTGTTTTAAATCTATCTAACACATTATAATTAAGAAACTTCATTCTGATGCCTCACTTAGGGTATGTTAAATAAACTACAATTCTATATAACCTTTAAAAAAGTGTTATAAAAAGTTCAATGAGGCCAAAACTGAACTAGTGATCTTCTCAACTCCCAAGACTTCCCCCTCTCCATTTTTCTGTGGGTAGATAACAAGGAAAGATTTTCCATGGATAATGAAGGAGATTTTCAAAAGGTATAAATGCGGGCGAGAAAGTGCAGTCAAGAGGATGCCCAGATTATGGGCCTGCGTTACTGGGAAAATTGTGATGTTGGAGAAGATTTGTGCCTTAGAAAATCTCCACCAACATCACCATCTTTCCAGTCACTGAAGTCCATAATCAGGACATCACCTTTGACTTTGCTCTTGTTTGGAGCCACACATCCAGGAAATGTCCAAGTCATGCCGCTTCTATCTACACAAACATTTCCAGGACTGACTTTCTGACTGTCAAGACTGTTAACATGTTTGTAAAGGCCCACATTATCTTGTGCCTAGATTACAGACATCTCCCCCTCAAATCTATTCAAAATGTTGCAGCTAGAATCATGTTTTTGGGCTCTGCATTCTAACCATATCATCCCTCTCTTCTGAGTCCGCCTTTTACACCATATCAAACACAAGCTTCCTGTATTTGACTTCAGTCCCTTCGTAGAGTTGCCAACTTTCTAATCACAGAAAAACGAACACCCCCTGCTCCTTCTATAGGCCACGCCCATGTGTGGGGGGATGTGGGCTCCGGCTGGGGGTGGGGCCTCGGATGAGGGGTTTGAGGTGCAGGATGGGACTCCGGGCTGGGGCAGGAGATTGGTGTGCAGGATCCTGGTGGCGCTTACTGTGGCTCCGAGGAAGCGACCTCCAGGTCCCTGCGGCCTCTAGGAGAATGGGCGGCCAGGCAGCTCTGCGTGGTGTGTGCTGCCTTCATGTCTGCAGGCGCCACCCCCCGTGGACACGGTTCCTGGCCAATGGGCGCTGCAGAGCCAGTACTGGGGTGGGGGCAGTGCGTGGAGCCTTCCTGGTCACCCCAGCACCTAGGGGCCGGAGGGACCTGGCGTCCACTTCCGGGAGCAGCACAGGGCAAGGGCAGGGCAGGAGCTTGCCTTCGCCCCGGGCCCCCACTGCGCCGCCAATCGGACTTGTACGAGCCTGGACCAGAGCGGACAGGGTCCCTTTTCAACCAGGTGTTCCGGACGAAAACTGGACACCTGGCAACCCTATCTCTTCACCATTTAGCCCCAAATACCTATCTGATTTGCTAGATTTTTGAGCTATTGACCCCCACGTTTACCTGCCATTAACGAGACTCTCAATTGCCTACTTCTCCTTCAGTCACCTCTGCACTTTCCTTGTGCTGCCCCACATGCATAGGAACAGCTCTCTACCAAAATTCATATACCTTGCGCTCTTAAATCCCTCTTTAAATCTTAACTCTGCTGATGTGATGCCTACAAATCACTTCCATCTGGAACTGGTTAGACAAGTGGCAGGCCAAGATTTACATATCCTTCCACTCATCCCACAAACTATTTGTCTGTTCAGACTACAAGGTGCATCCCCTCTGGCACCTAAGCTCGGGGGGGGGGGGGGGGGGGGAGCTGTTTTCTTTGTTACATGTCTGTAGATCATCCAGCAAAAGAATTTTTCTTTAAGTCAAGAGCAGTTTCTTCCTCTTTCAAAAAATACCCGTAGCCACTAAAACTTGGCTTTGGAAATACAACCTAGATGGAGCTACTATAAGGTGGGTGCATAACTGGTTGGAAAACTGTTGCCAGAGAGTAGTTATCAGTGGTTCACATTTAAGCTAGAAGGGCACATTGAGTGGGGTCCTGCAGGGATCAGTTCTAGGTCCATTCTGTTCAACATTCTCTTCATCTATCATTTAGATAATGGCATAGAGAGTACACTTATAAAGTTTGCTGACGATACCAAGCTGGGAGGGATTGCAAGTGCTTTGGAGGATAGGATTAAAATTCAAAGTTATATGGACAAACTGGAGAAATTGTCTGAAGAAAATGGGATGAAATTCAATGAGGAAAAATGCAAAGTACTCCACTTAGGAAGGAACCATCAGTTGCACACATACAAAATGGGAATCCTGCCTAGGAAGGAGTACTGCAGAAAGGGATCTGAGGGTCACTGTGGACCACAAGTTAAAAATGAGTCAGTAGTGTAACATTGTTGGGGAAAAATGCAAACATCATTCTGGGATGTATTAGCAAGAGTGCTGTAAGGAAGACAAGAGAAGTTATTCTTCCGCTCTACTCCATGCTGATTAGGCCTCAACTGGAGTATTGCGTCCAGTTCTGGGTGCCACATTTCAGGAAAGATGTCGACAAATTGGAGAAAGTCCAGAGAAGAGCAACAAAAATGATTAAAGGTCTAGAAAACATGATCTATGAGGGAAGATTGAAAAAAATGGGTTTGTTTTGTCTGGAAAAGAGAAGACAGAGGGGACATAAGTTTTCAAGTACATAAAAGGCTGTTAAAAGGAGGAGGGAGAAAAATTATTCTGCTTAGCCCTTAAGGATAGAACAAGAAGCAATGGGCTTAAACTGCAGCAAGAGCAGTTTAGGTGGAAAGAGGCAGGGAAGAGGAGGGGCGTGGGTCAACCGGGGGTGGGAAGAGGTGGGAGGGGTTGGGGCCTGGTGGGAAGGGGTGCAATGGGGGCTGGGCCTGGGGCTGAGAGGAGGGCTTGGGGGTCTGCAACAAAATTTTAAATAAAAAAGGGGTCCTTGGCTTACTAAATTTTGAGAACCGTTTAGATTCTAAATGGTAGCAATTCTTCTTTGCCTATGTAAAGTATCAACTACGCAGCATTTTTCTAGGGAGACTGTCATTGTGTCTTCCTTTAAACTGTCATGCTAAATCCTCTTTGATTAGATAGAAACAACATTTTCATAGTTAAACAACAAAGCAAAACCATACCAAATACAAAAATTTAAAAAAAATCCAACAATCTGCAAACCACACCCCGAAAAATAAAAAAATTAGATGCCTCAAACCCAACTCAATATAGAGCCCTGCCGACCCACCACTCCTTCAGTTCCTTCTTGCCGGCTACTTCAACAGAAGGAAAGGAGGGTGGGTATTGGAATGGACATGAACAACACATCTTGAAGAACAACAGTTACGAGAAGTGGAGACCCAGATCTGCTTGCAACCAAAGGCCTTGAGTTCTGCGATCTCCCAGATGAGCTCCCCAGCCCAAGTCTGATGCATCCATCACCAACGATAGAGATGGCTGTGGGGCAGCAAAGGGAACCCGAGAACATCTCCTGATCATCGATCCACCACCGGAGGGAGTCGAGAACCAAGCAAGGCAGGGTCACGAGCCTCTCCAAGGTGTCTCAGGCTAGGCGATACACAGATGCAAGCCATGTCTGGAGCGGTCGAAGCCTGAGTCTGGTGTGCTGCACCGCGTAAGTACAAGCAGCCATGTGCCTGAGAAGTTTCAGGCAGTTTCTCACTATAGTGGTGGGTAACTGCATGACACCTCAGATTATGTCATTGAGGGCCTGAAACCTCGCCTGTGGCAGGTATGCCCTCACTTGGGTTGAGTCCAGTACTGCGCCTATGAACTCTATCCTCTGGATGGGAGACAGAGTCAATTTCGCTTCGTTTAGGAGTATACTCAGGCTGTAAAAGGTGGCTCTCATAAATGTGACCTGAGCTTCCACTTGGGTCCTGGAGCAGCCTTTGATCAGCCAGTCATCGAGGTACAGAAACACTTGTACCTGGTGCCTCCGCAAGAAAGCAGAGACGACTACTATGCACTTGGTGAAGACTTGAGGTGTTGCTGACAAGCCAAACGGGAGGACAGTAAATTTGTAGTGGGTACCGTTGACCACAAACCTGAGGAACTTCCTGTGGGGCTGTGATTGCGATGTGAAAATATGCATTCTTCAAGTTGAGGGCGGCATACCAGTCTGCTGGATCTAGTGAGGGGATGTTGGAGGCCAAGGAGACCATGTAGAACTTGAGTTTCTTTATAAACTTGTTGAGTTCTCACTGGTCCAGGATAGGCCTGAGGCAGCCTTTAGCTTTCGGTATTAGGAAATACCAGGAATAGAAGCCCTTGCGCCCCTGTGCTCCTAAGGAACCTCCTCCACTGCCCCTAGCGATAGGAGAAACTGCACCTCCTGGATGAGGAGTTGCTTGTGAGAAGGGTCACTGAAGAGGGACTGGGAAGTGGGGTGGAAGGGTGGGAGGGCACAGAATTGGATAGAGTATCCCTTCTCTACCGTGCGGAGCACCCAGCGGTCCGAAGCGATACAGGACCATGAACGGTAGAAAAGGGATAGTCGGGAGGAAAAGGTAAGGCGGGGTAGATCCAGTCTCTGATCTGGTGCGCTGTCCCCGACCGCAGCTTCAAAAGGCCGGTTTAGGGCCAGAGGGCCGCTTGGGCTGGCCAGAGCCCTGGCCTGAGGATGGGTGTTGCCTCCTCCTGCCACTCCTGTTCCTCCTCCAAGAGCCGTACTGTCGGTTCTGCTGATGGAATCTCAGAGGAGGTTGCGGTCAGAAGTGTCTCCGCTGTGTGGCAGGAGCGTGCAGGCCCAATGACTTGAGGATGACTCATGAGTCTTTCAGTCTTTTCAGACTCTTGTCTGTCTTTTCAGAAAAAAAGTCTCGCCCTCAAATGGGAGGTCCTGAATAGTTTGCTGGACCTCGTAAGGGAGCCCCAATACTTGGAGCCAGGAGCCCCTCCTCAGGGCGATCCCAGTCACCATGATCCTAGTGGCGGCATCTGCAGCGACAAATGCAGCCTGGAGGGAAGCCCGGGAGACTAGCTTCCCCTCTCCACCAAGGACAAGAACTCGGTTCGGGAGTCCGAAGGGAGGAGCTCTGTAAATTTGGCCATCGCCGCACAGGTGTTATATGAGTACCTGCTGACAATGGCCTGTTGGTTCGAAATACGGAGTTGCAGGCTCCCTGTATAATAGACCTTTCTCCCAAAAAGGTCTAGACTCTTAGCCTCCCTATTTTTTGGGGAGGGCCCTTGGAAACCCTGTCTCTCACGCTGGTTAGCAGCGTCCACAACAAGAGAGTCAGGGGGGTGGGTGGGAGTATAAATGTTCGAACCCTCAGGAGGGCACGAAATAACGTCTCTCATTGTGCTTGGCAGTGGGCGGCAAGGAAGCTGGGGTCTGCCACAGGGTCTTGGTCGTGTCCACAATGGTTTTGATGAGTGGAAGGGCAATAAGGGAAGGTCCTGAGGGGGCGAGGATGTCCACAATGGGATCAGCCTCCTCGACTACCTCCTCGACCTTAATGCCCAGACCCTGAGCAGCCCTGCGCAGTAACTGCTGCAGCACTCTGTTGTCCTCGAGTGCTGGGGCTAAGGCTGTTCCCACCAATGCTTCATCAGGTGATGATAAAGAGGAAGCACTTATAAGTAGCAGATGCTCCCTGCCATCTGCCCCCAGGGGATCCCTTGACTCTCGGGGCAGTGTCGGTGCCAATGGTGCGCTCAACAGTGCCAGGGCTACAGACGCCGAACCAAGTGATGGCGCCGTCATCAGTACGACGGGAGGAACCGTCGATTGAGCCAGTGCCAGTCCCCTTGTCTGTGCCGACGAAGACGGAGGACCCCTTGCCGGCATTGGCACCAGGGCCATCAGTGCCTGCGCCGTAGTCGACGTTGACAACGGTGCCGGTGTGGAAGTTGGGCGCGTCAGCGGTGCTGAGGATGTTGCCAAGGGCGGTGCCGGGGTTGAATCCAGTGCTGGTGTCAACGACGGTGCCGCTGTCAGAGGCATTGGTGTGTGGGCAGATGCCGAGGGAAGCTGCATAGCCGATGGCGGGATGAAGGTGGCTGAGGCCACAGAAGATGCCGCGGAATGGTGACCTTGGGTCCCTCCCTGTCCTTCGTGGAAAGCCCGGGGGTCCAAAAGGGCCACTGTGGTGGGTTCTGCCACTGTGGAGGCCATGCCTGGGGCTCCCTCCTGTCTCTCCCAGACCTCCATCTATGGATCCTACTTCTCCTGGAGCGATAGGAGTCGGACTCTGACTCTGAGGTCTCCGAGATTGAAGACCATGGAGGAGCAGAGCCTCAGTGACTCGAGTGTTGAGAGCTCGGGGAGTGGATAGGCTCTCTGTCCGAGTGGGCCGGTGCCAAGGGACATGGAGAGGGGGAGTGCCTGGACATAATAGCCAGCTTCCCTCTTGACTGCACTGGGGGGCGGGGTTGGTCCGCCAGGGCTGGAGGTTCTTCCCTCCTCAGGGGCGAGAACAGCACCATAAGGTGCAGGAGGTCCCGAGTGGCTTGGTAAGCCTCCGGCATCAAAGGGAGCTGTAGCTGTTGTGTAGGGGCCGGCGACCATGGGGGGCCCGGACTCAACTGCCTGGGCAAGATTCGATGCGGCCCCAGTAGGGGATCTGGAGCTGTGGCCGGCCTGGGGTCTGCCTTCTCTGGATTTAGCCGGAGGTGAGTGGGTGTCCGGCTTCTTCTTCTTCTGAGGCACCGGTGAGTGGGATCAGTGCCTGCTCTCAGCTGGGACTCGTGAGGTGCCATGTTGGCGCCGAGCATCCAGGGATGAGTCCTTTTTCAGCGCCGAGCTTGACAATGATGCCGGGGCGCTCCATGTCGAGGATGACGCGTTAGAAGCCGGGTCCCCTGAGCCTGGGTCAGAGTGGGGGCGTAGGGCTGCCTCCATGAGGATCACCTTAAGCCACTGTTCCCTTTCTTTAGGAGTTCTAGGGCGGAACTCGCGGCAGATCTTACAGCGATCCTTTTGATAGCCCTCCCCTAGACATCGTAAACACGAAGAGTGTGGATTGCTCTTCGGCTTGCGCTTTGCGCAGGTCACACAGTTTTTAAATCCCAGGGACCACGGCATACCACAGCTCCAGGGAGGCGGAATGGGGGAGGAGGGAACCCCCAACAACTCTGTACTAAGAGCTCTAATACTAATAACGGATACTATATACAGGTACTATAGAACGCGCTTGCTAAGCAAGGGCTAAGGGAAGTTCCAGCCAATGTCACTGGTGGTAAGAAGGAACTGAAGGGGTGGTGGGTCGGCAGGGCTCTATATTGAGCGCCATGAAGGCATGACTCCAGGGGGCGCCCAGACCGGCCTGACGGATGCTGCTAGGGGAAAAATCTTCCAGTCACCGTGCATGTGTGCGCGCACACACCTGATTGGAATGGACATGAACAAGCACTCGAACAAGAATAAAATCATCCCCCATGAAAGTCAGAACATAAACCCATCCTTAGGAATCATTTTTCCTAGTTTTGGTTGATTTTGGCTTAAGCTAACATACAGAGTGATGATGAAAAGAGGAGGTCAGGCAAAAGCTAGAGAGTAAACAATACAGTAGGAGTATCATATAGAGCATTCAGATAACTTTCCAAATAAACATATCCCCTAACTTTTCCAGCAAACTGTCTAGTATGGAAGTAGCTAACATGAAGTTTGGGTTGATCACATTACTCACATGACTGAGTTATAACCATCATAGGAAATCAAAGCCTTACAAGGCTTTGAAAATCTTAACCCAAGTCCATCCTTAAATTGTAGGATTTTCGGGTAAGGAACTGTTTCTCTCCATGTGTTGTATAACGTCTATCAGCATGAAATCCTAATCCTGGTTGGAGCCTTTAAGTGCTACTATAATACAAATAATAAAATATTATATATTTTATAAAAGTATTATACTAATAATTATATATACTATCATATACATGTTTTAGAACCTGTTAAAGCACCATAGTAAGTGTTGTTACTGTTTAAGTGAATGGTAAATTGAGGAAACATGCACAAACACAGTTTTCTCAATACTAGAAGATGAACTGAGACAGAGAGGTTAATTGAGAAATACCTGCCCTGACAGTCCCCACATGAGCTGAGGATGGGCTGAGTCATGCAGCATAACTCGCTCATCTACATGCTTTTAAAAGTGACCATTAACATTCTGGGTCAGGACGGTCTCCTCCATTTACACAAGGTGAACTCTATGTGGGTGAAACTCCATGGCTGCCTAGAAGAGAGATGTCCTGCTATCTAACTCTCCCTCGAAACTCAAATCTGCAGAGAGCCTTCTCTCCATGGAGTTTTGGGGAACGGGACCAGTGTTCTTCTGACCAGACCCAGACTTCTCAAAAGATGTAGGTGCCAGAATTAATTCCTATTTACAGGGTGGCTGTAGCCTCTGAAGTCTGGTGTGCCTTCCCTGTGGATCCCCTGGATCTGCTGGCTTTTGGCCACTGCCCTATGCTCAGTCCATAGACCCCCTCCAAACCTCTCCCACTACAGTGGGTGGTTTCCTGAAAACTAAGTGAGGTGAGCACTATGTCTGTAGTCCCATATGGCTGCCTCCTAGACAATGTGGTTTCTGTTTACTGTTGCTCTGGGGACTCGGGGGATGGCGTTGCTAACTGGGAGACTTTGTGCTCTTATTGGCCTTTCTGGTTCTGTATCCTCACAACGTACATTACAAAGCTACAAATAAAATATCAACAAAATAGAAAGGAATTCTATAGTGTAAACTGCTACTGATGGATTTTTAAAATAGATGACAACAGTCTTATCTCAGGTTTGATGCTGTATGCTAAATTAATTGAAGTTGCTTCTTTTGAAAGTGCTTGATATTTCAAAATCTCCTACCCAGGGATAAAAGTTTCACATTTTTTTCCCTAGTGCCATGCTCTATAAAAATGTTTTACATGGTGGATACGTAGCCTGTTTCCAATTCCTAGTGGAAACATGTCTATATCATCACTGTCACCACACAACTTCAGTTAGACACCCTTGCCTCAGCAGAATGGTCAAGAGTTGAATGGCTATCAAGACAGAACTATTCTTTCCCCACTAATAAAAGTGATTGCTTTAGATAAGGGTACAAGCACATTGGTGGGACTATATAGGAAAGTTTAAAATGTCACTGCCTGTGCTACACCTCTGCTGAATTAAATTACAAATTTCAATCTTTACAGCTGAAATGAATAAGCAGCATTAATTTTTATAGGAAACGTTTACAAGTTTTTATGTCTACCCAAGCAACAATCCTCACTTCACTTCCTGTATCAGCTTTCAGCAGGGTTCCAAGATTGCAAAACCGTACTAAACGGGGTTTAATAATGCACAGGGAAGCACTAATTCAATATTATTCTACATCCCATACTCAGTCATTGAAATATTAGGGTAATTCTGCTGCTGTTACTGTAAAGTAAAGGTCCCCTATCATGTAAATGGCAGTGTGTGGGAGCACCTTTGAACCCATGTTTAGCCCCACTGATCACAATGAGGCTCCAGGAAGGCATAATGGTCCAGCCATGCAGATCCAGGACCAGGGCCTCACTGAGTATCATTGAAGGTATTGTTCAGCCTGATAAATTGAATTTTCATTTGTCTCTTAATGCTCTTGAGAACCTCTGCATAATTCATGATTACTCATGCTAAGTGTTTACACGCACTCTCCGGGTACAGATAATGATCCTTCACCTGCACCCATTTAATTTAACGACAAAATTCCTACTGACGTCAACTGATGTAATATCTGTCCTAAATTCTGTTTATATCATGTGGATTATCATTTTAGATCTCTAAATTTTCTTGTAATGGCCTTTACACTAAGCTAGAGTTATGTAGCTCTCTTAGCAGAAGAAGCTGTATTCTGAGTCATGCTAGCAGGAAAACTAGGTGGTCATAAAAACATCTTTGGTTTTTCTTATATTTATTTTCAAGTAAAACAAAGTTTGCTTTGTTGCACAGTGTAAACGTTGCGCTAAGGGAATTGGAATCAACACCAGCCCAGAAGTATTTTATTTTGTGCATGATAGTATAAAAGTAAGAAAGAAGCAGAGAACAGTAACAGGTAATACTTTTACACAGAGTAACATCTCTCCTATCACTCTTGAACATGCTGGAGCTTGCACAGGGCCCTACGCACTCTGAGAACTTGGTTTGACAAACATCTTAATTGTTCAGAACAGACAAAGTGTGTTTAGTCATGTCTGCTAAGGTGGGAAGGATGTTACAACATCTGTGCAGTGTCTTTCCACATAGGTCAGCCAGTTCTCATTGCTGGCTTTCCAGCTCCTTTCCAGACAAAACACACACACACAGGCATGATCACTGAGACTGTCCTTACACCTGGCTAATATACAAACAATTCTTTAATGGAATCTAACAAATGAGTAATCAAAGAATAGTCTCAGAGCCCTATGAGATATGCAGTGCTTGTCACTGTTATGTGGCAAGTGTTTGTTTATAGGGTATCTTTGAGTTAAAAAACTTCAACATGAATAAAGTCAAAACAAGTCTTAATATCACAGAATATATAACAATTAAATATTTAAAATGCATGATGAATTGAGAGCCAAGACGGTCCAAGGATCACGGTGATCCCAACAAGAAAAGTGTTTGTATAGAAGGAGCCACAGGGAGCACGTGCTGCCCCCTTCAACCTCATTTTCCAAATGGGGAATCTTCAACCCAATTGTCAGCTGGCAGTTTTTTTTAATTGCTTGCTGTATGAGCATGTAGTCCCATCAGAACACGGAAATGTCCACGTCCCATGCCCATGTAGCAGATAAGTTACGATTTGACTCATCTATCACAAGGAATGAAAAACAAAAATCTGCTTTTTTGAAAGGTGTAACGTATCTTTGTTAGAGTGTCCATTCAATACTCAACTTCAAAAATGGGGCAGCCATGACATTAGTGATATTAGATTATACACAATGGTTGTTTTACACATGGCAGCCAATCAAAAGGAAATTTACCTGTGGACAAAGGCTTTCCCTACAAAAGGAAAATCCGTATTCAGTCTGTCTGGGAAGTGAAGATTGAGAGGACATACACTATCAGCAGTTGAAGGGAAAGGAGTTTTACACATGTGTTGTAGTTAACAAAAAGCAAAAACTTAACCATTAAAAAGCCAGGACCATTCAGCACTAAGATTAAACTTGCAAGAAAGTCAAACATTCTTAAGAATGGAGATACGCAGTTAAGGTTCCTCAGAGTTCACAGAGAGCAGGAGATCTGCTAATGGCAAATGAACAACTAAGAAGAGTGGTGGCAGCACTGTTGATCATACGGATATTTAAATAAGCTATGGATATTGGTGTTTGGCAAAGAGGTTCCCAGCACATTCATTCCTTTTTGATGTGATGCTGTTGGGACTTTTTTTAGGCTAGTGACCCACTAGCCAAGGAGTCTGAACATTTTGTTACAGGCCCCGGAAACTTTAGGAATTTATAATACACCTCTACCCCGATATAATACGACCCGATATAACACGAATTCGGATATAACGCGGTAAAGCAGTGCTCCGGGGGGCGGGGCTGTGCACTCCAGTAGATCAAAGCAAGTTCGATATAACGCAGTTTCACCTATAACGCGGTAAGATTTTTTGGCTCCCGAGGACAGCGTTATATCGGGGTAGAGGTGTATGCATTTTTGTTGTTTGACACACACACATATATCTTTATTCTATAGATAAATAGCAAGGCTGGGTATTTTATGGACATAATTTTGCCGCACAGCAAGGGGAATCAGCTTGAATATAAAAAGTCAGAATGCTAATGTCATCCTCTTCTATAATGATATATTGTATCAAATCAAGGTGTGATGAAATATAATCTAAGGTCACCTCAGATGTTTGAGTTTTAATGTAAAGGTGTCCTGCAAAGGAAACAAAAATGGGCTTGTACCCTTGTTTTTCCTTTATGAAATACAAAAGAGGGCTTGAAAACATTTTATCCAAAAACAAATACTATGGCATGTTTTTCCATTACAAATTCAGGACTTGTCTAGGCTGAAAGACTCTGTGATGACTGGAAACCTAGAGAAATGGTGACATCACAAGATCTGATGAGTTGAATAACTGAGAAAGGAAAAGCTTTTTAACCAGACTGTATAAAACTTAATTTTATTAACCTATTAAGCTTTTGTTAAAGTTTCCCCATCCTCACTCCTTCCGTAAGGTGTGAAGTGCTCACGATAAGCATCCCCTAAGATCACCCAGAGATCCTCCAGAGAATACCAGACTTCATATTCCATTTTAAAGGCCTTGTCTACACTAGAAAGGGTTTGCTGGAGTATAGCAAGGGTATAGTAAGAATTATTTTGCCAGTATAGCTTGTACCAATTTCCCAAACAAAATCAGCTGTACTGGCAAAAGGACTTTCTTGCCTGTATAAGTAGTATAATTGTATCTACACTAGGGCTTTTTGCTGGTTATAAAAATGACATAAAATATCACACTTTCATCCAACATTATTATACTTGCAAAAGTTTCTAGTGTAGACCTAGCCTAAGGTTAAAACAAAACATTTAAAACCCTATCAGATTTATGCACCATAAAAAGAAAAAAGGCAACAAAGAAGGGTGCAAGCCCAATTGAAAAAATTTTTTTTCAGGATACGATTAATACACATACACAGTCATTGGCAGGTCACTATCCAGCAACACTAACAAGTCTGTGGTATCAGAGATTGTAGTATACTCATATACTTAGAACAGTTAATAATCAGGATCTCTCAAATATATTCACTATATTCATTTCAGACATATTTATAAAAAGTGTTCTTAAACATTTCTCAGCACCCACCCACCCAAATTCAGACAGATAGATCCAATATTTAGAAGACTAACACTGACTTCAGAGTTAATTTCAGTACAGTGACCTGGTGTATTTATGTTATGAGGGAAAAACCCCAGGCATCAGATTTCTTATGGGAACAAATGACAAATTAAACAAACATTTTTGAACCATTACTCCACATTTCAAGTCCCTACATGCTTTTTCAGTCACAGATAAAAGAAATGATTACTCTTTAGTGAATAGGATGTAGATTATAATCAAAATCTAATTGTGTTACTGGTTAAACTGTTGCATCAAATACCGTCATACAGTACCAGTCCAAAGGAGTAGTTAAAAAGGAATAGTTGAGCTGTTTTGCTCTTTCCATTAAATGATCCTGGAACTTCAAAATGTGAAATCACAACATGATTTTTTTAGAATAGTCAAGGTTTAAGTAAGACATTGTTAAATTTCAACAAAATTCTTCTTCTATTGATTTTGTACACATTTGTTCATTAAAGCAAATCTTTAAAACTTATTAAAAAAACAATGAGGAGTCCTTGTGACACCTTAGAGACTAACACATTTATTTGGGCATAAGCTTTCGTGGGCTAGAACCCACTTCATCAGATGCATGGAGTGGAAAATACAGGAGCAGATATAAATACATGAAAAGATGGGAGTTGCCTTACCAAGTGTGAGGTCAGTCTAATGAGACAATTCAATTAACAGTAGGATACCAAGGGAGGAAAAATAACTTTTGTAGTGTTTTTATTATTGGTCTCCACGTGCATTTAGTTTAATGTGTGTAGCACTTCAGTGAAAGGTTTCTAAAAACACACATATTATATATATTACTGGAAAAGGAGGGAACAGTGGGAAGTGTGTAGGTTAGCCTTTAGTTAAATTCATTGTATAAAATGCAGGAATTTGAGAAAATCTAACAAATTTCATCACAACAGGCATTATGGGGAGAGTTTTAACATAAGAATGCATACTGCTTCAGACCAATGGTCTTTCTAGCACAGTATCCTCTCTTCCGACAGTGGCCAGCGCCAGATACTTCAGAGGGAATGAACAGAAGATGGCAATTATTGAGTGATCCATCCTCTGTCATCCAGTTCCAACTTCTGGCAGTTAAAGTTTTAGGGACATTTAAAGCATGCGGGTGTGTCCCTCACCATCTTGGCTAACCACCATTGATGGATGTATCCTCCATGAATTTATTAATTTGTTTTGAACCCAGTTATACTTTTGGCCTTCATAACATCCCCAGCAACGAGTTCCACAGGTTGACTCCACTTTGTGCAAAGAAGTACTTCCTTATGTTAGTTGTAAACCTGCTGCTTATTAATTTTGTCCTGATCCCTGGTTCATGTTATGTGAAGGAGTAAATAACACTTTACTTTCTCCACACCATTCATGGTTTTATAGACTTCTATCATGTCCCCCCCTTAGAGGTCTCTTTTCTAAGCTGATCAGTCCAAGTCTTTTTAATTTCTCCTCACATGGAAGCTGTTCCATACCACTAAGCAATTTTGTTGCCCTTGTCTGTACTTTTTTCACACTAATTTATCTTTTTTTTTTAAAATGAGACAACCAGTATGCACGCAGTATTCAAGGTGTAGACATACCTTGCATTTATATAGCAGGATATTTTTTGTCATCTTATCTATCCCTATCCTTCTGTTAGCTTTTTTGACTGCTGCTGCACATTGAGCAGATGTTTTAAGAGAATTTTCCATGACAACTCCAAGATCCCTTTTTTGAGTGTTAGCAGCTAATTTAGATCCCACCATTTTGTATATATCATTGGGATTATGTTTTCCAATGTGTATTACTTCACACTTATCAGCATTAAATTTCATTTGCCACTTTGTTGCCCAGTCGCCCAATTTTGGGAGATCCTTTTCCAACTCTTCGCAGTAACCTTTAGACTTAACTATGTTGAGTGATTTTGTATCATCCACAAACTTTGTCACTTTACTGTGTACCCCTGTTTCCAGATCATTTATAGATACATTGAACAGCACTGGTCCCAGTACAGATCCTTGGGGGACCCCACTATTTACCACTCTCCACTGTGAAAACTATTTATTCCTACTCTTTGTTTCTTCTTTTAACCAGTTATTGATCAATGAGAGCACCTTCCCTCTTACCCATGACTGCTTACTTTGCTTAAGAGCCTGTGGTGACGGACCTTCTCAAACATTTTCTGAAAGTCCAAGTACACTACATCCACTGGATCACACTTGTCCACATTTTTGTTGACCCCTACAAAGAATTCTAATAGATTGGTGCAGCACGACTTCCCTTTACAAAAGTCGTGTTGACTCTTCCCCAACAAATCATGTTCATCTATGTGTCTGATAATTCTGCTCTTAACTATAGTTTCAACCAATCTGCTTATCATCTCATCACTGCCAGCATTACTTTTGGAGACGTTTTTAAAAATTGGTGTCACGTTAGCAATCAACCAGTAATCTGGTGCAGAAGCTGATGTAAGTGACAGGTTACATACCACACTTAGTAATTCTGCAATTTCATATCTGAGTTCCTTCAGAACTCATGGGTGAATATCATCTGGTCCTGGTGACTTATTACTGCAAAAAGACATTGTTTAAAAATTGGAAGTCAAGTCCTCCTGAAAATAAAAGGGAGCATAAACTCTGGCAAGTCAAGTGTAAAAATATAATTACGCAGGCCAAAAAAGAATTTGAAGAACAACTAGCAAAACACACAAAAATTAACAGTAAAGTATTTTATAAGTACAAGAGTAGCAGGAAGCCTGCCAAACAACCAGTGGGGCCACTGGGTTGTCAAGACACTAAAGGAGCACTCAAGGAAGACAAGGCTGTTGCAGATAAGCTAAATGAATTAGTTGCACCAGTCTTCACTGCAGAGAACCATTCTTTTTAGGTGACAAATCTGAAGATACGTTCCAGATTAAGGTGTCAATAGAGGAGGTTTTAGAACAAACTGATAAATTAAACAATAAGTCACCAGGACAAGATGGTATTCACCCAAAAGTTCTAAAGGAACTGAAATATGAAATTGCAGAACTACTAATTGTGGTATGTAACCTATCATTTAAGTCAGCTTCTGCACCATATGACTGAAGAATTGCTAATGTGACACCAGTGTCCAAGTAGAGTGTGACATTACCTCCTGTGTCTCATACACAACACTCCTGTTAATGGACCCCAAAAATATTAGCTTTATTTTGCAACAGCATCACATTGTTGACTCATACTCAATTTGTGATCCACTATAACCCCCCAGTCCTTTTCAGCAACATTACTGCCTAGCCAATTATTCCCCGTTTTGCAGTTTTGCATTTGATTTTTCCTTCCTAAGTGTAGTACTTTGCACTTATCTAATTTCATCTTGTTGATTTCATATGAATTCTCTAAGTCGTCAAGGTCATTTTGAATTCAATTCCTGTGCTCTAAAGTGCTTACAGCCTCTCCCAGTTTGGTGTTATCTGCAAATTTTATAAGAACACTCTCCACTTGATTATCCAAGTCATTTATTAAACTATTGAATAGCACCAGACCCAGGATTTACCCCTGCAGGGCTACACTAGGTTTACCCTTCCAGTTTCAGTTGACAATGAACCATTGATAACTACTTTTTGAGCATGGTCTTTGAATTAGTTGTGCACCCATCTTACTGTAATTTCATCTAGAACACATTTTCTTAATTTGCCTATGAGATTGTCATGAGGGATTGTATCAAATGCCTTACTAAAAATCAAGATATATTATGTCTACTTCTTCCCCCCATCTACTAGGGCAGTAACCCTGCCAAAGAAGGAAATTAGGTTGCTCTGGCATATGCTCTTGAGAAATCCACGCTATGTTTAATAATTTGTTCCAGTATCTTTCCTGGTATCCAAGTTAGGCTGACTAGTCTATAAATTCCTGGGTCCTCTTTGTTTCCATTTTTAAAGATAGGTACTATGTTTGCCCTTCTCCAGTCCTCTAGGACCTCACCCATCCTCCAGGAGTTCTCAAAAGATAATTGCTAACAGTTCCGAGATTGCTTCAGCTAGTTCCTTTAGTGCCCTAGTGTGAATTTCATGAGGCCCTGCCATCTGGAATATGTCTAACTCACCTAAATATTCTTTGATATGTTCACTCTCTATTTTGGCTTGGGCTCCTTCTCTTTTGTCATTAATATTAATTGCAGAGAGTAACTGGTCAGCATTAATCTTGTTAATAAAGAATGAAGTAAAATAGGCATTAAACTCCAGAGCCTTCTTGATGTCCATCACTTATCAGCTCTCCTTCCCTGCTAAGTAGAGGATCTACACTTTCCTAAATCTTTCTCTTGTTCCTAATGCATTTAAAGAACCTCATCTTATTGCCTTTTATGTCCCTTGCTAAGTATAATTCATTTTTGCCTTAGCCTTTCTGATTTTGTCCTACATGTTTGTGCTATTCTTTTATACTCATCCTTATCAATTTGTCCATATTTCCACTTCTTTTAGGATTCCATTTGAATTTTCAGGTAAGAGCTCCTTATAGAGCCATATTGGCCTCTTACTATTTCTTCCTCTCTTTTCTTCATATTGCAATAATTTGCAGTTTTGCCTTTAATAGTTAAAGTCATTTTTTTTTTAAGTCCACTGTCCTTATTCTGCTGCTCTCACTCCTTCCTTTCCTTAGAATCATGAAATCTATCATGATTCTGGTAGGCATGATGTCTACTAGAAACATGTTTTCAGTCCTCAGACTTAAAAGAACAAATAGTTTTCAGATTTACACATAAAGAAATGGATGACTTACTGATACTTTTGCATGCACAGCCTCCGATAATTCTAAAGAGAAAAACTTCTGGTCACCTCAGTCCAGCTCTTGCAGACTAGTGTTTACACTGGGGAGGAAAAATCCACCACTACAATTGGCAGCATACAGTGGCAGTCTCAGCAGAGGAACGAAGGACTTGTAGAGAAGGAGAATCACCTACCCTCTGGTTCCTACAGATGTTCTTTTTCTTGTTAGGGTTTAAACACATTGATGAGGCATTGTGGAATTATTTGCATTGCTCCTGCCTATGTCATACCTGTTCTGTCTATAAGCAGTAGACTTAATTCTCCAGGGCTGTCAATTCAGCATCATTTAGGAATCCTAATTTCCGTCTCCATCCCCCAACCCTCTGCCCTCCACAAAGCAACCCCAAGAATACATCTTTACAAGAGCTACTAACTACACTGTACCAGTAGCGTCTTTCAATTTTCTGTATGTTTCCCTTCTTAATGCCATTCAGGAGAATCTCAGTGGAGAATATGACAATTGGAATATACATAATACATAACCCCAGTTCTAAACTTCCTACAAGTGTTTTTCTATGTTGGGATTTCTTTTGATAGCAGAATAAAATTAGCAAATACTGTTTTCTGTACCAGATTTTTCTGTTAAAGAAGCATACAAATGGTGACCCAGTCTGAGTTTGCAGGTAAGAAGGTACGAAATAATTTGAAATAGTAGATGAGATGATATAGGTGTCTCCAGATGTCTCAGGAAGTTATAACTAATGTTCATATTGCAAGGATGGATGGCAAGAGGGCTAATTATCTAACAAGTAATGTGGAGCTCATTTGAACAATTATAGGAAGATCACCAGATGCCATTATGACAAATATTTGCTTTAGAGTTGATTATTGAAGTCATATTCCCAAGGGCTGTACAATGGGAATTCCAATCTACTTCTGAATCTAGTCCTTTAAAATTGCTTTGCTTGTTTTGGCCCTAGGCTGCATATCAGAAATGATAAAAGAAGTTGTTTCATATTTAATTTTAAATCATGATGGTTCAATTGCCAGTGTCAACATGACAAAGTGCTTTTGGCTACGGGGGGGCGGAAAAGACCTGCAGCTAGTACCAGACAAGTGAGAACAGAAACTTTCTAGCCAATCAAAGCACAGCCTTATCTAACCTCATTGTATTTTCTACTTTCTATATGTCAGCTGGATTTAGTAACTGTTGCTTTGGCAGTAATTACAGATCAAGTTCGGTATAATTATTCTAACATCATAAGGTGAAGATTTGTTTCCAGGACCATCTTAAAGACTTTGTTATATGCTCTGTGTTAATGTAGCCAGAGAATGTCTTTCACAGTATGTAAAAGAATATAAGAATTAAGGTGACACTGTAAATAATGTTTCATTAAGACAAAAATAAAAAATAAACAAAATAAACATTTGATGCTCCCATATGAATAAAAGATATTTCCCCCACTAAAAGCACCCATTTCTCTCTAACGTTATTCCCAAGATACACTATTCTTTGGTTCATTCTTGAGATACTAAACTAGAAACTTGGAAATGCCCTACAATTTTTGTTTTAAAGGAACATTTGCGAGGTTGCCTGGATGATGTGTCATATATAGGAGGCCATATTTTTCGCTTCTACTGGAGTACATTAGAGAGGAAGAAGTTTATCTCACATCAGTGCAGGAATTATTCTAATTATGTCCAAATAATTTCAAACGTACTATTTTCAAATCATCAAATCATAATCATACGAAAGATATATGGAATTTTGGTCTCTCAAAAGCTATAGCCTTGCTCTTTGAGTTAAATGGAAATATTTTAAGAAAATTTTATCTTAGATTGCAGAATTGTTCTAATAGCTACCAGTGTCAGTCATGTTGTTAGTCATGTTTTATAATACAAATTTTAGAGAGTTTCTCAGGGATTTTGATTGTCAAAAATATTTTATAGTCCTTCAGTTTGGGTGTGGGAGAGGCTCAGGGCAAGAGTAGGAGTGTGGGGGGTGAGGGCTCTGTCTGGGGGTGGGGAGTTTGGGGTGTTAGAGAGGCTCAAGGCTGTGGCAGAGGGTTGGAGTGCAGGGGGATGTGCTGCTGGAGGGTCCCACCGGAAAAGGGAAGGGTCTGAGGTGGAAGGGCAGGCTCAGTCAGTCTGTCCTGGCAGGTGAGATGGGGGGCACTACGACCCTGCGGCAGCAGTTGCTGCAGGGAGGCAGCATGGAGTTGTACGGAAGAGACAGTGACTCTCTGCTCCGGGGCCCTGGAAAGGCAAGCGGGGGCAGCAACAGGGGGCCGGGGGACACTCGGGGAAGATGCGGGGGGGGGGGGGAGCGGGGGGGGCCGGGGGGGACACCCGGCCCCAAATATTGGTGGAGCTGGGCTCCTGGGCTCTGAATATTGCTGGTGCCCAGGCACCACGTGGGAATATAACTCGCCGCCTATGCTCAGGACAGAGGGAGCTTGCTGGCAGGAGCTGCTGTCTCAACTTGTTGATCTATTTTAAAAGGCAGTGTACTTAGAGTGGGGTCAGCGTACTTAAAGGGGCAATGCACATCTCTCTCTCACACACACGGTGTGTGTCTCTGTCTGCCATGCTGTCTCCCCTCCCTCCATTTGTGCTGCCTTGAAGAGTGTGAGGCTACATTAAAAACAATGTGCTAACTCTTGAGGGCTCAGCCGATTGCTAGTTCATCATTTAGCAGTAAGGCATTCCCTGGGAAGTATCCCACCCTCTGACTTCACCACCTCAACCAAGTTTCACAATCATCATCGCTGTGTACCGGTGTTAAATTGTTTCCCGGGAACCTAATCGCCCCTATTTACATTAATTCTTATGGGGAAATTGGATTCGCTTAACATCGTTTCGCTTAAAGTCTCATTTTTCAGGAACATAACTACAACGGTAAGTGAGGAGTTACTGTACTAGAAATAAGGCATACCTTCTTAACAGTGAGAGCAATTAACCATTCAAACAATTTACCAAGGGTTGTGGTGGATTCTCAATCACTGACAATTTTAAAATCAAGATTTGGATGTTCTTCTAAAAGATCTGCTCTAGGAATTGTTTTGGGGAAGCTATCCGGCTGTTGGTCTGTGTTATACAGGAAGTCAGACTAGATTATCACAATGGTCCCTTTTGGCCTTGGAATCTAAAAATCTACCAGTGATCCTTAGAGCTCGGAGCTCTAACTCCTACTGGTGCCATCCAAGCTGGAAAGGTCAAAGGTTAGGGAGCAAATAAAAAACAATCCATTGGTTCTCCAGGTTGGGAGTCGAATGATAGATCAACCACCTACCCTCATGAAGAAAGTTAAGTTATAGTAACAAAACAAGCTAGCCATTCTGTTCAGGGATGGAGAAGCCTTGTTTGTGCCCTACATGATATCTGGCAGTGAGGGGAGGATGCAGTTTCAAATTTAGATTTATACCACAGTAGCACCCTATCAGGATGTGGGTCATAATTTGCACTGTACAAGCACATACCGAGACATAGTCTTCACCCTTAAAAGCTCACCATCTAAGGCAATAGTCCTACATTGCAACCTATGTGGGTAGAACTGCTGTGCTTGTGTGAAACCCCATTGAAGTCAATGAGCTTCTCCTTGAGCATAGCAGTCTGCCTTTGTGCAGAAATGTTGCAGGACTAGGGCAGCAGAATGCAAGTAACATAAAGGGTGCAGCACAGAGGGATACAATAAAATACAGACAATATTTATTGATAAACATATACATTTGCATTGCTGTTACTCAGAGAGAGAAAATATGAATGTCAACTGTCCCCACGGGCTCCTCAAGCCATCATTATGCAAAGTGCTCCTTTCTAAGTGGAGTAATCAGTTGCACAAATACAAAATGGGAAATGACTGCCTAGGAAGGAATACTGCGGAAAAGGATCTGGGGGTCATAGTGGACCACAAGCTAAATATGAATCAACAGTGTAACGCTGTTTCAAAAAAGGCAAACATAATTCTAGGATGTATTAGCAGGAGTATCGTAAGCAAGACACGAGAAGTAATTCTTCTGCTCTACTCCGTGCTGATTAGGCCTCAACTGGAATATTGTGTCCAACTCTGGGCACATTTCAGGAAAGATGTGGACAAACTGGGGAAAGTCCAGAGAAGAGCAACAAAAATGATTAAACGTCTAGAAAACATGACCTATAAGGGAAGATTTAAAAAATTGGGTTTGTTTAGTCTGGAAAAGAGAAGACAGAGGGGACATGATAACAGTTTTCAAATTCATAAAAGGTTGTTACAAGGAGGAGGGAGAAGAATTGTTCTTCTTAGCCTCTGAGGATAGGACAAGAAGCAATGGGCATAAATTGCAGTAAAGGAGGTTTAGGTTGGATATAAGGAAAACCTTCCAAACAGTCAGGGTGATTAAGCACTGGAATAAATTGCCTAGGGAAGTGGTGGAATCTCCATTATTGGAGATTTTTAAGAGCAGGTTAGACAAATACCTGTCAGGGATGGTCTAGATAATACTTAGTCCTGCCATGAGTGCAGGGGACTAGACTAGATGACCGCTCGAGGTCCCTTCCAGTCCTATGATTCTATGATTATCAATTGATTGATTTCTTGTGTAATAGCCCTTGAACTGGGATTTGAAGGAGAGGGTTAGTGTCTTCACACATAAATTCACGAAGGGCACTCTATGTGAAAGGAGTGTCTTGGAAAAAGGCAAGGATACGTTTGTGCCAAAAGCTAAGAAATGGGTGGAATAGGCTGCATCATTGATGGACTGGAGTAGATGTGGACAGGATGGAGGATAGAATAAAAGCAAAACATAAGAACATCAGAATGGCTAACTGGGTCAGACCAATGGTCCATCTAGCCCAGTATCCTGTCTTCCAACAGTGGCAAGTGTCAAATGCTTCAGAGGGACTTAACAGAAGAGGGCAATTATCAAGTGATCCATCTCCCAACTCCCAGCCCCAGCTTTTGGCAGCGAATGGGATAAAAGTACTTTGATTAATAATCACCTTCATTTATATAGTACTTTTCACCCCAAAGGATCCAGAAGAGGATCTACAGCCAGCACTCACAAAACCAATGAAATACACCCACCTCCAGGAACGTAGTAACCAACGCACAAAGACAGAGAGCACAATAATTTTTATATATGGAAATGAACAATAATTTTGACAACTTTAACTTCAGGAGTAGTTTTTCTTGTTTGTTAAAAATCAGGAAAACCGTAAGAACCCCAGTATTGCAGAAACTACCATGGAATGTGTAATCAGTGCCATGAAAGATGGCACCTTCACTAGAACACTGCCTTCTAACAGCATGCTAATATATTGCTTCAGTGCTGATTCAGAAGGAATGTCCCATTTGCTCAAGTGACAATACCACAAGCACTTGGGTTTTGACTTTCAAACAAGATCATGCATAACTCTCCTTAGCTTGTGGGAGATGACAAAATCAGAGCATGTCCTATGGTGACTCAGGTCTTAATTCAGATCCCTTTGAAGTAACACAAGGCTACAACACATCCTATAGGTTTCATTATATTACAGTCTAGTCAATGCAGACATTTGAAACAGACGCATGCGAAGGTTCAACACTACTAAAACATTACTAAATATGACAAGAAACATTTGAATATGGAATAAAGCCTTTGGCAAGTCTGGAGCAATGTAACTGTAAGTCTTCCTAATAAATAACTTGGAAACAGATCTTGAATTTACCACAATTTGCCTCTTGAGAAAAGAACCTACCCCCAGTTTTAGCTAAGCTATAGTACTAGAGGAACAATAATTATCTTCCCAAAACTAATTCTACTGTTTATTTTTTAAAAATTAGAGCTAAAGATTATAAACCCAGAACCAGAATAATTGTTCAGGATTTTGTTGTTTGTGTTGCTATTTTCCAACAATACAAAATCAACAATAACCCTGAGAACAAGACTGATCATTTAATCCAATTTGCTATTCAATTTTTAAAATTTGGCCCTTGGTGGTAGATAATATTACAACAGTATTTGTGATATTCCCTGTTTTACAATACCATAGTAATATTTTGTTACTTGCAAAGGTATCGGTAAAGAATTCAATGTGATCACTCCATGGTAAGCACCAAACAGGAAATGGTGAAGGGTAAATTATGAATGGTGTTTGGGGGCTTCCAGAAAGTAGACTAAGGCAACAGGTCTTTGACACATATTCCCATTTTGATCTATTAATTGGCAGCAGAATATATTTTGATCGGTGTAGAGGTCAGTCTAAAGCAGAAACTTTGTGCAGCTGATTTGAAATTCTTAAAAGTCTTGTTTGAACATGTTTAATTAATCCTCTACAAAGTCCTGCATTCCTTGTAATTGTGTTTGGATCTCACTGGATGATTTGCATGCATTAATTCACCAAAGGCTTATCTACACGGTGCGGCAATATGCACTCCAGAGCTGTGATTGCTGAAGCGCACTAATGTGTTATGCACTAATTGGTCTGTGTGGACCTGTTGGTATGCACTAAGAGTTCCCCAGTGAGCTTCAGCATAGTACTTTGAAACAGTAGTTTGAGGCAGTACTATGTTAAAGTGCACTAGGGAACTTTTAGTGTGCATCAGCAGGGTCCAAATGGACCAATTAGTGTGCAACATGCAAATTAGAAATCATACCCCCATAGTATGCATTGCCACACTTTGTAGACAAGCCCCAAGATTTTGATTTCTATGGTCTTCTGAGAGATCACAGTGTTCTACCTATTGCTATCCCTTGCTGTCGCCATTTTTAGATGGAGAAATGATTACTCTATAGGAAATCTTCATTCCCTTGACATTATAGCCATCTTAAAGTCACTCCTGCCTTATAAACACAGTCTTTTATTTGGAAAAGGAACCAAACACTATGCTTCTGCATTATGTTGGAAATTTAAATGTCCTCTCAGATCAGGTCACTGCAGTAAGTTGTGCTAGAAGAGTACAACAGAGTTAGCATCTTTAAATAGATGACTATTAAGAAATCAATTGATACATAATACTTCGGGGAGGGAGAGCGGGGATGGTAGTATGGAAAATTGCTAACACAACAGGTAGTATAAATACATGTATCGTTTTAGAAGAGTCAGTATACTCAATGGCTTTGATCCTACAAGTGTGTTGATGCCTGCCCCCCAGCTTATTATTTTTTTTTTAAATGAACATACATTTGGAAAAAGCATAATAGAGTTCTTCTCATGGACCAGAATAACATCTCGTTTTAACTACCATATCTCAATTAAATTGCCTAATATGCATAAGAGCTGTAAAGTCTTGGAAACAATAGTGGATGGTGTTTCCTGTAACAGGGTAATATGTGTCATGCTTGGGAGGGACTGAGAAAGAACACACATCATTTCATCTTAATGTTAAATCACACAACTCAATCAACAGAGAGGAACTCAAATTAACAAAAGGAAACACTAACATCTTCGTAGGGTTACTATTCAGAGTATGGAAAAGTTAATTTTCTAGCCCAAGGAAAACAGTTAAAAGTGTCTAAAGTCAATTATATTTCTGGTTCTACAAAATAATGTTCCCACTGTGATAGGTTGAGAAAGGCCACAGAAATCTTGAATAAATTATTTTTTAGCATTTCCATATTGCAAAAAGTTTACATTACAATAGCACAACACATCCTGAAGTGTCACCGAAAAACTGTAAGAACTATTGCACCCTTTTGTATAGTGTTTATTGACTACACAAGTTCAAGCTTTCAGAGTTCCGTGAATTGGTGCACTCACAAACAGTGCATATAGGTACACTAATGACGTTTCTAATGAAACTTTTGCAGGAATGCCCAAGGCTTACTTAAAATTTGGGCATTAGTGGCTAACGGGTTTGTAAAATACACTTTTTTGCTTTTACTGTATTGTGTATGCTTTTCATCCTGAAGCCTACGATAACAAACGCAGCACGGCTTACTCTCTTAATTATATTTTCTAAAGCCCTGCTAAAGATTACCATTTGATCTGGAAAAACTAAGCTGACTCATTCAGATTCCATGAGCCCTAGCTGCAATCGATTTTTAACATTTCACGTGGAGAGCATGAGATATGAAAATTCAGCCTGATTTCCCAAGGCATTTATAAATTAAATGGTCTTTTAAAAACTATGCAAAACAGCTTATTGATCAAAAGAGTGAATATGTAAAAAGATTTTCCAAAATAGGTAATATGGTCCTATATGGTTTCGATCACTGAACCAAATACTTGCTAATTTGTAGAGTACTTCTTGAAGTCTACGTTTCACATTCATAATACTGCACTTCAGTGTGTCTCATTTAATATAAACTATGCTCTACAGTGTATGTACAGAGGCCTTCACAGAGAAAACTAAAAAAGAATATATATTTAAACATAAAGCGTTGGGGAACTACAGGACTTAATACATAATTTTTCCTAACGCTGTCTCTAATCAGTTCTTAATCTCTCTCTGAGCAACAAGCTATATATCTTATTACACAGGCTAACCACAACCAATACTGTGATGTAGGAGAGAGATGTATGCAATTATTTTTATTTTCATTTTATCTCCACTTCAACAGCAGGGTTTGAAATTAAAACACTAGTTTAATTTAATGAGCCTCCTAGCATTGATAGCACAGCATTTCCTTGAGTTTACGTTGGCAGAGGATGATCTGACAAATACAGATATTAATTAAGATAAAAAGTCAAAAATTCAGGCTAAACAGTTTGCTCTCTGAAGGCCAAATTCTACTTCTTTTCAAGTCAGCTGCAAAATTCCCATTAACTTCAATAGGAACAGGTGTGGGCACTGTGTTTATGGTGTTCCTCACGAAAGCACTGGGAGATCTGTAGACTCTGACAGAAAGTACATTAACCCTAAATTCAAACTGGCTTGTCATTTTAAAACATCTTATTTTAACACAGATGATCCCACAGTGCTGATGAGTTAAAGAACAACACGGACACAGCTCTGGAAAAAGATGTGATGGTTGATATTAGGTAGACTGTGGAAGGATTTAGAGGATAAAATAAAAAAATCAAAAGGAAATTCTGCTCCCATATAAAAAAATAAACCCAAGAAAACTTCAATTGTATATATTATAACTTGCCCCATTAAACTGAAGTATTTGTTGTAATTGTATGAGTTAAAATACGATGAAATTTTACATTAAGTAGTTATTACTTTTCCCCCCTAAGTTACATGACAAATAGAGAAGAAATGGTTGAGAATTTGAAAGTGGAAGGCAACTTGGGTGAAAGTGATCATGAAATGGTAGAGTTCATGATTCTAAGGAATCGTAGGAGGGAGAACAGCACAATAAAGACAATGGATTTCAAGAAGGCAGACTTTAGGAAACTCAGGGAGTTGGTAGGTAAAATCCCATGAGAAGCAAGTCTAAGGGGAAAAACAATTGAAGACAGTTGGCAGTTTTTCAAAGAGACATTATTAAGGGCACAAGAGCAAACTATCCCACTGCGTAGGAAAGATAGGAAGTATGGCAAGAGACCACCCTGGCTTAACCAGGAGATCTTCAATGATCTAAAACTCAAAAAAGAGTCCTACAAAAAGTGGAAACTCGGTCAAACTACAAAGGACGAATATAAACAAACAACACACGTATATAGGGACAAAATCAGAAAAGCCAAGGCACAAAACGAGATCAAACTAGCTTGTGACATAAAAGGAAACAAGAAAACGTTCTCCAAATACATTAGAAGCAAAAGGAAGACCAAGAACAGAGTAGGCCCGTTACTCAATGGGGGCGGGGGGAGGGGGGGAGACAATAACAGAAAATGTGGAAATGGCAGAGGTGCTTAATTACTTCTTTGTTTGGTTTTCACCAAGAAGGATGGTGGCGATTGGATGTCTAAAATAGTGAATGCCAGTGAAACTGAGGTAGGATCAGAGTCTAAAATAGGGAAAGAATGAGTCAAAAATTACTTAGACAAGTTAGATGTCTTCAAATCATCAGGGTCTGATGAAATGCATCCTAGAATACTCAAGTTGCTGACTGAGGCAATATCTGACTCATTAGCAATTATCTTTGAAAAGTCATGGAAGATAGGAGACATTCCAGAAGACTGGAAAAGGGCAAATATAGTGCCCATCTATAAAAAGGGAAATAAGGACAACCCGGGGAATTACAGACCAGTCAGATTAACTTCTATACCCGGAAAGATAATGGAGCAAATAATTAAGCAATCAATTTGAAACACCTAAAAGATAATAAGGTTATAAGTAACAGTCAGCATGGATTTGTCAAGAACAAATCATGTCAAACCAACCTGATAGCTTTATTTCACAGGGTAACAAGCCTTGTGGATATGGGGGAAGCAATAGATATGGTATATCTTGACTCTAGTAAGGCTTTTGATACTGTCTCGCATGACCTTCTAACAAACAAACTAGGGAAATACAACCTAGATGGAGATACTATAAGGTGGGTGCATAACTGGTTGAAAAATCGTTCCCAGAGAGTAGTTATCAGTGGTTCACAGTCATGCTAGAAGGGCATAATGAGTGAGGTCCCACGGGGATCGGTTCTGGGTCTGGTTCTGTTCAATGTCTTCATCAATGATTTAGATAATGGCATAGAGAGTACACTTATAAAGTTTGCGGACGATACCAAGCTGGAAGGGGTTGCAAGTGCTTTGAAAGATAGGATTAAAATTCAAAATGATCTGGACAAACTGAAGTAAATAGGATGAAATTCAATAAGGACAAATGCAAAGTATTCTACTTAGGAAGGAACAGTCAGTTGCACACATACAAAATGGGAAATGACTGCCTATGAAGGAGTACTGCAGAAAGGGATCTGGGGGTCATAGTGGACCACAAACTAAGTATGAATCAACAGTGTAACGCTGTTTCAAAAAAAGCAAACATAATTCTGGGATGTATTAGCAGGAGTATTGTAAGCAAGACACGAGAAGTAATTCTTCCGCTGTACTCTGCGCCGATTACACCTCAACTGGAGTATTGTGTCCAGTTCTGGGCATCACATTTCAGGAAAGATGTGGACAAATTGGAGAAAGTCCAGAGAAGAGCAACAAAAATGATTAATGGTCTAGAAAACACGACCTATAAGGGAAGATTGAAAAAATTGAGTTTGTTTAGTCTGGAGAAGAGAAGACTGAGGGGGGACATGATAACAATTTTCAAGTACATAAAAGGTTGTTACAAGGAGGAGGGAGAAAAACTTGTTCTTCTTAGCCTCTGAGAATAGGACAAGAAACTTAAACTGCAGCAAGGGCGGTTTAGGTTGGACATTAGGAAAAACTTCCCAACTGTCAGAGTGGTTAAGCACTGGAATAAATTGCCTAGGGAAGTGGTGGAATCTCCATCATTGGGGATTTTTAAGAGCAAATTGGACAAACACCTGTCAGGGATGGTCTAGATAATACTTTATCCTGCCATGAGTGCAGGGGACTGGACTAGATGACCTCTTGAGTGACCCTTCCAGTTCTATGATTCTATGAAGTCTTAGAACTCACACTAACGGTATGACCATTCTGTTCTTTTCTATTTCCTAAAGTAGTCTTCACTAAGTGACCCCCATGAAAATCCATTTATGTAGATCACATATGGCATGTGAAAGTACATAACTACATTATTCACCAAATGTGCTACCATCATAGACAGATACTTTCTCCATTCCATCTGGAAGCCCTTTTACATATCAGCTATAAAACAGAAGTTTTCAAATGCAGTCTGCCTAACATAGCTTAAGCCATGTCTACACCAGGGTATGTACGGTATATGTATGAAATTCTGGCCTCAATAAAGAAATAAGTCAACGCAAAACTCCCATTGACTGCAATGAGGTAAGGATTTTACCTTAAATTGTAACATGTTTGAAACTGTTTTTGAAGAGATACACCCAAATGCGGTTTTAAGACAATTTGCACACACTCAATATAGTTATAAATCATATTGCAACGGGTACAGAAAACATGCTAGAACCATGGTAGTCTATAAGGCAGTTTGGTCTAGCATAGTTATTTTTAAAGGCAAATCTCTGTTTACATTGCTAGTTACAATCACATGGGAAAACCATGCTAGTTCTTGCCACATTTGAAAACTGCTGTCATGCATGATTCAGCAGTCTTCAGGATGATGCTGGATAATTATTTTAGAACATGGTTGTAGCTACCATGGTTTAATATTCCAGGGAGATAGCACTAAAACAAAACTACCTTTGAGAATTATAAAGCTTGAAAACTTGTCTCTTTCACTAATAGAAGATTGTCCAATAAAAAATATTACCTCACCACCTTGTCTCTTTGAGCATTAAGTCGGTCTTTAGTTCCATATGTTTATTAGATATATGGTACATTTTAAAATTATGAACTAGCATAAAAAAGGAGCTACTGAATACAAATGTGCTAAAATACAGTAGTTTCTCACTTGATTCATTTTTAAAGGTTCAATGTTGTGAACATATTTAATTAAATAGTGAATGACAAGATCAATATGCAACACTAGCTTGCAGGGTGCTTAAGCTGTCACTGATAAAGTGTTATTAGGAAAAAGTTAAATCAGCTGCACATTGACAACACTGGCTTCTACTTAAGGTATAATATTTTATAAGTAACCATTATAGTTTTAGTAAAGAACATTGCTTTTTTTCCCCAGCAGAAGAAGCTCCAGGAATTGGGACACTGATTGGCTGTAGGGAGTGTAGCTTATTTATGAACAGCTGCACCTGGAAGATGTGGAGACTGGCAGAAAATTGTCAGATATGGTAAAAATTGGTTTTTGGAGGAGCAAATATTTTCCAACTCAATTAGTTTGGTTTGGCAAGAAAGAAACTGCTCAGAGACCAACAAGAGCCTTCCTACAGGGAAAACTGGACCTCACAGATGACAGGAAAAAGCCCTAATATTTGCCAAATTGCAGTTACGTGAAGCTCTAGTAAGAACTAGCATTTTTCTTGCCTTTGTATCTCCAGATAAAGACAACTCAATTTTCAGAAGAAGCAGTCTCCATGGGTAATTGATACAAGCAAAAAGAGGTATCCCATGTTTAGAGAGAAAACCAACTCAGGAAGCCGCATTCATATAAATAACCATCTGCAAAGTAATGTCTCTGTTTTTATATCATACTGTATCAAGATCAGTTACCCATCCATGCTGTATGATAATACTCTGTGAATAATCCATGAACGTAAACAACAATGTTCAACTGATTTACAAAGTAGATATTAAAAGCTTACTTGAGCAATAAAATCAAGGACAACTCTCGTATTTCCATATGGATATACACTTAAGATTCTTATCAGAATGATTTGGTCATTATGTTTTAAGCAGGAAGTCTGATATGAGAGTTTAGTGCAGTTCAAATATGCTGCTAATGATTAAAATAGATTCAGAAATTACAGGCTTGTTGAAATAAATCATGAGCATTAAGATTTAAAAACTGAACATAATAAAAAAATATTATACAAAAATTATAACGCCCATGTTATGTGTTTTTCTGTCAGAATTATAATAGCCTTTATTTAGTAGAATATGGATCTAGTTTCACACGAGTGCTTTATAAATATAGCTAGCTATATTTCATATGGTTATAACCTCCTGATACTGAAAGATTAGAAAATAGCCAAAGCACCAATTTTCAAAATACAAAAAAAAGGTATTTTGAGTAATTACCTTCTTGTCAGTCTAACTTCTATTCCCAGTAAAATAATGCAAAAATATTAAATAAAAAAATAGCTAAATATCTAGTGAGATTAGTGGACATATGAACAAGCATAATTGTTTCACGAAGTATATATTTTGCTAGAGAAACCTGAATTTTAAAATTAGTGGATGGTGGAAACATAGCAGATGTAATATAGAGAGAGATTTTAATAAAGCATTTCATAATGTGTTGCAAAATAACTTTTGAAAAATTAATTCCATTGAAGAGGAAAACTGTCATATGACTTGAAAACTATGTATGATGAATGGCAATGTACTGTGCTGGAGAAAAGTGGCTATTGGGTACCACAAGGACCAGTGTTAAAGCTGTTGTAAATTGACCCTACTCCCCCAGCCCATTAACAACAAGTCTCAGCCCTCCTGAGAGTCTACTGAAGTCTGGAACAGACAGACTTCTCCTAGTTTAATCCAGCCTCACAAAAATAGCTTGGAAACAATTGTACAGGAAACCCTTCCTGTTTTAAACCAGCTCATCAGATTCGATTAATCAGGTCAGTCGCCCTTTCCAGAAAACTATTCCTACCTCTATTGTAACAGGTAGTTAAGGAGCCAACTACAGCAGTGAATTAGCACCATTTCACTTTTCATTAGCCAGCTCACTTCTTGCTAACAGAATGGGTATAAAACAACAGTTGGCAGCCTGTTACAACTGGTCATATGTTATTTGTTCTTTAGCCAAAAAGAAAAGGGAGCAAATGGCATGTGAGTAACATTTTCAGACAATACTAAATTGGGAGGAATCGTCAACAAAAGTCAAGAAAGAGGCCTGGTCTATACTCCTAAGCAGCTTGCATCAACCTATTTGTGTACATGTCTACGCTTAAATTTGTCTCGTACCAATGTAAGGCTACATCTACACTACCCGCCTGAATCAGCAGGTAGAAATCGATCTCTCGGGGATCGAATTATCGCGTCTCGTCGGGACACGACATTCGATCCCCGAATCGACGCTTGTACTCCACCAGCGGAGGTAGGAGTAAGCGCCGTCGACGAGGGAGCTGCGGAGGTCGATTTGCCACCGTCCTCACAGCTGAATTTGCGTATCTTAAATCGACCCCCCCCCGCAGTGAGGATGTAGCCTATTATACTGACATAGTAACGCCACCTCTCTAAGTGGCATAAAGCCAGGTTGATGTACTTAGGTCAATGCAGCTCAAGTGCAGACACTGCATTACTTATTTTGACAATAACTGTCCTCCAGCAGCTGTCCCACAGTGCCTCACACTGACTGCTTGGTCACCATTGTGAACTCCACTGCCCAGGGATCACGGATATTGTTAACCGCCTCCCCCTGCCCCTTTAAAGCCCCACACATTTTTGAAATTCATTGTCCTGATTGCTCAGCTTGGCGAGCACATCTAGCCCCTCTCGTTTGCTGAGTGCAACTGCCCTACTGACCATGCTGGATATATGCTCCAGACGCTCTCCTGCCTGGAGTAGACAGGAGATATTGAAGCTTCTGGGCTGTGGGGAGAAGAGACTCTAAAGGCACAGCTCTGAACCAGCCATAGAAACATTGACATTGATGAGCAGGTTGCTCAGGGAATGCAGAAGGGGTACGAGGGACCAGCAGCAGTACCATGTGAAAGCCAAGGAGCTGTGGTAGGCATACCAGAAGGCCAGGAAGGCCAACAAGTTACCCGGTGCTGAGCCACAGAACTGATGTTTTTACAAAGAGCTGTATGCCATACTTGGTGGATACGCACTCCCCCAGCACCATGGATGCCTCCAAGGAGCATGAGTCACAGGCCCCTGCCATGAACAGTGAGGAGGAGGAAGTAGTGGATGAGGAAGAGAAGAAGGAAGAGGATTATGTGGGACAGATAACTGGGAGATCCAGTTGCACAGTGAGCCAAGAACTGTTTTTGACTCCATAATGGTCCAGCCAATCCTGCCAGTCAAGTAAAGGCAAGTCTGATGCAGGGAAAGGAACCTCACACGTAAGTCTGTAGACAAATTTTCAGTGACAGGGATGGCATGACAAAGCTTTTGACCTTTTATTAATTTGCTTGTGCTGGAAGAGGTAGTGGTACGACCACGAGAGGCAGGGTTGCTATCTGCTTTTCATTCCCTTCTAGAATTAGGCAGTGGACTGGGGTGTGCAGAACAGTTTGTTTAGGTACACAAGGATGTCCCTTGAATCTTCCTGAGAGATCTCTATGAAACTTTCATGGAGGCTGTAGCGGGGTGGTTACCCTGCTCCTGCCTGGAAGGGCTTAAAACAGCCCTGGCAGAGGGCTGCAGCTCTAAAAGCTGGGCTGATTGGGGAAGTAGCCACAGCTGGGCCATGCCCCAATCAGGCCACAGCTGGCCTGTATAAAAAGGCTGGGAGCCAGGAGCTCAGGAGTCTCTCTCTGCATTCAGAGGGAGAAGGGCCTGGCTGCAGGGAGGGGAGACCCTAGTACTGAGGGGTGTACTGCCAGGCAGCACTCCAGATAAGAGGGCACTGGGGTCCGGGAGGGACACGGGGGCCAGAGGACAGGTGGATCACCGGCGTGCAGAGGGCGCTCCAGGACGCTGGAAGAGCTAATTCCCAGAAGTCACCAGCAGGAGGCGCCGCAGGGGTGAGTCCGCTCCTCTGCCAAAGGTTTCTAGAGAGGGCTGCCTTATTTCTTCCTCCACAGTAGGACACTTCCCCATGCCACTCAGCAATAACTTCAGCAGGCATCACTGCAGTACATACGCTAGCAGCATATGGGCCTGGGAAGCTTTGGGACAACAGCAGCCTCTCTCTGCCTTTGTTACACTCAGGAGTGAGATATCAGCTAAAATTACTAATGCCTGTAGAAAATGGTGCCAGTATTCAGTGCCATTGGTCTATACTACTAGAATCATGCAACCAAACAATTCCCTCCTCATTTCCCCAATGGCCCATGTTCATCCTGGCTGGTGTTGTGACATGCACCAGCAATCCCAAGTAAAAGTTAGAAGGTGGTGCTTAAAACTTTTGGGGAGCAAGGGGAGTGAGTTTAGCATCTAAGTTTTGCTTTCCGTAGTGAATACGCTGACAATGGTGCATATTTTATCTGCAGTTGCTACCATTGCGGCCTTCAGGGTTTCCCCTTCCACACCCACGGAATGCCTGAGCCAGATAAGGAGGAGAAAGAAGGAGACTTAGGATGACATGCTCAGTGAGATCCTGCAAGCCAGTGCTGCATCAAACCTTGAGCAGAGGGCCTGAAAGATGAACATTGCAGACAGGCTGCAGAAGGAAAGAGCAGAAGGAAGAAAGGCACACGAGTCCCTGCAGGAAAAGGAGAGGGAGATGCACCAGGACATAATGGGGCTTCTCAGGCAGCAAACACAAATAAATCGGTTACTCACTTTCTCGTAACTGTTGTTCTTCGAGATGTGTTGTTCGTGTCCATTCCAAGCAGGTGTGTGCGCGCCGCATGCACGCCAGCTGGAAGATTTTCTCCTAGCAGCGTCCGTAGGGTCGGCCTGGGCACCCCCTGGAGTGGCGCCTTCATTGCGCCCAATATAGGACCCCGCCGACCCTCCACCCCCTCAGTTCCTTCTTGCCAGCTATTCAGATGGAGGGGTAGGAGGGTGGGTATTGGAATGGACATGAACAACACATCTTGAAGAACAACAGTTACGAGAAAGTGAATAACCATTTTTTCTTCTTCGAGTGATTGTTCATGTCCATTCCAAGCAGGTGACTCACAAGCCAAAGCTCAGGAGGTGGGGTCGGAATCATGCACAGATTGGAGCACTGCCCGTCCAAAGGCCGCATCGTCCCTGGCCTGTTGTGTAATTGCATAGTGCATCGTAAATGTATGTATCGAGGACCACGTAGCTGCCCTGCAAATTTCCTGAGTGGGGATTTGCGCCAGGAACGCCGCCGAGGAGGCCTGTGCCCTTGTGGAGTGGGCAGTAATCGGCGGGGCGGGCACCTTCGCCAGGTCATAATGCAAGATGTGATCCAGGATGAGATACGCTGAGAGGACATAGGGAGACCTTTCATTCTGTCTGCCACGGCCACAAAAAGTTGGACGGACTTCGGGAACAACTTAGTTCTCTCTATGTAGAACGCTAAGGCTCTACGTACATCCAGTGAGTGCAGCCTGTGCTCCCTATCGGAGGAGTGTGGCTTGGGGTAAAACACTGGGAGGAAAATGTCCTGGGCCATGTGAAACTGGGGAACAACCTTAGGGAGGAAAGCCAGGTAAGGTCTATGAAAAACTGTGTAAGGGGGCTCAGACATGAGGGCCCTGAGCTCCGAAACCCTTCGAGCCGAGGTAATTGCTACGAGGAGCGCAACCTTGAATGAGAGATACAACAAAGAGCAGGTGGCCAGCGGTTCAAATGAGGGGCCCGTAAGTCTGAATAGAACTAGATTGAGGTCCCAGGCCAGGACAGGCTGACGAGTGTGCGGGAAGAGCCTGTCCAAACCCTTGAGGAAGCAACTGACTATAGGGTTTACAAAGATTGAGAACCCATCTGAGCCCGCATGGAAGGCGGAGATGGCGGCTAAATAGACCCTTATTGATGACAGGGACAGATCTTGATGTTTTAGGTGCAGGAGGTAGTCCAGTATGAATGGTATGGGGGCAAGGAGAGGTGACTGATGGCTTTGCTCCGCCCAGATGGAGAACCATTTCCACTTGGCAAGGTACATTGCCCTGGTGGAGGGCTTTCTACTACCCAGGAGGACTTGTTTGACCTGGTCCGAACATGACAGCTCCGCGGCGCTTAGCCATGGAGCATCCAGGCTGTGAGGTGAAGGTGCTCCAGATTTGGGTGCCGGAGTCGACCATGGTCCTGTGTGATCAGGTCCTGGACCACCGGTAAAGTGAGTGGAGCTGCTACCGACATTTCCAGGAGCGAGG
The DNA here is from genome assembly GCF_002925995.2 of Terrapene triunguis. Lineage (NCBI taxonomy): Eukaryota > Metazoa > Chordata > Testudines > Emydidae > Terrapene > Terrapene triunguis. The sequence goes on from NW_020664583.1 coordinate 2,619,821, forward strand.
TGAACCAGTGTTGGCGTGGCCACGCCGGCACTATCAGTATAACTCAAGCCCGGTCCCTGCGGATCTTGAGAAGCACCCTGTGGACCAGCAGGATAGGTGGAAAAGCATAGAGCAGGTGGCCTGCCCAAGAGAGAAGAAAGGCATCCCCAATGGACCCCGGGCTGTGACTCCCGAGGGAGCAGAATGCCTGACACTTCCTGTTGCCACGAGTGGCGAACAGGTCTATCTGGGGAGAGCCCCAGAACCAGAAAATTGAGTTCACCACATCTGGTCAAAGGGATCATTCGTGGCCATGGAAGGTCCGGCTGAGGCTCTCCGCCAGTGCGTTCTGAACCCCTGGGAGGTATGACGCCTGTAGGTGGATCGAGTGTTCTCCACAGAAGTCCCACAGCACGAGGGCTTCCCGGCACAGGGGAGAGGAGCGGGCAACCCCGTTTGTTGATATAGAACATCGCCGAGGTGTTGTCTGTGATGACTGAGACACACCTGCCCGCTATGTGGGTTTTGAAAGCGTAGCATGCAAGACGCACCGCTCTCAGCTCTTTGACATTGATGTGTAGAGCGAGGTCCGTCTGAGACCAGAGGCCTTGGGTTCTGAGGTCCCCTAGGTGAGCTCCCCAGCCCAGATCCGAGGCGTCTGTCACCAAAGAGAGAGAGGGCTAGCAAAGGGCACTCCCGCGCAAGCCACTCACGGGTCGAGCCACCACAGGAGGGAGTCCAACACCAGACGGGGCAGGGTTACAATGCAGTCCAGAGCATCTCGAGCTGACCGATACACCGACGCCAGCCAAGACTGGAGTGGGCACAGTCTGAGTCTGGTGTGCTGCACCACTTAGGTGCACGCAGCCATGTGCCCCAGTAGTCTTAGGCAGTTCCTTGCTGAGGTGGTGGGGAACTGTCTGAGGCCCTGTATTATATCCCAAAGTGATCGAAACCTGGCTTCTGGGAGGTACACCCTGGCTCGGGTAGAGTCCAGGACCGCCCCTATGAACTCTATCCTCTGCACCGGGGACAGGATAGATTTTTTCTCATTTAGGAGGAGACCCAGTTTGAGGAAGGTCCTTCTTATGAATTCGACCTGAGCCTCCACCTGGGTTCTTGAGTGTCCCTTGATGAGCCAGTCATCTAGATAGGGAAAAATCTGTATCTGACGTTTGCGCAGGAACGCCGCAACGACTCCCATGTATTTCGTGAATACTCGGGGGGTGGTTGACAGTCCAAACGGGAGGACGGCAAACTGGTAGTGGCCTCTGCTGACCATGAATCTGAGGTAGCGTCTGTGATGTGGGACTACTGCGATATGAAAATACGCGTCCTTCAAGTCGAGGGCGGCGTACCAGTCTCCTGGATCCAGTGAGGAGATAATGGAGGTTAGTGAGACCATGCAAAACTTGAGTTTCTTTACATGCTTGTTCAGCTGTCGCAGGTCCAGGATGAGTCTGAGGCCCCCCTTGGCCTTCGGTATTAGGAAATACCGGGAGTAGAACCCCTTGCCCCATAGCTCCTGAGGAACCTCTTCCACTGCCCCTACCGAGAGGATGGTCTGCATTTCTTGAATTAGAAGTTGCTCGTGAGAGGGGTCCCTGAAGGGGGATGGGGGAAGGATGGGGGGGTATAGAATTGGATGGCATATCCCCTCTCTACCGTGCGGAGCACCCAGCGGTCTGAAGTAATTCGGGACCAGGCACGGTAGAAAGGGGATAGAAGGGAAGAGAAGGTAAGATGGGAAGGATCCAGAGATCGTACTGGAAAGCCGTCCTCAACCATACCCTCAAAAGGCCCAGGTGGAGGTTTGGGCTGGCCAGAGTTTTGCCCAGAGGAGGGAGGTTGCCTCCTCCTAGTACTCCTGTTTCGCCTATGCGGAATGTTCTTGCACCTGCGCGGGCAGTGCCGGAGATGGAGACTGGCGAGCCATCATGGCCGGTTTACCCCTGGAGTGGAACAGGGGGCGCGCGGTCGCCGGCGATTTATCCCTCCTTTGCGGGGAGGATGGCACCAGGAGGCGCATCAAGTCCGTGGCCGCCTCGAATGCCTCCAACGTCGATGGTGGCTGTATGTCCCCCTGGCGGTCCGGTGACCAGGGGGCGTTCGGACTTGACTGGACCCCGGACGGGGCAGGAGTCGACAAAACCCTGGGAAGAAGCAAGGAGGAGGCGGTCTGTCCCGATCCGCTTGTGGACGCCACCGATCCTGTAAGTTTCGGGAGGGGTGAACGTCCCCTCACTGGCCTCTTCTTTTTTACTGACACCGGGGATGGTAAGCGGTGCCATATTGAGGCCGACCCAGGGCGGTGCCGGTGGGCTTTAGAGTCTTTAGTCAGGCCCGTTTTGTGCGCTGTTGGTGCCGGAGTGCTGGGCACCGAGGAGGAGGTGCTCGGTGCTGGGTCATTGGGTCCCACGTCAGATTGTGGTCTCAATGCCGCCTCCATCAGCAGGAGTTTTAGTCTCTGCTCTTGGTCTTTAAGGGTTCTGGGGCGGAAACCCTTGCAAATGCGGCATTTCTCCTTCTGGTGACTCTCACCAAGGCACTGCAGGCAGGAAGAGTGAGGATCACTTTTGGGCATAAACTTGCCACAGGCCTCGCAGAGCTTAAACCCTGGAGACCCAGGCATATCCCAGGAGGGGGAAAAAACGTCCTAACAACCAACTAACTATAACTATAGGGAAACAACTATTAACAAACTGAGAACTATATACAACTAAGGTCTATCAGACACTGCTAAGACGCTTGCTGCGAGAGCGAGCAAAGTTCCAGCTAGTCATCACTGGCGGTAAGAAGGAACTGAGGGGGTGGAGGGTCGGCGGGGCCCTATATTGGGCGCCATGAAGGTGCCACTCCAGGGGGCGCCCAGGCTCACCCTACAGACACTGCTAGGGGAAAATCTTCTGGCTGGCGTGCACACAGCACACACACACCTGCTTGGAATGGACATGAACAATCACTCGAAGAACCACCTGCAGATCCTGATGGACCTGCAGGTTCAACAATCCCAGGCTCTCTTCCCTCTACAGCGCATTGAGAACTCAATACTGGGATCTCCCTACAGCCCCCCACACCTGCATTAAAGACAATCATAGCTTCACATACACTGACCTGTGAAAGCCGCGGTTGGTGTATGTGTAGCTGAAATGGGCATGAATGTTCTTTCCCCTTCATATGTTCTGGTCTCTTAATTTATTACATTTTATTAAGGTTTTAATGTATTTGTTTTAAAATTATGCAGGGTTTTTCTTCCACACTGATTTTGTTTTAGAATAAAATTCTATTATTTGGAACACAATTTATCTTATTAATTCACAACATATGCTGCCGAGTGCTCAGCAGTTCTGAAAGCAACCAATTACCTGTTACACAACTCATAGGATCATTCACAAACAAAATTAATAAGTGCATTGATAATGTTATATTCCTACATGCGTACCAATCGATTCCTCCCAGGTCATAAAAGAGCAGGGCCAGGTAGAGAACACTCCAACAACACACACTACTCAAGCTCTCTGTTAAAATGATCTTTCAAAGCCTCCCTGAGCCATATAGCTCTGTGTTCAGCTTTTCTAATAGCCCTTGTATCTGGCTGTTCAAATTCAGCAGACAGGCACTTCTCCTCTGCCCTCCACCCCAACAGAAACTTTTCCCCCTTTGCTTCACAGATATTATCCAGGACACAGCAGGCAGCTATAACCATTGGGATATTTTTCTCACCGAGATCCAATCTTGTGAGTAAACGATGTCAGTGTCCCTTCAAACAACCAAAAGCACATTCAACTATCATTCTTCACCTGCTAAACCAGAAGTTAAATCGTTCCTTGGTGCTGTTGAGATGGACAACGTACAGCTTCATGAGCCAGGGTAACTAGGGGTTAGGCTGGGTCCCCCAGGATTACTATTGGTATTTTAACATTCTCAATGATAATTTGCCATTTGGGAAAGAAAGTTCATGCTTGGAGCTTTCTGACCAGTCCTGAGATCTAAAAGATGCAAGCATCATGCACCTTCCCTGACCAGCCCGCAGTGAGGTCAGTGAAGATTCCCCAGTGATCCACCAATGGTTATCTAAGCATAGAAAAGTAGCCCTTTCTGAGTGGCAAGGTGGTCTGTTGACAAAATAGGGATGTGCTTGCCATCTAACAGTCCACCATAATTCAGGAACCCCACTGCTGCAAATCCATCCACTATGTCCTGCACACTGCCGAGAGTAACAGTCCTGAGTAGCAGGAGGCGATTAATGACCCTGCACAACTGCATCACCACAGCCCCTGGGGCAGATTTCTCGACTCCAAATTGATTCCCATCTGACCAGTAGCAATCAGGCATTGCAAATTCCCACAGTGTGATCATCACTCACTTCTCCCCTGTCGATGCAGATCTCATTTTGGTGTCCCTGTGCTGGAGGGCTGGGGTGAGCTCAGCACACAAATCCAGGAATATTGCCTTGCGCATTCAAAAATTCTGCAGCCATAGCTCGTCATCCCAAACCTGCATTATGATGTGATCCCACCAGTCAGTGCTTGTTTCTTGGGTCCAGAAGCAGTGCTCCACGAATGCCACCAATAACCTTGAATTGGTTCTCTCTCTGTCCTCCAATAAATCATCATGTTCCCCACTCATCTGGATATTCTTGCAGCTCTGCAAATACATGATAATAGTGTAGAGCTGTGCAGGCTCCATGCTTCTGTCAGAAATGGTGGATAGCAAGGAGGGCCATGCGGGTTTGTGGGATTTTGATAAAAAGCAAAAAAGGTGCGAAATTATGGGATACACATAACATTAAGGGATGGAGACAGTTGCAATTGGGAAGTTGACCCCATGCTCCCAGTCACCCCCCATCACGCATTGCAAAAACTTCCCAAAAGACAGTGTGCTGGATGGTGCTGAGTTGCACAGTGGGCTACCTACCCATGGTGCACTGCTCTCTGCGTCAACACAAGCACGACTGGTGTGTATGCGCACCGCCAACACAAGGAGCCAAGTGTGCACAAACAATGTAATAACTGCAGCAGCTGTATGTGGACATAACTTGTAATTTGTAGTGTAGACTTGGCCAACGAAATCATACAAATGGATGTAAAGAGATTAGAAACAGAGGCAGAAAATGAACATATTTAACTTGGAAGAAAGAAGGCTTACACATCTGGGGGACAACCCATTCCAACCCTGTACAGTATACTCAAGGGTGGAGAAACATATGAAGAATTAACATTGAAAGAGATGTATTGGCAGTAGCAAACAGAAAATGGGATATCATTACAAATAAGGACAATATCAACTTGGGATGCATTTGTGAAGGCTTCATATCACAGATGAGGGAGGTAATAGCCTTTTCTCTATGCAGCTATGGTGCAAGTATGATTGATGCCATCTTACTAACACATCAAGACTGAACCAACGCTAAAAGCATGAGTATTGACAGCTTGAGCTAAGGAGCCTAGCTCTCAAGTTGAGAGCTGAGACTGACTCACATCCTTGTTGGATTGGGCACACTGACCAGTGGGTTACACAAGCATTTCTTGAATACAGCATTGGATTCTGGGCATGCTACCAGAACGTTACTGAATTTAGAGTGAGTTCAGAGGAAAGCAACAAAACTGACTAGGGAGCAGGAGGGATTTCTTTATGAAGAAAGATACTTAAAAAGTTAAGGCTTAGCTAACGGGAATGCCATTGCACGTCTGTGGAATTTGGGCACCTAATTCCCTTAGGCTCCTTTGAAAACTGTTGCCTAAATAGACCCATATACCTTGGGTAGGTGACAACCAGTAGGTCATCTCAGAAGTCACTATAACAGTATGCAAAGGAGGGAGAGGAATGTTTAAGTGCAGCATTTTGGGGGGTGGGCGAGTGGGAGCAATAACCCGCCGCAATGGGACTAACTTGAGAAAGGGAGAAACTTGCCAACAATAAGATGTATATTCTCCCTCAATCTCTTATCAACCAAGTGTATTTTTAGGGGATCCCTCTAACTTAACACTAGTATCACTCACACAGTTATTTTCTATGTATGTTTGTGCTGAGCACAATTCAAATGGGACCTTCCCTTTGCAATGGTAGTTTAATGTGGGTATTTAATGTATGTAAACTAAAAGGTTTTAAGCTCTGATTTAAGTAAAAATCTTAATAAAACCTAAACTATGGAGCTACTAGGGTTACTCCATAATAACTTGTTCAATTTAAAAAAAATGAAGATCTCCTTTGACATTGGTTTGGTTTACTTTTCTGTAAGATACATCTGATTAATGAGATAGCTAGGGAGAAACACATATTGATGCACACTGCATTTCCGCTGTGTACACCAGATCAGTGGTTCTCAACCAGGGGTATGTGTACCCTAGGGGTACATCAACTCATCTAGATATCTGCCTAGTTTTACAACAGGCTACATAAAAATCACTAGCGAAGCCAGTACAAAATAAAATTTCATAAAATGACTTATTTACATGGTTCTATATACTATGCACTGAAATGTAAGTACAATATTTGTATTCCAATCAATTTATTTTATAGTTATATGGTAGAAATGAGAAAGTAAGCAATTGTTCAGTATTAGTGTGCTGTGACACGTGTATTTTTATGGCTGATTTCGTGAGCAAGTAGTTTTTAAGTGAGGTAAAACTTGGGAGGTATGCAAGACAAATCAAGTTCCTGAAAGGGGTACAGTAGCCTAAACAAGTTGAGAGCCACTGCACTAGATGTTAGCCTGCTTCTCTGTAAGAGCATATACAGTGCATTAAAGGCATAGAAATTATTCCCAGAGCTGAATAGAATTGTTCATAAAAAAAAAAAAAAAAAAAAAAAAAGAGGCGTCCTTGTGGCACCTTAGAGACTAACAAATTTATTTGGGCATAAGCTATCGTGGGCTAGAACCCACTTCATCAGATGTATGAAGTAAAAAATACAAGAGCAGGTATAAATACATGAAAGGATGGGGGTGAATTATTCATGTTTGGCTGCACACAAATGAAGCCTATCTGCCTCATAATCAGAGCTGTTTGAGCAATTGCCCCTTTACTATTTGCTAACCTTCTTCCTAATTAGAATCTGGATTTCAATACAGCTGTTCAAAGATGTGACTCATTGGTAAACATTACAACAAAAGTGAACTGTAGAAGAATGAAACAATGAACAGGTATAATCTTAATTTTTGATTACAAGGCAAAATTCAATTAAAAATGCTTAAGAGGCTATTAAGACCAAGGCTAAGCAAGCAAATAGGAATATTGAATTGAACAATAAAAAGATTTTTCCCCTAAGCAGGCAAAAGAATAGTTTCAGAGACAAATGACATGAATTTCAGTTCCTAATGCCAAGAACGTCCAACACATTTAATTAGGAAAATCATTATAAAGGTAACTTGGCAAACAGAAAATAACTATCACAGATTAGCTTTGCTTCTTTTTAAGACTGCTGAAATAGAAACAATATGAAAGACTAAATATTTCCAAGTGTCAATATCTACTGTGCCCTGAGATGGAACACATGATTCTCCACTATTTTAACCACTATTCTGTTAACACATTTTTTCATATAACATCTTTCATAGCAGAGGGCTCAGACTCACTGTTGAGATCCTTACAATGATATAAAATCTCTGCAAGAATCTTGGTTTTATTGGTTTAGTGGGATTTGGAAGGTTGGTTTAATAAAGTTGTTTTGTCTCTCTCTCTCTTGTTTTAGAAATATCAGTAAACAAGTGTACAAATGCACTCCTGCATTATGGACACTACTCAAACTGCTTGTGCAAATCTGAAGTTTGTGTGTGCACATGGCTAGACTGGCACCTATACAGCTATTTGCATGCAAAAAATAGGGATTTTAAGTGTTTCCAAAAGGGAGAACACTTACTGTCTAAATGTGAATTTTTGCTTGCAGTGTGGAGTATTTTACCCCTATTTTTCAACTATATGGAACTGAAGATAGATGCACTGGGATGGAGTTTGAATATTAGACTGAGAAGAAAACAAATTTAAGCTGGTTCCCCATCACAGTTTTTGTAGTCTGATCTCTTAAATTCCTTCCTTAGCAACAAAACACAACAAACCATAAATACAAAAGTTAATTTATTACCTTCGGGTATTTTGCATGAGCTTTCTCTTTTCTTTAATCCTCAGTTAAGTCCCTGTAGATCTGTACAAGAACCAGTATTATTCAAATGGCCCAGAATTGGGGTGGAGAGTGGGGTGGTCTGATTTGCTGATAACACTTTTTTTTTTTTAAATGTTTGTGAAGAAGAAAAAGACTTCCCCTCACTGGAGACAAATTATCTGTACTCTTTAAGGGACTGAACTTCTGCTCCACTACAGAACCACTATATAATATTATGTAGAGAACTAGAAGAATTCTGCCTCTGCCTCAAAGAATTATTTCACAAAGATGACGACACCACTCACAATTACCACACCCCCACTGACAATCATAAGAAAAAAGTATCATCTGACTAGATACCAGAGAATGGACAAAACTTCACTACATTGATTATTTCAGGAAAAAACTTGACTGCAAAATCCTTAACAAACATCGCATCCGCTGTAATCTCTCCACGGTCGAGACAGCCAGACAGTTCCTGAAATCTAACCACCAGATAGTGATCAAACCAGCAAAGTGGGCGCCATTGTAATCCTTAACCACAATGACTATATTAACAAGGCCAACCAACAACTCCCTGACACCGTTTATTATAAAGAATTCAAAGAAGGCCCCACGTCACAATTTACCCAGGAATTTAAGGATATCATCATATCTTCCTCCAAACAAATCCAATTCAAACTCTACAAACTCATCCCCCACGAACCCGCCCCAAGGACCTGCCACATGTTTCCCAAGATACACAAACAAGAGAATCCAAGCAGACCCATCATATGTGGCGAGGACACTCTTACAGAAGGAATATCAGCACTCATAGAAACCATCCTCAAACCACTCACCACACAAAGGGCCCGCTTCCTCCGTGACACAACTGACTTCCTTCACAAACTCCACAATATTAACAACCTCCCTCCTAATACCATCCTCACCACCATAATGGTCACTTCCGTATACACCAACATTTCTCACAACGATGGCATAGCTGCCTGCCTCAAATATTTACAAGACAATGGACAACCCTCACATATCCACCCCAAACACATCACCAAACTCATCCATTACATCCTATCCCATAACAATTTTACATTCAATAAACACTCTGTCCAAACCATGGGAACAGCTCCCCAATATGCCAAACTCTTCATGGGCCACCTTGAAGAAGAATTTCTGGACAAATGCACCATGAAACCAATTACATACCTGAGATACATTGATAATATTTTCATCCTCTGGACAGATGGCTTAAACTCCCTCACAGATTTCCACCACAACTTCAACAACCATCACCTTCAACAACTTCAACAACCATCCACTAAACTCTCTCTGAAACACTCCCACACCAACACCAACTTCCTGGAAACCATAATCAGCTTCAATAATGGAACCCTACAGACAAGAAACCCATGGATCACCACATAGGCCCATGGGACCCGTGCCCAGAGACCCCAGCCAATTTGGGAGTCCCCACAGAAGCGCCAGCACTCTGGACCCGCCCCCTGCTGCTCCTTCACTCCCCACCCCTCAGCCCTGCTCCTCCTCTTCCCCCTGAGGCCATGCCGCTGGCCAGGCCAGAAAACGGAGCCTGTGTAGTATGAGTATATTCCCTCCGCCCTTCCCCATGTGGAGCTGGCCCAAGCCCCCTCTCCAATCCCCTCCCCCTCCCGCACGGAGCCAGCCTGAGCCACTTGCCCAAGTGTCCTCCCCCCCACGCAGGGCTGGCCCTAGCCCCGCCACTCATCCGCCCCCCGAGCCCCTTTTTGGCAAAACTGGGCATTTGTCCCATTTGCTCTTGTCAACTGTTGATCAGTTGGCAAGAGAAAACAGGACAAATGCCCAGTTTTGCCAAAAAAGTTGGGACATCTGGGGCCAAAACAGGACATATGGTTACCCTAGATCAGGGATCCCCAAACTTTTTCGGTTGTGCCCTCCCCCTTACCTGGTCCACACCCCTCTGGGAGTCGGGATCAGAGCCAGGAGTGGGAGCTGGAGGTCACGGTGGGGCTGGGTGCTGCGGTAGGGGGACAGGAGTGGGGCCACAGCTGGGAGCGGGGCCGGAGATGTGGCTGGGAAGTGGCATGGGGCAGAGCCATGGCTGGGTCTGGGGGCAGAGCTGGGGTGGAGCTGGATTGGGTCTGGGGGCAGAGCAAATCTAGATGGTGCTCCCTCCCCACCCCCCGTGGGGGCTGACCCAGGCCCTCCCACACACAGCCCCGAACGTTCCTCTGTGCCCTCCCAGGGGGCATGCCCCACAGTTTGGGGACCACTGTCCTAGGCTCTGGTAAGAGCCACCCAGGGAGCCCTTGCAGCTGTGGGGAGCCCAACCACACAATCACTATACTCTCAAATGAACTCAGACAGGAAAATGATAAAAGTCAAAAATACTATCACCCTTTCACAAAGCGATCACTCTATATCTGACCTATCGTCCTCATCCTCAAAGAAACCTGTACAACGCTTTCAAAAGATGACCCTAGGAGCTTAAATTCATAAATCTGTTAGACACTAAAAGTCATGGACTGAACAGAGACACTGGATCCATGGCTTATAACAACAATCTGTAACCCACCTCCTATGACTCCAGAGGTGTTATGACTCTACTCTACCTTGACTGGTCCCTTACAGCATGTGTTAACTACATATGCTAAACAATCTGTTCCACCTTGCATTTTGCTGTGACACTGGGAGTATCTTTCCCAGACCTGAAAAAGAGCTCTACATGGCTTGAAACCTCATCTCTCTTAGCAATGGAAGTTGGTCCAATAAAAGATCACCTCACTCACCTTGTCTCTCTAAGAGGAAAGAGACCTGTATGAACTCCCCAAAGAAAGTAAACTCCCCAAATAAAAATCTAGGCTTGGTGGCTGATGAAATTCAGTAACAAGCAACAAAAGGTAATGAACAATAGGAAGAACATTTAAAATGCTCATAAAAGCTGATGGAATCTGAATCAGTTTTAATATATCATGGAAAAGTTACTGTGGACAGCTCAAAAAAGGTCAGCTACGTGAGCAAAAGCATTCAAAAGATGAATAAGATCTTATTTTTTTCAAAAATGTTCAATTATGTTTTCCTTCATTACAAGTTCATTTACAATCCAGAAGATATTGACTGGCATTGCTCAAACTCAAGGACTTCAAGACAAAAGAGAAATAACTGTTTCTCCTTGGCTTTGTGTAGCAAATTATCATTGCTCCATCATATCAGCAAATAGCTGAGGGACATTCTCAGCTGGTCTGAACGGGCATAACTCTTCTGAACTCAGTGGAGTTACACTAATTTATATCAACTGAAGAGCTGCCATACATGTTTAAAGCATCTACACTAAATGCATTAAAGAGCACCTTCATCCTGAAGATGTTTGTGTGTATGATGTCCCTGAAAGACCGTTCTGGGGTATGAAATCATTCCCCTAAATCCAGAAGAAATTGGATCAATGGTCTGTCAAAGTCTATGTCTTTTGCTTGATTAGAATAGTATCCTTATGAAATCATGGCATATCAGAGTAGTTCACCTTTATATAGGCTGACACATTCTTCAAGGCTTTGAGTTTGAAGATCTTAAGGTTTTTTGATTGTTTTTCTAATAAGTGTGATGAGCACTGCTAAGGGCAGAACGCACAACTTCACATGAAATCTAGTCTTCCTCCCATTTCTACAAAACCAAGCATGTGGACCTAGATTCAAGAGAATTCAAATGTAAGGATGTACACAAGGGATTTACATTTTTAAAAAAGTAATAATTATTGAACTAGCTCATAAAAGAAAAATTACCAAGGTAACTTCAGTTATTGACATGAAGCGGGAATACTACATAATGTTGTTGTGTAGAAGTCACGGAGTTGGGGGAGACCAGGCCCTGCATCCCCAGCTTCCTGCAATTCACCATGACTCTCAGCTAACCAGTAAAACAGAAGGTTTATTTAGACGACAGGAACACAGTCCAAGACAGGTCTTGCAGGTACAGACAACAGAACCCCCTCAGTCAGGTCCATCTTGGGGGGGCAGAGGAAGCCAGGAGGTCTGTCTGGCCTCCCCTCCATTTTCCCAGCCAGCTCCAAACTGAAACTCCCCAGCCCCTCCTCTCCCTTTGTCTCTTTCCCGGGCCAAGAGGTCACCTGATCTCTTTGTTCTCCAACACCTTCAGTTGGCACCTTTGCAGGGGAGGGGCCCAGGCTATCAGTTGCCAGGAGACAGGGTGTCGGCCATTCTCTGTGCAGACACTTGCACACCCCTGCCCTCTAGGGCTCTGCAACAATCGCACACCCTTATCCCACCACCTACATACTTAAGAAATGCATAGGGGAAACTGATGCACGCACACAATATTTAGAGAAAACATTAAGAACATTCCCACTTCGTCACAGTAGAACTGCAAGGATATATTAAAATATGAATACCCCCAAAAAGAAGCAGAAAAAACAGTATCTGCCTATTGAAAATAGCTGTAATAACATTAGTTATTTATATTAAATAGTATTGAGATTGTTATGATTGCTAAATGAAAAAATAGATTTGATTTTTAGCATTGGACTGAGAAGCTAAGTGACAATTTTTTCCTTTAATCATTCTGGAAAACATCAAGTAATAAAATAAATATATGAAGTCAATAATAAACTAATAATTCTACTATTGCAATAAGGTGGTTTGAACCAGTATCCTTCAGGTACTCATTCCATATGCTTCATAAGAAAAAAAGACTTATGGAAAAGGGGTGGAAAGAGAGAAAGAAAATGATATTTTCATGAAAATGACCTTAGTATATTGATTATGAATAGAATCATTTGTGTTGGTATAAAAAGTGTCCTTACTGTTTGCTGAAATTATGTGTTAAGATTGTTTTTTCCAAATTAAAATGAACCAAAACCCAGCCTATTCCAATTTTGATCTTAATGTTAAAACACTGCTGCCGATGTCAAACAAATTTAGCTGTGTGTTAGTACACACAATAATCACCAAAGAAATGGCAGAAAGTCATTGAATAAAGTCTCTGTGTGAGAAAATGTAATTTCAATGTTAGATACTTGCTCACAGTGTGATATACAATTTGAATTTACCATAGAGTGAAGTCAAAGCCAAAATTCAATTTTCCTTTGTGTATAAAACTTTTGTGCATTTAACCCATTTGTCCACCTTTGATTTTTTTTTTATTATTTTCATAATTATGGTGTCAGCTGGTGTTATAAATCCACCATCACATTAGTTTTGTCCCTTGGCTGTTCTGTAGAGTTAGACAGGTGGTACCATGATCAAAATTCTCTTTGACTGTTTCAACCTATAAATATTTTAGATTAGGAGTAATAATAGCTTTTTCAGAATTAAGCGAAGTGAATGATTTGTATTTTACAGAAGTACAGTAGTTTTTTTTAGGAAAATGCAACAGAGACTCAATGAAAGCTCTGCATCAAAGCAAAGAACCAGCTGAATAATATGCACACTGGGCTTTGATAAATACAGCTCTAGCTGTAGTTTAATTTGTCAACTAAGACTGTCTTCAAATATGCATCATTGGTACAATAAAACTATTAAAATAATTTCGGTTCACGCTACATTAAAATTATTATAATCTTGTTAAAAGAACAAGTACTCCTGTTCTTTTTGCGGATACAGACTAACACGGCTGCTACTCTGAAACCTATAATCTTGTTAATTTCTTAATCTTGATTAGCTAGTGATTTTAACATATGAGTAGGCATCCATTGTGAACACAATACACAATTTGCATATAACCAGACAGATAAGTGTCTCCTGCCTGTTTGAAAGGAACATGTTTGTCACCTCCTGGTGACCTGCTTTAACTCTAAGATCTTAAGGACATAATTTCCAGTCTTGGTACATAAGTCCTTAAATATTATCCTTACATACACTTCACAATGGCTATGATGACCAGTTTGTTACTGGCTTTCAGTAGAGACCTCACATCTCACCCTGTAGTGAATTATTATGCATATAACTGATCCAGGGGATCTCTGTAAAACTCTATGTAACCCCTCCTGTGCCTGCCATCAGTACACATCAAGAGTTTCCTGGGTCTTACTAATTCTGTACTTCCTGAAAGGAATTCTCATGGCTGGATGCGAATGGCACTACATGAAAGAGAAGACACCGTATTATATTTCAGTTTTTAAAAAATGGCCTCAATAAAGAAAGACGGGCTGGTAGAGCAAAACATACAATCAATCCCCGAAGTTATCTTTAGGAAATTATCTGATAGCATTTGCCACTGCAAGGAATATATCAAATGAGTACTTTCCATGGCAAAGCATGACCACGACGAATAGATTTCATACAAGTTTAGATTAGTTGTAAAACTAAATTAGCTCACGGTGCAGGAGAGAGATCACAGGATTGTAAAGGAGGGGCCCTCTGAAATCATCAGTAATGTCACCCTAACAGAGATTTTCAAACTTTGCAAGCTGTTTTTGCCAATCTGGGTTTATCTCCAGCTCCACTAAAGAAAAATTGTGAGTTACTTCCTATAAGATTAAAACCAAAAGGTGAATTCTATGGTTTCGGTCACATCAGCTCAGTGAAGCTTCTTCATCTTCTTTTACAGAGCTACCAGAGTGATTGAAAACTTTTTCCTACTCTAGTATCCAATTCAAAAGAATGTTCCGAAGTTTAGAAAACAGAATATGAAAAAAATTAAACTATTTACCTGTACTATCTCTAGTTAAGGAAGAATTCATTACATAAGGCTTACTGAAATATGCATTTGCCTATTAGTGATTAAGAGTTTTCTCTAGAATTGTTTTACTAGATTAGTACAAAGCCTATTATGGCAGAGTTAATGCTCTAGTGAGCAAATGAAAAGAAAAACAATCACTTTGCAGTTACTTGAAACAATGTTTTCAATAAAAGTACTGTTTTAAATTTCTGTTTTTGTGCTCATCTTACTGTGTGTAGATTTATGGGAATAACAAAAATACATGGCAAATGGAGAAAAATGAAAATGTGAATGCTAAATAAAATCTCTTACTTTTATGACAATTAATGAACACAAACATTCCTATAAGTGTAATGGCTCAAACACAGCAACTATATATTAAGGCTTGCGTGTGGTACCATTCAACTCTGTATTTCTGTCCCATCTGCCCCATTGGTACGGTTTAACAACTTACTCAGTGCCCGTCAGAGAATGGAGTTAAGATGAGAGCTAACTAGTTGAGACCTAATCCAGAGAAGACTGAAGTAATGTCGGTAAATTGGGGGTAAGAACTTGAAGAATTATTTTGGCTGGGTTGACTGGGAAAGTATGAATGACATTTATTACCTACACAGGTTTGCAATCTATTAGTCCTGTTAGAGCTTCATCTGCTTTGGACAGCCTGCTAGCATCAGCAGTCAAGAATGCTTTTTTCCCCATCTGATGTTGGCAACAAGGTTGCAACTTTTTCTTTTAGATTTAGCACTCAATAGAGTTACCCATGCCTTTGTCATCTCCACATCAGATTACTGTAAAAGACGGTTACTCACCGTTGTAACTGTTGTTCTTCG
Organism: Terrapene triunguis; assembly: GCF_002925995.2. Classification (NCBI taxonomy): domain Eukaryota; kingdom Metazoa; phylum Chordata; order Testudines; family Emydidae; genus Terrapene; species Terrapene triunguis. The sequence continues at coordinate 2,635,393 of NW_020664583.1, forward strand.
AGATGTGTTGCTCATATCCATTCCAGTTAGGTGTGCGCGCGCCGCGTGCACGATCGTCGGAAGATTTTTACCCTAGCAACACCCGGTGGGTCGGCTGTGGAGCCCCCTGGAGTGGCGCCGTTATGGAGCTGGATATATACCCCAGCCGACCCAGCGCCCCCTCAGTTCCTTCTTGCCGGCTACTCCGACAGTGGGGAAGGGGGGCGGGTTTGGAATGGATATGAGCAACACATCTCGAAGAACAACAGTTACAACGGTGAGTAACCGTCTTTTCTTCTTCGAGTGCTTGCTCATATCCATTCCAGTTAGGTGACTCCCAAGCCCTACCTAGGTGGCGGGGTCGGAGTGAGACATTGCTGTGTGCAGAACCACTGACCCGAAAGCAGCATCGTCTCTGGATTGTTGCACCAGCGCATAGTGAGTAGCAAATGTGTGGACCGATGACCACACTGCAGCTCTACAAATGTCCTGGATCGGTACTTGAGCCAGGAAGGCAGTCGAGGAGGCCTGGGCCCTCGTGGAATGAGCAGTGAGGCGTGGCGTCGGTATACCGGCCAGGTTGTAGCAAGCACGAATGCAGGACGTAATCCAAGAGGACAGGCACTGTGAAGAGACCGGTGAGCCTTTCATCCGGTCGGCCACCGCAACGAAGAGTTGCGTCGTTTTCCTAAATGGCTTTGTACGGTCAATATAGAAAGCCAGGGCCCTGCGAACGTTCAAAGAATGTAAACGCTGGTCTTGACGAGTAGCGTGCGGTTTCGGATGGAAGACCAGGAGAAATATATCTTGGTTTACGTGGAAAGGTGACACCACCTTCGGAAGAAAGGCAGGGTGGGGGCGAAGCTGCACCTTGTCCTTGTGGAACACCGTGTAAGGGGGCTCGGATGTCAGCGCCCTAAGTTCCGAGACGCGCCGTGCTGAGGTGATGGCTACGAGGAAGGCTGTCTTCCAAGACAAGTACAGGAGTGAGCAGGTCGCCAATGGTTCAAACGGAGGCCCTGTGAGCCTGGAGAGGACGAGGTTGAGGTTCCACATCGGAACCGGCTGTCGTTGCTGTGGGTACAGCCGGTCTAAGCCCTTGAGGAATCTAACGACCATCGGGTTCGAGAAGACCGAGGACGTGAGTTCTCCTGGGTGGAAAGCGGAAATAGCGGCGAGGTGAACCTTGATTGAGGATGTCGCCAAGCCTTGCTGTCTTAGGGACAGGAGGTATTCCAGTATCAAGGGGATAGGAGCCTGCGAGGGAGACGTAGCTCGTTGCTCACACCAACAGGAGAACCTCTTCCACTTGGCTAAATAAGTGGTCCGCGTAGAGGGCTTTCTACTTCCCAGCAGGACCTGTTGGACGGCCTGCAAGCATTGCCGCTCTGAGCGACTCAACCATGAAGCATCCACGCCGTGAGGTGGAGCGACTGCAGGTCGGGGTGACACAACCGGCCGTGGTCCTGAGAGATGAGATCCGGACTCAAGGGGAGCGTGATCGGCCTCTGTACTGACAGCTCTAGCAGTGTGGTGTACCAGTGCTGTCTCGGCCAAGCGGGAGCGACTAGAATTACCCGTGCCTGGTCCCTGCGGATCTTGAGCAGCACCCTGTGGACCAGCGGGAATGGAGGAAAGGCGTAGAACAGATGGTCTTTCCATGCCATGAGGAAGGCGTCTGACCGAGAGCCTGGGGCTCGCCCGTGCAGGGAGCAGAATGCCTGGCACTTCCTGTTGGCCCGAGATGCGAACAGGTCGATCTGGGGAAACCCCCACCTCTGGAAGACGGAATAGATGATGTCCGGGCGAATCGACCACTCGTGCGTCTGGAAGGACCTGCTGAGACGGTCCGCCAGCGTATTCTGGACTCCAGGCAGGAATGACGCCGTGAGATGTATCGAGTGGGCGATGCAGAAGTCCCACAGGCGAATGGCCTCTTGGCATAGGGGAGATGAGCGGGCTCCGCCTTGCTTGTTGATGTAAAACATGGCCGTGGTGTTGTCGGTGAGAATCAGCACGCAACGGCCCTGTAGGAAGTTGAGAAAAACCTGACAAGCCAGGCGCACCGCCATCAGCTCTCGGACGTTGATGTGCAGGGCTAGTTGGGACGCGGACCACAGGCCTTGGGTATGGTGCTCCCCCAGGTGAGCGCCCCAGCCTAGAGATGAAGCGTCCGTAACTAGGTGGAGGGAGGGCTGTGGGGCGTGAAAGGGCACTCCTGCACAGACCGCCGTGCTATCCGTCCACCAGGCGAGAGAGGCCAAGACCGAGGCCGGGACTGTGACCACCATGTTCAGGTCGTCTCGATGAGGACGGTAAACCGATGACACCCAAGTCTGCAGTGGGCGAAGTCGCAGCCTGGCGTGCCTGGTTACGTAGGTACACGAGGCCATGTGGCCCAAAAGGGCAAGGCATGTTCTTATGGTGGTAATTGGGAAGGCCCTGAGACCTTGAATGACGCTTGAGATGGTATGAAAGCGGCTGTCTGGCAGGATGGCTCGGGCACATCTGGAGTCCAGGATTGCTCCAATGAACTCTAGCCTCTGAGTTGGTACTAGAGTGGACTTCTCTCTGTTGAGTAGAATGCCCAGCTCGTGGAAAGTGTGTGTCACTATGTGGACATGAGCCTGCACTTGGTCTCTGGTGCGGCCGCGTACCAGCCAGTCGTCCAAGTACGGGAACAGCTGTATCCCTTGTCGACGAAGGAAGGCCGCGACGACTGCCAGACACTTTGTGAACACCCTGGGAGCCGAGGACAAGCCGAAGGGAAGGACTGCGAATTGGTAGTGCACCCTGTTTACTACAAATCGCAGGAAGCGTCTGTGGGGCGGATAAATCGCTATATGGAAATAAGCGTCCTTCATGTCGAGGGCGGCGAACCAGTCTCCAGGATCCAGTGAAGGGATGATGGTCCCCAATGACACCATGCGGAACTTCAACTTTACTATGAATTTGTTGAGTCCGCGCAAGTCTAAGATGGGCCTTAGACCCCCTTTTGACTTGGGTATCACGAAGTAGCGGGAGTAAAACCCCCTGCCCCTTAGCTCCGATGGAACCTCCTCTATGGCCCCCATAGCGAGGAGCCCAAAAACCTCCTGTGTAAGGAGTTGCTCGTGAGAAGGGTCCCTGAAGAGGGACGGGGAGGGGGAGTGGGAGGGGGGGGCGAGGAAAACTGGAGGGCGTATCCCCTCTCCACCGTGCGAAGGACCCAGCGGTCCGATGTTATAAGAGACCAAGCACGGTGGAAACGGGAGAGGCGATCCCGGAAGGGGGGAACCGAATCCTGGAAACCGGTTGAGATGCCGTCCTCGACCGCACCTTCAAAAGGTTTGCCTAGGCCCTGAAGGTGGCCTAGGCTGGCCCTGGTTCTGACCGGGTTGAGGGCCGGTCGACCTTCGCCTACCGCCTCGACCCCGCCTCCTAGCAAAGTTCTGTCTTGGACGAGGCGGGGGAGGGTAGAACCGCTGAGGCTGGGGCCTGAAGGGTCTGCGCTGAGGCCCTGGGACATGCATCCCCAGGGAGCGCATCATTGTCCGGGAGTCTTTTAGATTTTGGAGCCTAGAGTCCGTTTTCTCCGAAAAGAGGCCCTGGCCCTCAAACGGAAGGTCCTGCAGGGTCTGTTGCAGTTCAGGTGGCAAGCCTGACACCTGGAGCCAGGAGATTCGTCGCATCGCTATCCCCGACGCCAGGGTCCTAGCGGCCGAGTCCGCTATATCAAGGGAGGCCTGCAGGGAGGTGCATGCCACCCGCTTGCCCTCCTCTACCAAGGCCCCAAACTCGTCCCTCGATTCCTGGGGAACCAGCTCTTTAAATTTCCCCATCGAGGACCACATATTAAAGCCGTAGCGGCTCAGGAGCGCCTGCTGATTCGCCGCCCGCAGTTGCAGCCAGCCAGCCAAATAGACCTTGCGTCCGAACAAATCGAAGCGCTTAGCGTCCTTCGATTTGGGCGCAGCAGCCTGCTGGCCATGGCGCTCCCGTGCATTGACTGATGAAACCACTAGTGAGCACGGTTGGGGGTGAGTGTACAAGTACTCATGTTCCTTGGAGGGCACAAAGTACTTCCTCTCAACCCCTCTAGCCGTGGGCGGAATAGAGGCCGGGGTTTGCCAGATGGTGGTGGCGTTCGCCTGAATAGCGCGGATCAGCGGTAATGCCACCCTAGATGGAGCATCTGCTGAAATGATCTGCACAATAGGATCATGGACCTCCGCAATCTCCTCCACCTGGAGGTCCATATTGCGAGCCATGCGGCGCAGCAGATCCTGGTGGGCCCGAAGGTCTATAGGAGGCGGCCCAAGGACGGATGTGCCCGCTACGGCCTCATCAGGCGAGGACGAGGAGGATGCCCCCGGTGGCAAGGGGTCCAATGGCTGATCCTGCTCCAGGTGTTCCTGGAGTTGGGCATCGCCTGCCCCCTGGTCCAGGGCCTCCGCTGGTGTGGGCACTGGAGCCTCCACGTCCCTTGGCGGAGGGCGGGAGATGGTGGACTCTGGGGCCCTGGGCTCCGAACGGCCCGAGCGGGAGGCAGATAGCGGAGCTCCTTGTGCCTGATGGTAGGCCCAAGGAGTCCAGAAGGACCAATGCGCAGGTCCTTGCATAGGGTCGTCGGTCTCCTGCAGGTGGCCGGCCTCCACTGCCTCAGACGAGCGCGACGCCGATCTCGACGGCCACGGCGGTGCCGAGCCCGACGCCGTCGGCACCGGATGGTACGGTGCCGATCGGTGCCGGCTGTAAGGCGATCTGTCCCTGTGCGGTGCCGGAGAGCGGTGCCGGGATCTGGATCGGTGCCGGTAGTCCCTCCGGTGCCGGGATCCCGATCTGGAACGGGACGACGATCTCGAGGAGGCGTGGTACCGGGAGCGGCCCCTCGAGCCCGAGTGGCGCTCATACCGGTGCCGGGAGCTGCGTCTCGAGCCCGATCGGTGCCGGTCGTCGCGACGGTGCCGGGATGTGGAACGGCGTCGCGAAGAGGATCTGGGCCACGAGTACGACCGGTGCCGAGGTGATATTCGGCGCCGGGACTCCGAGCGGCGTCGGGACCTGCTCCGGGATCTGGAGCGGTGCCGAGAGACTCGAGCTGGCGACGGTGGGCGCACCAGGGCCGGCTTGCCTCTGGACTGCAGCACGCGTGGAGCCACCGGTGCCGCGAGTTGTGACGGCGCCGGCTCCGTGAGGGCGATCAGGTCTCTCGCCGTAGCAAAAGTCTCCGGGGTGGAAGGGAGACAAGGTTCCACCACCAGCCTTGGTGGTGAAACAGTCCGCACCAGACTCAACGGCCTCGGTGCCGGAGTCGACGGTGTGGCCGCCTGCCTTTGGCGGTCCAACTGCGGACGCGGCTCTACCCCAGGCACCGGGGGAGCCGGTATCTTCACGGCAGCAACGTCCCGCGCCTTGCTGGCCTTCTTATGTCCCGGAGAAAGGGATCGGCGCCGAGGTTCTTTAGGCGGGCGCGGTGCCGACGTCGGTCGGTGCCGAGCAGTCTTTTCCGCCGCACCGGTCGGGCCTGCCGGGGCGCTGCGCACCGAAGCGCTCGGTGCCGGGACAGGGCGCGCCGAGGGAGGATCCGGACTCAGAGCCGCCTCCATCAGGAGCTGTCGGAGTCTAAAGTCCCGCTCCTTTCTTGTCCTCGGCTTGAAGGCCTTGCAGATAGGGCACTTATCTGTGGGATGAGCCTCCCCAAGGCACTTCAAGCAGGAACTATGCGGGTCGCTGGTTGGCATATGCTTCCCGCAGGATGCGCACGGCTTAAAGCCAGGAGCCTTGGGCATGGGCCCGGCTGTGCGCCGGGGGGGGAAAAGGGGAAAAACACCCCCTAAACCCCCGATAACAATATTACAACTATATATATACACTACACAACTAACTAACTAAAACTTGAATAACTATATATACAACTAACTATAATAACAATAATGAGAAGCTAGGGATAGTGAATAGCAGCTATGCCGCGGTTCACTGTTCCAACGACCGTCAGGGGCGGTAAGAAGGAACTGAGGGGGCGCTGGGTCGGCTGGGGTATATATCCAGCGCCATAACGGCGCCACTCCAGGGGGCTCCACAGCCGACCCACCGGGTGTTGCTAGGGTAAAAATCTTCCGACGATCGTGCACGCGGCGCGCACACACCTAACTGGAATGGATATGAGCAAGCACTCGAAGAAGAATATGCTTTACTTAGGACTAGAATGTTTGAAAATGTCAACACATGCACAGCAGGGCTGCTTGCTTAGCAGTGCTCCTCCTTACATTACAGTACATTACACCTGCTCTCCAGGAGCTGCTGGTTTCCAATTTGTTCCTCTATATGTCATTCAAGTTGTTGGTTTTGACCAATAAAGCCCTAAATCATTTGCATCTTGGATACTTGTCTCTCTGTATGCCAAGTCACTTGAGCCAATAGCTTCCTGTTTTCAATGGACAGTGTGGCTGGAAGGGCCTTCTCAGCGATGGGGCTCCTTGGCTCTAGAACTCAGAGTGCTATGTAGGTTTTCTATTGTGTGTCAAAATTTCATTTAGCCAGAATTTTTTTTGACCAGCTCTAGCTAGGACTCTTGTCAGAAACTGGCTTCTTCCCTCAGGAGTTGCTGCTGCTGCATGCTCTCACCCACTCCTGGAAAGCAACTTCACTTCCCCCTCCAAGCCCACTCAAGGCATGCTGCAAAGCTTATCTATTCTCACAAGGTTTGGCTTGAGGGGTCATTTGGGGAAAGGTTGCATTATTACCATTTGCATTACAGTAATACCTAAAGGCTCCAACCAAGATTGGGGCCCCATTGTGATAGGCACTGTGCAAATGCATGATAAGAAACAGGTCCTAACCGAAGAGTTTACAATCTAACCAGACATGACAGCCTAAGGAGAGAGAAACAGATGCATAAAGAGGTGAAGTGACATGCCTATGGTCTCACAGCAGGTCAGTGGCACAGCCCTATCCACTAGACCACAGTCTAGAGTCTTTTCTTCTTTAGACAGAACATTTGAATTTTGACTGGCTTTCAATCAACTTGTATAGGTTTTCATTTTTTTAAAAAAGCACTGTTCATGCACTGAAGGAGTATTATTAGTAATAAATAAAGTAGTAGTAAAATCATAATTTTAAAAGATCTGCTATAGGAATTATTTTAGGGAAGTTAGATGGCCTGTGTTCTATAGGAGGTCAGACCAGATGATCATAATGGTCCCTTCTGGCCTCAGAATCTACAAATATATGGAAAATAAAAAAAATAAATGAATGCAGAGAGTATAGGAGGCAGTAAAGCAAGAAAAGAAGGGGAGAGGGAAGATGATGTCATCAGGCTCTGAGGATCTTTCAGGAAAAACAGAAGGAAGCATTAATTCTTAACTCATAAAAGTTGGAGAAGCCTCGTTGGGACCAGAGTCACAGTCACAAAAAATGTAGTATTTGTTGACTAGAGCCATAACTCCAGTTGTTTTTCTCACTTTATATTCTGTCAGCTATTGCTTTGACTTTTGAAGGTGTAGTCATACAACCATTTTTCTCACTTTATAATGTACTTCTATTGTATGTAATTCTATTGTGGGTCATACATCAGTGCTCTCAGAGTCATTCTGTAAGAAAGCCTACTGTGAAATTGAACTGGAGTTCCAGTAGACAAACTAAAAATAAGGACCTTGCTGTTCTGTTCCATGAGAGGGAACTGATAAACATCTGGTCTTTGGAAATTACTTTGTGATGTTTGGATTTTGTACTGGCAAACTGCTCTCACACACTGCGGTGTGTTATCACATGATACTGTACTTTTCCAAGAAAAACCTAATAAAATGAAAATACTTCATTACCTTGAACTCTCATTTCTTAAAAGTCACATAATTACTGTGGAATATCTCATAATATCTTGTTTTAACCTTGTTTGCTTAAATGAAAAAAAAAGTTTATAAACTAAATCTTTTCCTTTAAAAAGTACAAATCTTTTTTTTGTTGCTGTGTTTTGTTTACCATGTGCCAAACTGTTATTTCACATATGTGAAAAGAAAATTGGCACTGAACACCTATGAAATAAACTGTTGGCAGAGACAGCACAACAGCTTGCCATTGAGAAGATTAGATTCACAAGAAACGCCTTTTACTTCTTCCAAAATCAACAAACTTCTTAAAAAAAATAAAAAAAGGTTTGTAAAAAAGAAGGAAGAGATTGTTCAGGTAGTGCTGTCTTACAGAGTTATTTAATTTATCCTGAAAGGCTTACACATCTCAAGAGTACCCAGAACATCACATCCCTGAGATCTTTGCAGATTAAATAAATACAAAGATAGGAAATTGTGAATTTATTCAAGGAGGAGTTGGCAAATTAAAGGTTGTCTTCCCCATTTGCTCAGGAAAAGTGCTGATTCAGAATTACCCCATCAGCAATTCTGATTAGATCATGTGAACTGAGTTTTTTTATCCCTCTCTCTCTCTAAATTTGCTGCTTACATTAATTTTTAAAGGTCTTGGTGCAATCTCAGGCAGATGTTTTCATTCTGCACTGCTGATCGTAGAGCCAAGAATGTAATCTACCTTAGTTAAACTGTAACATATACAATTAATCTTGCATTTTATTTTCCAATACCTTCTGTCAGAATTTTATAGGTATTTTAACTTTAAAAATTGTATATAATTGTTTGTCTGTGTGCACACACACATAGAATCATAGAACATCAGGGTTGGAAGGGACCTCAGGAAGTCATCTAATCCAACCCCCTGCTCAGAGCAGGACCAATCCCCAGACTGATTTTTACCCCAGTTCTCTAAATGGCCCCCTCAAGGATTGAACTCTCAACCTTGGGTTTTAGCAGGCCAATGCTCAAACCACTGAGGTGTGTGTGTGTGTGTGTGTACACACACGTACACACACGCACACGTACACATTAAAGCATGGAAAGCTTTACAACAGGTATGAGTCAGTGCAGACAGCTAAATTTAAGCTAGGAATTTGTCTCTTATACAGTGCTTATATCATTTTGATGTTTATTTTGATATATTTTGTGTTGCAACTTGTTTTACAGTAGCACTGTGAAACTGTTTTCAAGCAAAAGCATGCTTATCAAAGTTAAAATGAAAAGGTATAAATAAAAGACATGGTCCCACAAGACCCCTCCCCCTCCCCAGAAGTCAAAGTCCTCCAGGTGCAGAATTTCTAAGAGGAATTCTGAAAGCAGAGGGTTCAGATGGTGGGCCCAAACATGAGTCTGGGGGAAAAAAATAACCATTTAAATAGCATAATTTCAAAACACCAAATATCTATTCTATGTTTTCTAATAGCAATACTACATACTTCTATAACACCACTCATTAATGGATACAAAGGCCAGATTCACTGATACATTCGGACTGCTCTGCAGTATTCCAGTATCATAAAATGGCCATAATCCCAGTTTAGCCAAACAGCTGCAACAGGGTTTATATCTGTTTTGCCTTGCTGGAGCAGCACAAAAGCAGCCAGAGCATTACAGGTGAACCTGGCCCCAAATATTCACATATATTAATAATAATATAAGTCTCTCAAAACCCGTGAGTCAAGTAATATTCCTTCTATATCTCCTATTTTATAGATGGGAAACGGATGAAGGCAAGTTGAATGACTTGACAAATGCCATACCCAGGGGCAATAGCAGATGTGGATTAGAATCAAGGAGCCCTGATTTGCCATCCCAAACTGTAACTGCATACTACCTTTTTAAACAAAACAACACATATGAAAGGTATTTTGACTACTGAAACTGTCTTTATATCCCATTATAACTGCAAACCTCAGCTAAACCCGAGTTATTGAGCCAATAACAACACTTCTATCATATAGAACTTTAAGTATTGACAGACTAAAGGTTTAAAACATCTTATTAACATGAATACTTGACCTTGGTACTCCATGATTCCCTCACCCACCCGCCCTCCCATCAGAACTCTCAAAAGAGCCTGGCAGGTACAAACATGCTCTCTTTTAATTACAATACCGAATTATAGCAATAACCGATTCCCACTTTCAGCAAATAATTATAATCAAGTGCTCACTGAACATAACAATCATTTAATGGCTGCTGTCTTGAAAAGCCATAATAAAGCAAGCTTTAATGAAGAAAACTGGAAATCAGCCAAAGTGTTATGGCAGTATGTTTAAAAAGAAAGAATCCTAATCTGTATTTAAGACAAACCTCTAATCCAGATGGTCAGAATTAAATAAGGGAATGCAGTCATGTTTTGATCAAAAGTTATTGCAAGCATTGAAGAAACAAAAATAAATATTTTTTTCCTTCAACTACAGTGAATTATTGTAAGTGTTTGTACATTTGCTTTAGAGAATAAAATGAAAAACACCAAGGAAACGTAAACTGCAGTGATTTATTATCTGCTAAATTTTCAGACAAAAGCGCCAGGATGGTCTGACTCTGTTGTCACCGACAGTTTCAAACAGCAAGAGATCCTTTTCTTGAAAAGTATGAGAAACTTCAGCAGCAATGATGGTGATTAAGTGTATCATGAAATAGAATGTACTCACAAATTTGCCTGTGTAGATTTCCTTAAGAATGGCCCTAATTTGGGCTATATAAGCTCCTGACTCAGTTTTAATTGATGCGTGCAGGGCCGGCTCCAGGGTTTTGGCCGCCCCAAGCAGCCAAAAAAAAAAAGCCGCGATCGCGATCTGCGGCGGCAATTCAGCGGGAGGTCCTTCGCTCCGAGCAGGAGTGAGGGACCGTCCGCCGAATTGCCGCCGAACAGCTGGACGTGCCGCCCCTCTCCGGAGTGGCTGCCCCAAGCACCTGCTTGGTAAGCTGGTGCCTGGAGCTGGCCCTGGATGCTTGATTATGCCATCTGTGATGGATTGGGGGTTCTCACTCTGTTCTCTCTCACTTTTGAATCATGGACAATTTTATTAAATTGAATCATGATGTAACTATGTCATGCAAAGCCTATATTATATGAATCCCGCATGAGTTAGTGGGATTGTGTCATGTTTCTGCCAGGCCAGAGAAAATGGTGAACGATCAGTACTCAATGACTGTCTATTCAAAGTAAAGCACCTTGGGACAAATGGTTTGCTCTACCTGGGAGAAGACATCTGTCTGAAAGGAGGAGGAGGGCTTGGGAGTAATGGAAAATCACCAAAAGGCAGAACAGAAGAAGCTGGTGACCTCCCACTAGGAGTTTATAAAGAGACTCATAAATGGGAACTGGGGGAGATGGAGAGAGCCAATTTACATCAGATGAAGAGGGAGGCAGGCTGCAGCAGGGGCAGGATAGGCAAGGGACCAGAGGACCTTGCTTGCCTGCTGCAACACTGACGATCTCCCAAGCCAAGGATGAGCTAGTGAAGGATATTACATTTTATTGTTTTGTATGATCTGTACTCTCCTTTGCTTTACAAGATTAAATATAAAGAGCATAAAATGGTACACTATACAAAGTGTATGCTTATTGACTGTTTAACAACTGCTGTGTGCCAGAGAAACTCTGAACCAGAAGCTTTGTAACATCAGATGGGAGTTCTGTGAGACAGATGTGTTTAAATATAGGGGAGTCTGAAGAGTCAGTGCGCTGCCCGAGGGGCTAGATTGCTGAACAGTCAGTTCCAGCATTCAGAGGGGGTTGCCAGATAGAAGGTCTGTGGCCTAGGAATGTGTCTAGGAATCCTGAGACTGGGGCAGTAGCTGGACTCCATTCAGGCTCCAGGAGCTTGAGACACCCTGAGGATACAGAGCACAGAATCTTGGATTCCCTTCACAGTAGCCCTAGTAGTGGGTGGCTGTCAAGGGGCGCTCGCTAAGATCTGTTACACTATTATCTTTTGTTTGCACTACTGTTGTAGTTATGTCAGTCCTTGGATGTTAGCGAGACAAGGTGGATGAGGTAGAATCTTTTATTGGACCAACTTCTGTTGTTGATCAAGACAAGCTTTCAAGTTTACACAAAGCTCTTCTTCAGGACTGGGAAATGAATTCAAAGTGTCACAGCTAAATACAAGGTAGAAGAGATTGTTTAGCATAACTAGAGCACTACAAATCTACGGATATCCTCTTTATAACCGCAGATGGATGCAGATATCTGCGGACCATTTTTGCAAATCGCAGATTGGATGCGAACAGAAATTTTGTATGTAGAGCCCTGAAAAGCTGCGGATACCCACTTTGTATTCGCAGACCATTTTTGTGGATCACAGATCAGATATGGATACAAATTTTGTACCTGCACAGGGCTGTACGCATAAGTAGTTAACACATATTTTAAAGGACCATTCAAGGTGAAGTGCCTGTTAACACCCCTTCAGTTATGGGAGGGGAAGGGGGAAGGATGCATGACAGGAAAAGGCAGCTGGGGGAGGGCATGAGGTTGTTAGTGGGCTATAGTTTCTTGTAATAAGCCATATATTCAGTGTCTCTATTAAGTCTATGATTTTTAGTGTCTAGCAAAGTTATGAATTTAAGCTCCCACGCTCATCTTTTGAAAGTGATGTGCAGGTTTCCTTTGAGGATGAGGACTCATAGGTCAGATACAGAGTGATTTCTTTGTGGAAAGTGTGCACCCACAGGTGATAGGGTGTTTTTGTCTTTTACCGTTTTCCTGCCTGAGTTCATTCAAGAGCGTACTGATCATCTGGTTTCAAATACATACTTATTGGGGCAGTTAGTGCACTGGATGAGGTACACCATAGTGTGATAAGCATGTGTGGGATCCATGGATCTTGAAAGGTGTGTTGTGGAGGTGTTGATCATTGTAGCAGTGGAGATATGTCTGCACATTTTGCATCTGTTATTCTGGCAGAGTCTTGTGCTGCTATGAGTTGGTATGTCCTGGTTTGTGAGGAGTTTGCTTCTGATGATGAGCTTGGAAAGGTTGGGGATGTGTCTGAAGGCCAGAAGAGGGGTTTCAAGAAAGATTTCTTTCAATATGGGGTCCCCATCAAGTTGTAGTTTGAGGATACCCCATATGAGTTCCAGTGCGGGGTGGTAAGTGACAACTAGGGGTGTGCGGTCATTGGTGGTTTTCTTTTTTTATTGAAGCAGGTTCTCTTGGGGTATTTGGGTAGCTTGTTGAAATATGTATTAGCTACTTATGCTAAACAATCTGTTCCACCTTGTATTTAGCTGTGACACTCGGAGTATATTTCCCAGACCTGAAGAAGAGCTCCATGTAACCTCAAAAGCATCTCTCTCTCACCAACAGAAGTTGATCCAATAAAACATATTTCTGAGATTCCGAATGGCAACATGAATGTTATGGCTGGTGCACAGCATCAACAGCAACCCAAAGAGGTTTTTGGCTTAACCTGGCCAGTAGCTCACTGTGACACTATCCAAATTTAGCCCATCCAAATTTTGATATGGTCCCTTCTCCCTTAATCCTACAAGTCTTAAAGCTGCTCATACTCTGATACCATCAGCTGTCCAAGATTCCAAATTTACTATGCCAAGAAAGAGAGAATACAATGTTTCTTGTTCTGCCCAAACCTGATCTGTACTGACTGTTGTTCTGCTACAGGCCTGTCAGTGGTTCAGTCAACAAACCAGCTTTCTGGCATGACTTCAGAATGCATTTCAGTCCATGGACATTAGTATAGTTTGATACAAGATCAAGGCCATTTTTATCCTGCAAATTGCAGAGTATGAAATCTCTGGAGTGGGGCCTCCATCACTCTGACAGCAAACCGGTGACCCTAGTGTAATCTGGGCTGTCCACTGAGAGAAAAGTATTGCAGTGGTGAGAGGGAAGGCATTTGGAAAGAATATCGTTGCTAATTCTATCAAGTAACTAAAGGAAATCTTGTCCAAAAGCCAACAACAATCTGAGGTCAAACAGACACACAAGTACTGCCCCTTGTACACTACACAAGCTAACAATCCCTCTGTGCCAATCCTCCCCTCTCTCCTTAAGACACATCTTTCTGCAAAGCCAGAAAATTAACGCCTTAGCCATAATGGGATTTTAGCCACTCATGTAGTTACGCTGATGTAACTGCACTTGTGAAAACCCCTAGATGTGCTGTGTCCATGCAAACTGTGACTGGCAATAGTTTACCCAAGGAGAGCAAGACAAGCCGACACTGACTGAAGATACTAATACGGTGGGTTGATCCTCAGGGATAACTCCAGAGGGATCAGGAAAGACAAGGAAAATTAGAGGAATTTATTTTACTCCAATAGTTTTACTTCTAACAATTTTTACTCCTAAAAATGAGCAAAAACTAAACACGGAAAATCAGAAAAAATAAGGACAACAAACCACCTTAGATAAGACTGCCTTAGATACAATACCCATTGTCTGGACTGCCCTGTTTACATGCTGAACATCTGATTTTCATCTTAGATTAGAATAGTCTCCTAAAATTATTAATATGCTACAAAAGAGTTTCATTTCCATTGTAATATGTGAGGGAAAACAAATTTAGCTATGAAAGTGCTCAGATACTAAAGTTATGAGAGTAGCATATGAACCTATATAGAATCAGATCAGTGTTCCTCCAAAGTCACAAATCCATATCCTCTATCTGTAACAACAATTAAAGTCTAACACACAGTCCTTATTGAAATGTTTTGGATCATCTCATCTCAGAATGTACAGTAGTTCTCATCAGAAAAATACCACGTAAAACTCCGATCAACTGGCAGCTTCTGTCACTGTTTAGCCAAGGAAAATTTGTCTAATTGATATCTCTGCAATTCCAAGAACTTCCAGTATTTTTCTATGAACAGATACACACTTGCCAGAGATAAAAAACTAGATTCTCAGACTTTGCTAAAGTAAATGCTGCGAAGAACTATGGGTGACCAAAAGTTTACCTCCTCCCTAACAGTCTAGAAATTCTACTACCCTGATTAGTGTATCAGGATGTACAGAGATTTGAATTGTAGATAAGAACATTCCCACAACAAAGGCAGCTGGCTTAAATTTTTTCGTGTGGTGCGGGGGAAGGGATCTTTAATATTGCAGACATGCTAAAGCTAGCACAACAAAAGAACATAAACCATGAAAGCTGATTACAGGGCCTAAAAATATATAATGTGCTACATTTATGTCAGCTCCAATATTAAAATTTGAGTTGAATGAATTTTAGAAATCTAAGACTCAAAAGATAAGTAAGTTACTTGGGGGAGGGGGAGGGAAGAGAGAGAAACCCAGTTAACCAAAGCATTGAATGTATAATTAACTCAAATTATGTAAAGTAAATCTAAACTTTTCACAATGACTATGGAACTGTATAAACTGATGAAATGCAGTGCCGCAAACAAGGAAAAAATAAGTTCTCTTATTAAAAATGTGAATACACAAATATGGAGAAACAAGTTGAATCTTTCAATCACTGTGTTTCTCAACCCATAAAAAGGGGAGAAAAACAAACATGACCCATAAATGAATGTTATGGCACTAAGGTTGCCACAGTAAATAATCTAATCCATATGGGAAAATAATGAACCATTCAAAAATATGGAATTAATGTATTAAAGTAACTTACTTAAATTTTCGATTGCCCTTGCAGTTCATGTACTTACTTGCCAACAAAATGTGCCTGTAAAAATTTCACCTTGCACAATTCTGTATCTGTAACTGACTCACATGACATACATGGAGATTTTTGCAGCATATACATAACTAGTCTATGCATATCACCTACTACGAAATGCATAAAACTTAGTGGTGTGTGTTGAAAGAGTCAATATGCGTGTCACATTGATTAGGGTTCAGGTATGAGAATGTTCCTACAGTTATGGAAAAACACCGAAGAAGTGAGGTTCTTACCCACGAAAGCTTATGCTCCCAATACTTCTGTTAGTCTTAAAGGTGCCACAAGACCCTCTGTTGCTTCTATCACTGTAGTCTAAGTCTGCATTACGACGTTACAACACCATAGCTATACTGCTCTCCTCCCTAACTCTTCCTAATCTTCCATATCAAGTGCCAGAATGTCTCCCCAGCATAGAGGTCCAATTCACAGCCACTCCCCCTCCAACACTGTCACCATCTTCCCATGGCAATTCCAGCATGACCCACTGCAGGTTGTGAAACAGGATAGATGATGAGAAAGGTTTTTGTAGCCTAGAGACAGTCTTGGACTCTTGCGTGGTCCCCGTCCCACCTCACCTCACAGTAAATTAAAACCATCACTCATGCTGATCTGCACTATATTGAGCCTCAAAACATCCTTAGATAGAATTAGTTAATTCCTAGATAGAGAGGATACCTGACAGACCCTTTTCCCCATCCCCTTAACACTCACATAGTGATGGAGGGGGGGCAGTGTGTCCCAGCAATGGCCTTGGGACCAGCTATGGAGGGGTGGGAGGCTGATGGCAGATCTTCACCAGGTGGAAGTGATTAAGAAAAGGAATCATAACCTGCACTATACATGTTATTGCAAATTAGTTCCCAGATGAGTTAAGTAAAAAAGTTGTGGCCTAATTAAATCACAACCCTTGCTCTTATCTTTCTTCCAGCATGACCAGGACACTAAACAACTCTAGATAACTGTTACAACAGTAGGACTGAAAATCAACAAATAAATGCTTCAGAACCGTTTATTTTTGAATGACAGACTCGGCTCTCTGACACACAGCAACATAGATTCTCACTTCTTTCATAGTTTGCTATTATTTTGGCAATGTTTGTCTTGAGCAAAATATTTTCAGAAACAAACCGAATCTCTTTCTTTACTACTTCCTTTATTTCACACTGCAACTGTGCAAGTAATTAAGATGACATCCAAGGTAGTCTTGATACTTATGAGCTCTTTCATCTTTACCACTTACTTTGGCAACTCAAATGCACTACATAAACAATTACTGTGATCAAACTGTAAACTAGTCTAACAGCAGAAATAATTATTTGAATTTTTTTCCTTCATAAAGGGCTCACCTCCAGATTAAAATCAAATACTTTACTGCTTCAAGGTTACTTCAGATGTGAGATGAAGTATATGGTATTGTAGAAATTCAAAACAAAAATTGACTTATACCAGTGTTTATCCATTTGTTACCTTTACAATCAACTCTTACTAGTGCAAAATATTGAATGACCTATAATACTATTTGTACAGACATGTATTTTCCAGTAATTATCCTCTAGTTAAGCAAGGAAAAATGTCCATACTTGCGTTACTTAGGTTAGCTCGTAATCAGGCATAGTTTAAATTTCGAGAAACACACTTTCAAACCCTTCTCCCTTTTTCAGCAGTGCTGTTTGCCTATAATCCTATTGGTACTGTTTGTGACTAAGGCATTATTATAATGTAGATGTACTCATGTCCTATTACTTTATAGATCTGACAATTAAATATGAAAAAGCTATATTAAAAAGCCATTTTACTTAAACCCCTAAGAGAGAGACTATTTTTTGCTTTGTTCTTTAGTCACCTCTTTATGCCTGTGTACTGTAAATCATTTAGGGCATTTACAGAATTCCTGAAGATTTATTTATTTCCATCTTCACTTGCTAACTAGTGTTGAGTTCAGACGTGTGTTTATCCAATCAACAGCTGGTGGCAACATAAGCAATACAAGAAAGTAAAGAGGAAGATATCTCAATGGACATTTAATTTTAAAACAAATGTAAAAGATATAAAAGAACAGAAGTACAGATAAGGATCTGAAATGAATAGTTTCATAGACCAAACAAAGCTTTTATTGTTATGCCTCTGGAAAAGGGAAGTCAAATATTGTGTGGTAATTTTTCCTTTTTTCCTCCCCTGTGTTTATCCTAGTTTTCTCTTAACTTTGAAAACAACCCAAACTGGGATAGTTTTTTGTACATTGTTTGCATTGTTTTTTCTCTGATCTTTAAAATTATAAAATATATTTCTGCTGTTCACTGTGAGTGAAATTTATCCCATGTGGAGCGCCAGCACAAGATCTTTTCACCGCTTAAATCCCACTTAATCCCTTAATTCCCTCCAAATGAGAGTGAATGTTGCTGTTTTGCCATTGACAATGAATTTCATAATGTGGTAAAAATATAAACTGGTTTGGAACAACCAGTAAAAAAAGTGGAGCAAAGAATAGATCTAACAAGCTGCCTGAGATCAGAAATCCAATAAGATCTAAAATTGTAATGATTGCTAGTGTCTTAAGAATCTCTCAGCATTTCCATTAAATCTTATTTTGGGGGCAAAAGGGGGGGAGGTTAATAAAGGAGACGCAGACAGACTTAGGGATCACATATCTCCCAAGTATCACTATAATATTTTATCATAATTCCATAAGCAAATAGTGGTACCCACCAAAGATTTATACCACATTTACGGTAGTTTTGTAATTATTGTATTTATAGGACATATTAAAGATGAGGTTCATTGATGCCTCAGAAACTTGAATGGATAATTTTGATCTGTGTTGTTTAATATTTGTTCCATTTGTCTTCCTGACCCAAAATGTAGACACATGATGAAATCTTGCTCTCAGGTAAGTCAGTAGCAAATCTCCAATTGACATAAATGGGACCAGGATTTTACCCACAGTGTCAGTTGAATGCAAATATTGTGTTACTCTGAGTTAAATTCCTTAAATTTAAAAGGGAGCCTATGAACCCATTAGATAATACTTTACTTTTAGGTACTTGTGATGATTAGCACTATCAAAATACCTATTAGCCAGTTGTTTCCTCACTACCAGTATTAGTCAAGTATCAGAGGGGTAGCCGTGTTAGTCTGGATCTGTAAAAGGTGACAAAGAGTTCTGTGGCACCTTATAGACTAACAAGATGTATTGGAGCATAAGCTTTCGTGGGTGAATACCCACTTCGTCAGATTAATGTAGTGGAAATTTCCAGAGGCAGGTATAAATATGCAGGCAAGAATCAGTCTAGAGATAACGAGGTTAGTTCAATCAGGGAGGATGAGGCCCTCTTCTAGCAGTTGAGGTGTTAACACCAA
The DNA here is from genome assembly GCF_002925995.2 of Terrapene triunguis. NCBI lineage: Eukaryota > Metazoa > Chordata > Testudines > Emydidae > Terrapene > Terrapene triunguis. The sequence continues at coordinate 2,654,228 of NW_020664583.1, forward strand.
GGGAGGAGAAACTGCTTTTGTAGTTGGCTAGCCATTCACAGTCTTTGTTTAATCCTGAGCTGATGGTGTCAAATTTGCAAATGTGCCAGCAATGCCCCTCTGCTAAGTACATCAGCCAAACTGGTCAGTCCCTACGTAAAAGGATAAATGGACACAAGTCAGATATTTGGAATGGCAATATACAAAAACCTGTAGGAGAACACTTCAACCTCCCGGGACACACAATAGCAGATTTAAAGGTAGCCATCCTGCAGCAAAAAACCTTCAGGACCAGACTTTAAAGAGAAACTGCTGATCTTCAGTTCATTTGCAAATTTGACACCATCAGCTCAGGATTAAACAAAGACTGTGAATGGCTAGCCAACTACAAAAGCAGTTTCTCCTCCCTTGGTGTTCATACCTCAACTGCTAGAAGAGGGCCTCATCCTCCCTGATTGAACTAACCTCGTTATCTCTAGACTGATTCTTGCCTGCATATTTATACCTGCCTCTGGAAATTTCCACTACATTAATCTGACGAAGTGGGTATTCACCCACAAAAGCTTATGCTCCAATACGTCTGTTAGTCTATAAGGTGCCACAGGACTCTTTGTCGCTTTTTACCAGTATTAGGAGACCCAACCCCATTCCTCCACTGATTTAGAGGATGCCTTCCCCTAAGTCCACTTCCAATTCTGGTTTTATCAGGGAACCAGCCCACCTATTAAATGAATATCTGCACTCAGCACCTGCCACAAGGAGATGCCAGCAATTAGCTTGACTGCCTCCCCCCCAACCCCAGTGAAATTCCTATATATTTAAGAATTCCCTCCCTAACATCAGTTACTATATATCTATTTACCTATCTCCACTCCCCACTGAGAGAGCTGTCCCCCAGTGTCCCCGAGTAACTCTGCTACATCAGAGGGTGCTCAGGCTAGAGATACACAGCAGATAATGGCTTAACTGAGCCCATCAGTCATCCCCTCCTTACTCCTGAGGGTGGTGGTAGGGACCCTTAAAGGAACCACTACTTTTTTGCCAGCCAGTCCAGACAAAGTCCCACCACCTACCCTACCCTCGGCCCACTCAAAGGGGCTGGATTCAGAGAGTTGACCATGAAATATCTCTAGAAGCTTTGCAAAATTGGATGTTGAAAAGGAAAGATTTGAAGAAAGATCAGTTTCAATCACACAGTAAAATAAATGAAACATTTCTGTATCTGTTTATATAATTCTTTAAACTAGAAAGACAGGAGATAACTTTAAAATGACGATGCAAAACAGCAGTTCAGAGTGGGAAAGAGATGCAGTTAAGTTGCAACACAAAGCATGAATGATGGAGAATATTAACCATCAAAGAATTATACATGGGTAACAAATATATAGGAGGTTCAAATCAAAGGTTCAAAACAGATGGGGAATGAAGTAAATGGATGGGAAGGCAGAAAAGCTTTAAAATGCTGGAATAAGACAAAATTAGACTTTTTAAAAATAGCTGATGCAATTTTGAAATGTAAGAAAATGTTGGGATATAAGGACTAGTAAAGAATTGTACAAGACGATAAGGAGCTGCACACTACAGTCTGATTTTATTGACATCTGTAGTAAAACAATGCGAATACTTTTAAGCATATCAGAAGGAGACATAATATATTGTAAAGATAAAAAGAAAAGCTTGAGGCTGATGCCATCAAAGAAAAGCAAAAACCCCTGAGAAAGAAAATAACAGTTTAGACATAAACCAACTATTAAAGCACCTCAGAAAAATATATACAATTACAATGGATTTCATACTGTTAAACTCCGTAATTATTTCAGTCAAAGTATAAATGAGAGAACCAGGGTCTTAATCCACACAGTTTAAAAAATACCATGTCATCTTAAAAGCATTGTGTGGAATACGGTAGTGCAAATTTAGTCTGTTTGAAATAGGGTAGGGAGTGGAAAGCCTAAACACTTAATTTGTTTCCAACTATTCTTCTCCTTCTTCCCAGTAATCTAACAGACTTGTTTGACATTAATGAACATATTAGTAGGCAGTAATTGTGTCAGACATATATCTACATATACATACACAAATCCCACTCCCAAAATGGAATCTTGGTACCCTAAGCCGTTGATTCTGCAATACATTGGATGCTGTGCAGCAAGGAGTGCAAAGTTAATGCATTCTAATATTAGTTGGAACAGAGGCTATGCATGCATGCACATAAGGTTATGCATTAGATGGCTTCCACAGTGGCATCCATAAGTCAAACTCCATTTTCCTTACTGTCTAGATAGCAAGGTGTTTGGACATCTCTGATGAGATAGTGTTAAACACAATTCTCATGAAAATGAGGTGCTTAGCTATATATACTAGCTGGTAGCTACACAGCCGTGCTCCAGTTGATGTAGAATGAAGTTCCTCAGAGTTCCCTGTCCAGTTCTCTAATTTTTTACTATGTGCCTAATCAGACAACTCTAAACAATTATGTCTCAAATGTGCTCCACCAGATGGATCCCCTTATATGTACTGTAGGCTTGAAATATGTACTCATTTGACAGACTGTAAAAGAAGAAAACAATTGCCTTTTTATAAGGAAGTATCCCATTTCCGATGCTTTCCAAACTGTAGTTAATATTTTATTTTCAAATATTCTTAATGGTATGTTATACACATTTCCTCACTAAAACCACAAGACATGCACCATGATGCCACTCTGTCATCTATTTACCTACATTCAGAAGCTTGTGTTGTAGCTGTACTAACAAATCTTGAAATTTAAAAAGGTACAAGAGATTCTATAAATTAGACATCTTTCCTACAGAATAAAATTTGTAAACAAACAAAATGTTGGGGGCCTTCCGTAAATAATCAGGTTTTATTTGTGGAAAAAAACATGGTATTAAATGAGCATACATGCTTGTATGTGTAGCCTTTTCCAATTCCCTATGTACTTTTGTCCTACATCCACAAGGCTAAAAATGACTTGGTAAGAACCTTTCTGGACTTACTGAAATCCAATCTCATATTGGGTTTCATCCAACCCTATACCTCAATGGCAAAAGGGACTTGAAAGTCATGTTTGGACACAGCTGAATTCCTGAGTCATACTACTGACCTAGCATCTAATATAGTTGACAGCATATTACTGTTATTAAAAACACTGTAAGCAGAAGTCTTGTCTCTGGGAAACAGAAATATGGTAGTAAGAATATAAATATTTCAAAACTAAAATAGCTTTCATCATCAATTAGTAATTACCAGTTTCCTCATTCAAACGTCGACAAGTCATGTCTAGCCCAGATGCAGAACTTTTTTTTTTTACTTTACAGTGTACAGAAACAAAAGAGCAATCAAAGAAACCTAACATCCTAACAAATAATATGATTTGTACTCAGCAGTGTGATTAACCAGATGTGAAAATCATTTTTCTAAAACACCTCCATCCTATTCTAAGGGAAGAACACAAAATCTACATGATTGGAATGCAGCTGTCTCACATTATTAGGAAAAATCACTATGCCAGTTTATTGCCTAAAGTGGGGTAATGAAGTAGTGTTGAAAAACAGCTAATTTGCTGCAGCAGAAAATTATGGCACTGGCTAGGTAATATGAAATGCATATACAGAACACTGTTCTATGCAAATTGAAATAGTACACTTTCCACGGGTTAGGACACCACAAACTTTATGATTTTCCACCTCACTCTCTCCCTCCCACCACTATGACACTGTCACTAAATCTTGCTTTTCCTTCAACATCATCTCCAAAATTCATTCATTCCGACAGCTAAAAAGTTCATCCAGGCTGTAAATTATCACTCCCCCGACTACTGCAATCTCCACCTTCTCCTCCTCTGTGGACTTCCAGATTCTTCCTTGACTCTCTTCAATCTGCCCAAAATGCTGTTAAACAATCCACCCAGCTTGCCTGCTGCTCCAACCAGGTTCAGACCCCTTTCAAATCATATCAAATGCCAGCTCCTTGCTGTCAAGGCCCTGCACAGCTTTGCTGTTCACTACCACTCCATTCTTGTCTTGCCGTGTTGGATTCACCTAAGTGTCACAAATCATCAGCCCCTTCACATCCTCTCTCCACTTGTCTCCATGCTTCCTCCCCTCCCCCGCCGCCTGCACCTGGAACATCTACCCAGACCTGAATCACCATATTTCTTACCCTCTCCTCCTTCAAATCCCACATTAGACACCTCTTCCAGGAAGTCTACAGATTCTATTTCCTCTCCTCTCCTTAAAGAAATGTTAACAAGTCAGACAGCAGACAACATGAACAAACAAACTAACTAACAAGCAAACAAAAAACTATTACGAAATATGCTAAACTTCACGGCTCCATCACTTCACTTCTGTTGCATCCCTTGCCTATTTGTGAATTGTTTATTTAATGGAGCTCTGTACTCTTGCTGTCCGTAAACTGCCTAGCAGAGTTTTGGAGCTATATAAATAAAATAAAATTCATCATCAGTTTGGCCTCCGTTACTAGCTGTCAAATTTGCTGATTCATTTTATTCACATTTACTGCACTTCATTAAATCTGCATCTAAATATGGTTTAAATAACTAAATGATAACACTATAACTATGTAACACCCAGGGTAGCAGCATTCATAAATCCTTCAAGCATTTGGCAAGTTCTTTAATCCACAGTAATCATGTTTCCTTGTATAACAAGTCTTGTGATGTCTGTAACAGCGTCTCTCTATAGTAACAACAGTCTTAGTGTTACTGTTCTCCCTTACATGCCTGAAGTATTAATCACAGTTCCATATTTAAGCATGAAATTAGAATGCTTCGCGTACTCTTTCCAAAACAGATATACTAATCAGAATGCAGCCTCACACTAAACAGAATGGTAGATGAAGTCTCTGGTCCTTTATAGTACATGTAAAAATATTGATATGTCTTTAAGTATAATATTTATCTAGAGTGAGAAGATATCTTCTTGTTACCACAGTAAACAAATATCTTGCAGTTTAATGCTGTTTCTGCTAGGGAACTGGAAATCTCTTAGTTCCTCCTGCAATATCAACAGATTAATGTTTTTAAACAGGCAAAATACCCCCAAAGCAGTCTGCTGTAAAATTATGTTTGTTTGTTCTTTAAATAGGAGAGTAAATATTATCAAGTTTTAGTTTTTTGTGTGTGATTTTTTTGTTTGTTTAATAATCACGTTGAAGGACAGGTGAGTAGAGTTTATGACAGGGCTGGCAAATTTTCATTCACTTTTGCAAAGCAAAGAAGTGGCTCTTTGCTCACAAGATCCAATCTTCAATGAATTAAACACATTTCTTAATTAAAGAAAATATTTTTTGTTTCATAAATAAGTTAAAATTCTAGAAATATTCCAAATATTTGAAGATATTTTGTATTCAAGACCTTTCTGACATACTCAAATGACTTTTTCCACTAGTTATTAGTTATTTATGAGTAGGAAAGAATAATTCCAATGTTAAATCTCAAAAAAAAAAAAAAAAAAAAAAGACACTTGCACAGCCAAGTTCACTTAACTTTAACTCATGTAATGGAAAATCCTGTTTATTGGCAAACCTTTATGAATTAACTCAATATAAATGAGCACATTTAATAGCAGTTATTTCCCATATACCATCAATTAAACCCACAACATTGGTTTTCTGCTTTAGAATATACTGTAGAGACTGATGGGTGAAGTAATGTTCCACCTTCTATTTAGGTTGCATTAACAAAGACATAACATTACTCCTCAGGGAATTCTGCGCCACTGCATACGAGCAGAATCTATGTCCCCCACAGATTTTTTTCCCCTCAGCAGAAAATACATTCTGCCGGAGAGGTGCTGCAGTTATGCCATTCGCCCACTAGGGGCTGCTGTGGTGCCAGAACAGAGGGCAGCTGGCTCAGCCAGCCGTGGATAGGGAGGAGGAGAGGCTGTGTTCCTCAGAGCACCCTGTCCACCAGGCCAGGTGAGGAGGCAGAGGATATTGGGGGAGGGGGCGGGACCAGACAGAGAGGGGCACACAGGGATGCTGGGAGGTCACACAGACTCGGGTCAGAAGGGCTAGTGGGGGGACACACTAGTGTGGGGGCTGAATGACAATGGGGGTGCAGAGACACATGGGGATCGGGTGTGGGGTGTAGGACCACTGGGGAAGTGGGCGGAAAATATAGGGACAAGCGCAGGGGGTGGCCAAGTGGGGGGTGCATGGACACATGGGGATGGGGAGCAGGGGTGGCTGAGTGGGGACGCAGGGACATGTTGGGACAGAAACAGGGAGGAGCCTGGACATATGGGGATGGGAGAAGAGGAGTGACTGAGTGGCAGTGGAGGGACACATTTGGACAGAGGGTGAAAGAACACATGGGACAGAGGTAGATGTGCCTGACTGAATGGGAGAGGCTAGGAGTCAGCCAGGGTCTGCTTGGGGGAGGCTCCCGAATTCCCTAACAATCCCTCCCTCCCTCCAAAAAAATGTCTATACTTCTCCCACCTACCCCCAACAACCCTTCAGGTTCACTCCCAGGCTCCTTCTCAGCAATTACTTCCCTCTCCCTCAGATCCTCCATTACCCCTGACTCTCCCGAGCCTTTGCACTGCTTCTGAGGGGTGCAGGAAATAAATTTCTGTATTGCCATTTAAATGAATTATTATTCAAAGATCTGTATTAATATGCCTAGTAAGGAATCTTTGTCAAAAAAAACCCAGTTCCTGAATCTTTTTTATCTGTATTGTTACCGACATACTTGTTGACAGGTATTTCAAAATAAATTACCAAAATAACTGAAACTGGCATGATTATATTGTGTATTTTGACAACCAAAATCTGCAGAATTTTAAAATATTGTGCACAGAATTTTAAATTTTTTAGCACAGAATTACCACAGGAGTAATAACATGCAAGTCACAGGAGGTGATAGTACCATTCTAACTCAGTGCTGGTTAGGCCTCAGCTGGAGTACTGTATCCAGTTTTGCTTACCAATGTATAGACATAGAGAAACTGGAAAGGATCCAGAGGCGAGCAACAAAGATGATCAAAGGGATGGAATGCAAGCCATATGAGCAAAGGTTGAAGGAACTGGGTCTGTTTAATTTGGAAAAGAGGAAATTAAGAGGGTATATGATACCCGTCTTCAGATACTTAAAAGGCTGCCACAAAAAAGATGGAAAAAAAGTTGTTTTCTTTTGCCACAGAGGGCAGGACAAGAGGCAATGGCTTCAAACTACAGCATAGCAGATTTAGATTAAATCTCAGGAAAAACTTCCTAACTATAACAGTAGGACAATGGAACAGACTGCCTCGGGAGGTTGTGGAAGCTTCTTCACTGAAGGTTTTCAAAAGGGGACTCGATAGCCATCTGTCTTGGATGGCTTAGGCAACAAATCCTGCATCTTGGCAGGGGGTTAGACTAGATGACCCTCGCAGCCCCTTCTAACCCTATGGTTCTAATTGTGACACTCTGCGTACCTTTCCCAGACCAGAAGAAGAAATTTGTGTAGCTCAAAAGCTTGTCTCTTTCATCAACAGAAGTTGGTCCAATAAAAGATGTTAGCTCAAAAAGAACTCAAATATGAAATTGCGGAACTATTAACTATGGTTTGTAACCTGTCCTTTAAATCAGCGTCTGTACCTGATGACTGGAAGATAGCTAATGTAACGCCAATATTTTAAAAGGGCTGTAGAGGTGATCACGGCAATTACAGACTGGTAAGTCTAACGTCAGTAACGGGCAAATTAGTTGAAACAATAGTAAAGAATAAAATTATCAGACACATAGAAGAAGAAACGGTTACTCACCTTCTCGTAACTATTGTTCTTTGAGATGTGTTGTTCATATCCATTCCAAGCAGGTGTGTGCGCGCCGCGTGCATGCCAGCCGGAAGATTTTTCCATAGCAGCATCCGTAGGGTTGTCTCCGGCGCCCCCTGGAGTGGCGCCTTTATGGTGCTGTATATAGGGGCCAGCCGACCCCCCACCGCCCCAGTTCCTTCTTGCCGATACTCCGACAGAGGGGTAGGAGGGTGGGTATTGGAATGCACATGAACAACACATCTCGAAGAACAACAGTTACGAGAAGGTGCGTAACCGTTTCTTCTTCTTCGAGTGATTGTTCATGTCCATTCCAACCAGGTGACTCACAAGCCCAAGTCTAGGTGGTGGGGTCGGAGGTCACTGCAGACTGGAGGACTGCACGGCCAAATGCAGCATCCTCCCTAGCCTGGTGCGTAATGGCGTAGTGAGCCGTAAAGGTGTGGATTGAGGACCAGGTGGCTGCTCTACAAATTTCCTGTGTTGGGATGTGGGCCAGGAACGCAGCTGAAGAGGCCTGCGCTCTTGTGGAGTGGGCCGTGATAGGCGGGGCTGATATATTGGCCCGACTGTAGCACTCCTGGATACAGGTTCTGATCCAAGCCGAGATCCTCTGTGACGTGACCGGGAGCCCCTTCCTACTGTCAGCCACAGCGACGAAAAGTTGGGTCGACTTCCTGAAGGGTCTCGTCCTTTCTATATAAAACGCGAGAGCCCTGTGAACATCCAGAGAACGCAGCCTGCGCTCCTTAGCCGAGGAGTGCGGTTTGGGATAAAACACAGGGAGAAAAATGTCTTGACCCATGTGAAACGGGGAAACCACCTTAGGTAGGAACGCAGGATGCAGCCTGAGTTGGACCTTGTCCTTGTGGAAGACGGTGTATGGAGGCTCGGATGTCAGAGCTCTGAGTTCCGATACCCTCCGTGCTGATGTGATAGCCACCAAGAACGCGACCTTATATGAGAGGAATAACAGCGAGCATGAAGCCAGCGGCTCGAATGGGGCCCCCATGAGGACAGACAGGACCAAATTGAGGTCCCAAGCAGGGACAGGTTGACGGATATGTGGGAACAATCTGTCAAGACCCTTAAGGAACCGTCCAACAAGTGGGTTTGCAAACACTGAGGTCCCCCCCTCTCCAGGGTGGAATGCGGAGATTGCAGCAAGGTGGACTCGAATCGATGAGAGAGTTAGTCCCAGGTGTCTCAGATGTAGCAAATAGTCCAAGATGAGAGGGAGCAAGGGGCCCTGACCGCGCTGTGTAACCCAGAGGGAGAAGCGCTTCCACTTGGCCAAATATGTAGACCTTGTCGACGGCTTCCTGCTGCCCAACAGGACCTGTCTGACCTGATGGGAGCATTGTAACTCCAGTGTGTTTAGCCATGGAGCATCCAAGCTGTGAGGTGGAGCGACTCCAGGTTCAGGTGAAGGAGGCGACCGCGATCCTGCATGATCAAGTCCGGTAGTAGGGGCAACTTGAGTGGAACCCTCGTAGACATGTGTAGGAGAGACGCGTACCAATGCTGGCGTGGCCACGCAGGAGCTATGAGGATGAGTCGAGCGTGATCTCTGCGGGCCTTGAGGATAACCTTGTGAATCAAGGGAATCGGGGGGAAGGCGTAAAGAAGCCCGTCTGCCCAAGAGAGGAGAAACGCATCTGATAGGGATCCATGAGGGAGCAGAATTGACGACACTTCCTGTTCTCGTTGAAAGCAAACAAGTCCACCCAGGGATGACCCCAGAGTCGGAAAATTGAGAGAACTACATCCCAGCGGATAGACCACTCGTGACCCTGGAACGAGCGGCTGAGAGTGTCCGCGAGCGCGTTGTGCGTGCCGGGGAGGGGGTAGGATGCTATAAGGTGAATTACGTTCTGTACGCAAAAGTCCCATAATGCTTGGGCCTCCTGGCAAAGGGGAGAGGAGCGAGCACCACCCTGTTTGTTGATATAAAACATCGTTGGAGTATTGTCTGTGAGGACAGAAACGCACTTGCCCGCGAGCTGGGACTTGAATGCCATGCATGCGAGGCGTACCGCTCGCAATTCCCTGACATTGATGTGCGATGAAAGATCCTCCCTCGACCAAAGACCTTGGGTCCGGAGGTGGCCCAGATGTGCACCCCATCCCTGATCCAACGTGTCCGTTACCAGGGTCAGGGAGGGCTCTGGTTCGAGGAAAGGGACCCCCGCGCAGACCACCCGTGGGTTGAGCCACCATTGGACGGAGTCCAACACCGGACGAGGTAACGTCACCACTGAGTCTAGTGAGTCCCTGACTGGCCGATAAACCCCTGCCAACCAAGATTGGAGTGGGCGCAGTCTGAGCCTGGCGTGTCTGACGACATAGGTACATGCTGCCATGTGCCCTAGTAATTTGAGGCAGCTTCTTACTGTGGTGGTAGGGTAACTTTGGAGGCCGAGAATGATGTTGGACAAAGTTCGGAATCTGGCCTCTGGGAGATATGCTCTGGCTTGTGTCGAGTCCAGAAGTGCTCCTATGAATTCGATTCTTTGTGTTGGAGAAAGAGTGGACTTGGCCTCGTTGAGTAAGAGGCCGAGGGAGCTGAAGGTGTGCCTGATGAAGACCACCTGAGCCTCCACGAGTGCCTTGGTCCTGCCCTTGATGAGCCAATCGTCCAGGTAAGGGAATACCTGGATCCCTTGCCTGCGGAGGAAGGCTGCCACGACTGCCATGCACTTCGTGAAGACCCTTGGGGCTGCTGATAGACCGAAGGGTAGGACCGTGAACTGTAGATGAACGTTGCTGACGAGAAACCTGAGGTAACACCTGTGGCGAGGGATTATCGCGATATGGAAGTATGCATCCTTTAAGTAGAGGGCGGCATACCAGTCTCCTGGATCCAGGGAAGGAATGATGGAGGACAGGGAGACCATGCGGAACTTGAGCTTCTTGACAAACTTGTTGAGACGCCGCAAGTCCAGAATAGATCTGAGGCCCCCTTTCACTTTCGGTATTAGGAAATATCGAGAATAGAAGCCCTTGCCCCGTAGTTCTTGAGGCACCTCCTCCACTGCCCCTGCTGTAAGGAGGGACTGAACTTCTTGAAGGAGAAGTTGCTCGTGAGAGGGGTCCCTGAAGAGGGACGGGGAGGGGGGCTGGTGGGGTGGGAGGGAGGAAAACTGAATAGAATATCCCTCCTCTACCATGCGAAGCACCCAAGCGTCTGACGTGATCCGGGCCCACGCACAATAGAAGGGGGACAGACGTGATGAAAAGGTAAGGTTGGGAGGATCCAGAGATCTGTCCGGTAGGCTGTCCTCGACCGAACCCTTAAAATGGTGGTCTAGGCCCCTGCGGAGGCCTTGGTTGGGCAGAAGACTGTCCAAAGGGCTGCTGTAGTTGCCTCCTCCTGCCAGTCCGCGGTCTTCTGTGCACGGCATCACCTCGATTTTGAGGTTGATATGGACGCGGGGCCTGTGGCGGCCTAAACTGCCTACGCTGAGTAACAGGGGTGTGTAGGCCTAAAGAATGGAGGGTGGTCCGCGAGTCCTTTAGGCTATGGAGCCGTTTGTCTGTCTTTTCTGAGAAAAGCGTGGGCCCTTCGAAAGGTAAGTCCTGTATAGTCTGTTGGACTTCATGAGGAAGGCCGGAAACTTGAAGCCAGGCTCCGCGCCTCATGACGAGGCCAGTAGCCAACGTGCGCGAGGCCGAATCGGCTGCGTCCAAGGCTGCCTGAAGGGAAGCTCGAGTAATTAATCTGCCCTCCTCGACAAGGGCCGAGAACTCGGTTTGTGAATCCTGCGGGAGGAGGTCCGTAAACCTAGACAAAGCCGAGCACGTGTTGTGACCATACCGGCTCACTATGGCCTGCTGATTGGCAATACGCAACTGTAGGCCCCCCCGTTGAATAAACCTTACGTCCGAAGAGGTCCAACTTTTTAGCCTCTCTATTTTTAGGAGTGGATCCCTGAAAACCTTGTCGCTCCCTCTGGTTGGCCGCATCCACCACCAGGGAGTCCGGCGGGGGGTGCATGTAAAGATGTTCTTAGCCCTTGGTTGGGACAAAATACTGCCTCTCAGTCTTTTTGGCTGTAGGGGCCAATGAGGCTGGAGTTTGCCACAAGGTGCGGGTTGTGTCCGCAATGGTTTTTATGAGGGGTAGGGCCACCCTAGATGGGCCTGACGGGGCCAGGATATCAATTACAGGATTGGTGTCCACCTCGATCTGTTCTGTCTGTATCGAGAGGCTCTGGGCCGCTCGAGTAAGGAGCTGTTGGAGGAGTCTATTATCCTCTAAAGCCGGAGCAGCAGAAGTTCCCGCTACTGCCTCATCCGGAGATGAAGAGGAAGATGTTCCATGTAGCTGCCCTTCATCTAGCACGTCTCCCTCTGTAAGGGCCTGCGGCACACGGTACTCCGGCTGCGCGGCCGGTGCAGGCTCAAGATGCGGCACCGCGGCCGGTACCGGGGTCGCCACCGAACGCCGAGGAGTGCTGGGCGGTGCCTGCGCTGAAGGAAGCAAAGCCCCTGTCAGTACCGTTGTTTGATCTGGGGGTGCCGTAATGCCTTGTGGCACACTCCTGTCAGACGGCGGTGCCGGTGGCATTAGCGGCGGTGCCCCAGACGCTGAGGAGACGGAAGCGGTTCGTGAGCGGGGCCCGTACGCCTGACCCACCGACTGATGGTAGGCCAATGGCGTCCAGAAAGGCCACTGTGGAGGTGGTTGCCACTCCTGCTGCTGATGCCACTGTGGCGAGTATGGTTGGGCACTCCTACGCGAGGACGATCTGCTCCTCGATCTGTTAGAACGGTAGGAGTCCGCCTCCGAGTCAGAAGTCTCTGAATAGGAGGACATCGGAGGAGCGGTACCCACACTCGCCGGCTGGGGTGCTCACGCCGGTGCCGCTACCGTGGCGCCGCGTGGAGAGTGCGGTGAGTGCATCGCCGGTTTACCCTTAGAGTAATACTGGGGCCCGGTGGCAGCCGGAGGGTGTCTGCACCGGTGCGGCGACGCCGGCACCGGAAGGTTCAAGAGGTCTGAGGCGGCCTCGAACGCCTCAGGCGTCAATGGGAGGCGGACCTCCTCCATAATGTCCGGGGATCTATGCCGTTCCGGACTCGACCTTGCCCTCTCCGGGGCGGGAGTCAACGGGATGGCCGGATGGGTCTGCGGCGCGGGTTGCCCCGTAACAATCGTGGACTGCGCCCGACCTTTAGAGTCCCCGTGGGGAGATTGTTCGGTCCGCGGCCTGTTCTTTTTAGCCGGCACCGGCGAAGGAGAGCGGCGTCTTGTCGAAGACGATTTCCTATGCGCCGACTCTCTGCAGTGCCGGGGTCTTGGGGCCTTGGCCTCACGACCTATCTCCGGTGCCGGGGCACTGCGCACCGAGGATGAAGTGCTGGGTGCCGGCTCTGAAGGTCTGGGATCCGATTGCGGCCGCAGTGCCGAATCCATTAGGAGGACTTTAAGTCTCTGCTCTCTATCCTTGAGAGTCCTGGGGCGAAAAGCCCTGCAAATAGGACTCCTGTCCCTTTGATGGGTCTCCCCGAGGCACCGCAAGCACGAAGAGTGAGGATCACTTTTCGGCATAAACTTCCCGCAGTCCTGACAGAGTTTGAACCCTGGGGACCCGGGCATGTCCTAGCGGGGCGACGAAAAGTTGGGGAAAACCCCCCCAACTGACACCTAACTATCTAACACTAACACTAACTACTAACTAATAAACTATGTACAAGAACTATAGAACATTGCCACGATTGCTAAAAAGCAAGAGAAGTTCCAGCTAGCCGTCACCGGCGGTAAGAAGGAACTGGGGCGGTGGGGGGTCGGCTGGCCCCTATATACAGCGCCATAAAGGCGCCACTCCAGGGGGCGCCGGAGCCGACCCTATGGACGCTGCTATGGAAAAATCTTCCGGCTGGCGTGCACGCGGCGCGCACACACCTGCTTGGAATGGACACGAACAATCACTCGAAGAAGAACATAAGTTGTCGGACAAAAGTCAACACAGTTTCTGTAAAGGGAATTCATGTCTTACTAATCTATTAGAGTTCTTTGAAGGGGTCAACAAACATGTGGACAAGGGGGATCCAGTGGACATAGTGTACTTAGATTTCCAGAAAGCCTTTGACAAGGTCCCTCACTAAAGGCTCTTATGTAAATTAAGTTGTCATGGGATATGAGGGAAGATCCTTTCATAGATTGAGAACTGGTTAAAAGACAGGGAACAAAGGGTAGGAATAAATGGTAAATTCTCAGAATGGAGAGGGGTAACTAGTGGTGTTCCCCAAGAGTCAGTCCTAGGACCAATCCTATTTAAATTATTCATGAATGATCTGGAGAAAGGGGTAAACAGTGAGGTGGCAAAGTTTGCAGATGATACTAAACTGCTCAAGATAGTTAAGACCAAAGCAGACTGTGACGAACTTCAAAAAGATCTCACAAAACTAAGTGATTGGGCAACAAAATGGCAAATGAAATTTAATGTGGATAAATGTAAAGTAATGCACATTGGAAAAAATAACCCCAACTATACATAAAATATGATGGGGGCTAATTTAGCTACAACTAATCAGGAAAGAGATCTTGGAGTCATCATGGATAGTTCTCTGAAGACGTCCACGCAGCGTGCAGTGCCAGTCAAAAAAGCAAACAGGATGTTAGGAATCATTAAAAAGGGGATAGAGAACAAGACGGAGAATATCCTATTGCCCTTATATAAATCCATGGTATGCCCACATCTTGAATACTGCATACAGATGTGGTCTCCTCATCTCAAAAAAGATATACTGGCATTAGAAAAGGTTCAGAGAAGGGCAACTAAAATGATTAGGGGTTTGGAACGGGTCCCATATGAGGAGAGATTAAGGAGGCTAGGACTTTTCAGCTTGGAAAAGAGGAGACTAAGGGGGGATATGATAGAGGTATATAAAATCATGAGTGGTGTGGAGAAAGTGAATAAGGAAAAGTTATTTACTTGTTCCCATAATATAAGAACTAGGGGCCACCAAATGAAATTAATGGGCAGCAGGTTTAAAACAAATAAAAGGAAGTCCTTCTTCACATAGCGCACAATAAACCTGCGGAACTCCTTGCCTGAGGAGGTTGTGAAGGCTAGGACTATAACAGGGTTTAAAAGAGAACTAGATAAATTCATGGAAGTTAAGTCCATTAATGGCTATTAGCCAGGATGAGTAAGGAATGGTGTCCCTAGCCTCTGTTTGTCAGTGGGTGGAGATGGATGGTAGGAGAGCTCACCCACATTGTCTCTAATATCCAGGGACAAACGTGGCTACAACACCACTGCAAACGAAAAAATACTGATCAACTGAGGCCCCCAGCAAAATTATTTTTCCATTTTCATCTGACACTTTTTTTTTCAACCTTTATTTCTCTAGCAACTTCAAGAAACCAAAATTAGCTACTAGCAGTTAGTCATGTAAATCTACATTTTAAATAACTTTATAATGGCTTTTGGTCTCATTTTCCTAAATTTTAGGTTTATTTGAAAATGAGCAGTATTAACAAAAATAATCCCAAACAAACAAATCTGGAAAAAAAAAAAAAAAAAAACCACCACCCCAATTCTGCTTATCAGCAAAGGAAGAAAAAATGGTTACTCACCTTTTTGTAACTGTTTTTCTTTGAGATGTGCTGCTCATGTCCATTCCATTGTAGGTGTGTGCACGCCCACGTGCATGGCCGTCTGAGGCCTGGTCTACACTACGACTTTAATTCGGATTTAGCAGCGTTAAATCGAATTAACCCTGCACCCGTCCACACAACGGAGCTATTTATTTCGAAATAAAGCGCTCTTAAAATCAATTTCTGTACTCCACCCCGACGAGCGGAGTAGCGCCAAAATCGATTTTGTCATTTCGAATTAGGGGTAGTGTGGCCGCAATTCGATGGTATTGGCCTCCAGGAGCTATCCCACAGTGCACCATTGTGACCGCTCTGGACAGCAATCTGAACTCGGATGCACTGGCCAGGTAGACAGGAAAAGCCCCGCGAACATTTGAATTTCATTTCCTGTTTGCCTAGCGTGGAGAGCACAGGTGACCACAGAGAGCTCATCAGCACAGGTAACCATGCAGGCCGATAATCGAAAAAGAGCACCAGCATGGACCGTAGGGGAGGTACTGGATCTGATTGCTATATGGGGAGAGGATTCAGTGCTAGCAGAACTTCGTTCAAAGAGACGAAATGCCAAAACTTTTGAAAAAATCTCCAAGGGCATGATGGAGAGAGGCCACAATAGGGACTCAGATCAGTGCCGCGTGAAAGTCAAGGAGCTCAGACAAGCCTATCAAAAAACAAAGGAGGCAAACGGTCGCTCCGGGTCAGAGCCGCGGACATGCCGCTTCTACGCCGAGCTGCATGCAATTCTAGGGGGGGCCGCCACCACTACCCCACCTCTGACCGTGGATTCCCAGGCGGGGATAATCTCATCAGCTACACCTGAGGATTCTGTGGACGGGGAAGAGGAGGAGGACGACGATAACGAGCTTGCAGAGAGCACCCAGCACTCCGTTCTCCCCAACAGCCAGGATCTTTTTCTCAGCCTGACTGAAGTACCCTCCCAAGCCAGTATCCAAGACCACGACCCCATGGAAGGGACCTCAGGTGAGTTTACCTTTTAAAATATAAAACTTGTTTTAAAAGCAAGGGTTTTTAATGATTACTTTGCCCTGAGGACTTGGGATGCATTCGCAGCCAGTACAGCTACTGGAAAAGTCTGTTAACGTGTCTGGGGATGGAGCGGAAATCCTCCAGGGACATCTCCATGAAGCTCTCCTGGAGGTACTCCAAAAGCCTTGCCACAAGGTTTCTGGGCAGTGCAGCCTTATTCCGTCCTCCATGGTAGGACACTTGACCGTGCCATGCTTGCAGCAAGTAATCTGGTATCATTGCATGACAAAGCCTGGCAGTGTATGGTCCCGGTGTTTGCTGGCATTCAAGCAACATCCGTTCTTTATCTTGCTGTGTAATCCTCAGGAGAGTGATATCGCTCATGGTAACCTGGTTGAAATACGGGAATTTAATTAAGCGGACAGAGGTGGCCGTTCCTACTGGGCTGTTTGCCTGTGGCTGAAAAGAAATCCTTCCCTGCAGTTAGCCGAGCGCGGGGGCGGGGGGGGGGAGGAGGGGGCGGGATTGGCCCACAGCTTTTCGAGTTTGGCTAGCAGGGATCTTCCCTGATACCAGCCACATGGTGGGGGGAGGGATAAAGCGATCATCCAGAGAATTGGATGGGGGGGGGGTTAGTTTGTTTTCTGCTGCTGAAGTTTAACAGGAAAACCACAGCACTCAACGGGCTTTGCTTGGTATGTGGGAAAGGAGGGCGCAGAAGCCGAAAGACAATGGCTTACCATGGCTGCATGCAAGCCGAACTCTGTTGCCTGGACCTGCGTCTGTGATCTCTAGCAGCAAAGCCACAGGCACTCAATATTAAGAGGCAAAATGCGACCTTGCACAGAAATCACATGTGCTATGTAATGTGAATAGTGTTGGTCACCGTGAAAGAGTATAAGCATTGTTCTGCAAAATGTATCTTTTTAAAAAATTCACTCCTTTTTTCCCTCCCTCCAGCAGCTGCAAATTCTTCAAGCCTCCCTCCTCCATCCCGAAGGCAATCACAGATAAGGCGTCGGAAAAAGAAGACGTGAGACGACATGTTCGCAGAAATCATCGAATCCACCCGCAGTGACAGAGCTAATCTGAATGAGTGGAAGGACACGGTTTCAAAGTATAGGAAAGAAGCCAGTGAACGTGAGGACAGGAGGGACCAACGTGAGGACATGAGGGACCAACATGAGGACATGAGGGACCAACGTGAGGACAGGAGAGACGCTCGAGATGAGAGGTGGCGGCAGGAAGATCAGAGGAGGCAGGATGCAACGCTGGGGCTGCTGCGTGAGCAAACAGACATGCTCCGTCGTCTGGTGGAGCTTCAGGAACGGCAGCAGGATAACAGAGTGCCGCTACAGCCCCTGTATAACCCCCCTACCCCCTCACCATGTTCCATAGCCTCCTCACCCAGACGTGTAAGAACGCGGGGGGGGGGAGGCTCCGTACACCTTCCCATTCCACCCCAGTGGACAGCCCAAGCAAAAGGCGGTCATTTTTTTAACCTTTTTTTAGTGGCCTTTTCCTTCCCTCCTCCCAAACCCCACCCGGGTTCCCTCCCTCTTTTTATAATCTATGAATAAAGAATAAATGATTTTTAAACGATAGTGACTTTATTTGGTTTGAAAGCAAGCTGGGGGAAGGGGGAAGGTGGGTTCCTTATAGAGAATGAGTCAATAAAGGGGGCGGGTTTTCATGAAGGAGAAACAAACAGAAATTTCACACTGTAGCTTGGCCAGTCATGAAACTGGTTTTCAAAGCTTCTCTGATGCACAGTGCTTCCTGGTGTGCTCTTCTAATCGCCCTGGTGTCTGGCTGCGCGTAATCAGCAGCCAGGCGATTTGCCTCAGCCTCCCACCCTGCCATAAAGGTCTCCCCCTTACTTTCACAGAGATTGTGGAGCACACAGCAAGCAGAAATAACAATGGGGAGATTTCTTTGGCTGAGGTCAGAGCGAGTCAGCAGCGATCTCCAGCGACCTTTTAAACGGCCAAATGCACATTCTACCACCATTCTGCACTTGCTCAGCCTGTAGTTAAACAGCTCCTGACTCCTGTCCAGGCTGCCTGTGTATGGTTTCATGAGCCATGGCATTAAGGGGTAGGCTGGGTCCCCAAGAATAACTATTGGCATTTCAACATCCCCAACGGTTATTTTCTGGTCCGGGAAGTAAGTCCCTTGCTGCAGCCCTTTAAACAGAATAGTGTTCCTGAAGACGCGAGCGTCATGAACCCTTCCCGGCCAGCCCACATTGATGTTGGTGAAACGTCCCTTGTGATCCACAAGTGCTTGCAGCACCATTGAAAAGTACCCCTTGCGGTTTATGTACTGGGTACCCTGGTGCTCCGGTGCCAAGATAGGGATATGGGTTCCATCTATCGTCCCACCACAGTTAGGGAATCCCATTGCAGCAAAGCTATCCACTATGACCTGCACATTTCCCAGAGTCACTACCTTTCGTAGCAGCACCTCAGTGATTGCTTTGGCTACTTGCATCACAGTAGCCCCCACAGTAGATTTGCCCACTCCAAATTGATTCCCAACTGACCGGTAGCTGTCTGGCGTTGCAATCTTCCACAGGGCTATCGCCACTCGCTTCTCAACTGTGAGGGCTGCTCTCATCTTGGTATTCTGGCGTTTCAGGGCAGGGGACAGCAAGTCACAAAGTTCCATGAAAGTGCCCTTACGCATGCGAAAGTTCCGCAGCCACTGGGAATCGTCCCACACCTGCAACACTATGCGGTCCCACCAGTCTGTGCTTGTTTCTCTTGCCCAGAATCGGCGTTCCATGGATAGAACCTGCCCCATTAACAACATGATCTCCAAAGCACCGGGGCCCGCGGTTTGAGAGAATTCTGTGTCCGTGTCCATGTCCATGTCCTCATCACGCTTGTCGCTGCGCTGCCGCCGCCGCCTCCTCGCCTCGTTTTTCTGGTCCTGGCTCAGCATAAACTCCATGAGAACGCGCGAGGTGTTTACAATGTTCATGACTGCTGTCTGGAGCTGAGCGGGCTCCATGCTTGCCGTGGTATGGAGTCTGCAGTGTTCACCCAGGAAAAAAGGCGCGAAATGGTTGTCTGCCGTCCGTTGCTTTCATGCAGGGAGGGAGGGAAGGGTGAGGCTGTACCCAGAACCACCTGCGACAATGTTTTTTGTCCCATCAGGCACTGGGATCTCAACCCAGAATTCCAATGGGCGGGGGAGACTGCGGGAACTATGGGATAGCTATGGGATAGCTACCCACAGTGCAACGCTCCAGAAATTGACGCTAGCCCCGGTACATGGACGCACACCGCCGAATTAATGTGCTTAGTGTGGCCGCATACATTCGAATTTATACAATCTGTTTCCCAAATTCGAATTATATAAATTCGGATTAATCCCGTTGTGTAGACATACCCTGAGACTTTTGCCTTAGCAGTACCAGTAGGGACGGCTGTGGCGCCCTCTGGAGTGCTGCGTTCATAGCGTGGTACAGCAGGCACCACCAGTCTTGCGCCCTCTCGGTTCCTTCTTGCCAACCATGCTGACAGAGG
Organism: Terrapene triunguis; assembly: GCF_002925995.2. Lineage (NCBI taxonomy): Eukaryota > Metazoa > Chordata > Testudines > Emydidae > Terrapene > Terrapene triunguis. The sequence continues at coordinate 2,674,126 of NW_020664583.1, forward strand.
GGCAGAAGGGCAGGTAATGGAATGGACATGAGCAACACATCTCGAAGAACAGTTACAAAAAGGTGAATAACTGTTTTTTCTTCTTTGAGTGCTAGCTCATGTCGATTCCACTGTAGGTGAATCAAAAGCAGAATCCCAGGAGGTGGGCTCAGAGTTTCTCAGTCTTGCAGATTATAGTACTGCTCTGCCGAAACCAGCATCAGCCTGAGCCTGCTGAATCAGTGCATAGTGCGAGGCAAATGTGTGGACAGACGACCAGGTTGCAGCATGGCAAATTTCCTGGATCGGCACCTAAGCAAAGAAGGCCACTGCCGAGGCCTGCGCCCTAGTGGAGTGGACCATCACAATTGGTGGTGGGGACACCTTCACCAGCTCATAGCAGTAGCCGATACAAGCCGTGATCCAGGACGAGATCCTCTGGGTGGACACTGGACAACCTTTCATTCGGTCCGCGACAGCAACAAACAGCTGCATAGACTTACGGAATGGCTTCCTTTTCTCTATGTAGAAGGCCAGACCCTGTCTAACGTCCAAAGTGTGCAGCCTGCACTACTCATCCGTCGCATGAGGCTTTGGGCAAAGGACCGGAAGATATATGTCCTGACCCGTGTGAAACTGGGAGAAGACCTTAGGCAGAAAGGCCAGGGAGGGATGCAGATGGACCTTGACCGTATACGGGGACTCTGACATGAGCGCCGTGATCTCAGACACCCTACGGGCTGAAGGAGACCTTCCAGGATAACAGCAGAGGAGAGCAGGAAGCCAGGGCTCAAAGGGGACCCCGTGAGCCTGGACAGCACAAGGTTCAGGTCCCAAGGAGGGACCAGGTTTCGGACCTGCGGGTAAAGGCGCGCCATACCTTTCAGAAACCGCACCATCATGGGATGGGCGAAGACCAACCTGCCTTGAAACGGAGGGTGGAAAACTGAAATGGCCGCCAGGTGCACCTTGATCGAGGACAGCGACAGGCCCTGGAGCTTCAGGTGTAGCAAATAGTCCAGGACATCCTGCAGGGGGGGCCTCCTCTGCTCAGATACGGCGATCTGTGGCCCAACACTTGAACCGCTCCCATTTTCATACGGAGGTAGCCCTGGTGGAGGGGCTTCCTGCTGCCCAGCAAGACCTGCTGGACACCGGAAGAACACTGCCACTCCTCCCCCCCAGCCACACAGAAACCAGACCATCAGGTGCAGCGCCGCCAGATTGCTGTGGTTCTGAGACAGTAGGTCCGGCCGAAAAGGCAGCTGTAATGGGGTGGCTGCTGAAAGGCTCAGGAGCATGGTGAACCAGTGCCAATGAGGCCACACCGAGGCTATGAGAATGACCAAAGCTTTCTTTCGCTTCACCTTGAGCAGGACCCTGTGGATCAGCTGCACCAGCGGGAAGGCATACATGAGTGCTCCTGACCACGGGATCAGGAAGGCATGTGACAGGGAGCCCTTGTCCCTGCCCTGCATGTGGCACTTCCTGTTCTGTCTGGATGCGAACTGGTCCACATAGGGAGTCCCCCACCTTCGGAAGACTAGGCTGACCACCTCCAGGTGGAGCGACCATTCGTGGTGAGATGAGAAGTTCCTGCTGAGGCGATCCACCAGGATGTTATTGGTACCAGGCAGTTGGGTGGCCACCAAATGAATGTCGTGCTGCACACAGAAGTCCGAAAGACTGAGTGCCTCCCAACAGAGGGCTGGAGACCTGGCCCAGTCCTGCCTGTTGATGTAGTACATTGCGGCAGTATTGTCTGTCAGGACCTGCACCACCTTGCCTTCCAGGCGGGGCAGGAAAGCCTGGCACGCCAGACGAACTGCTCTGAGTTCCCGGACATTGATATGAAGGGCTAGGTCATGTTGTGGCCAATGGCACTGGGTGCTGAGGTTGCCCAGATGATCCCCCCAACCCAGGTCCTACACATCCGAGACCAAGGGAGCGAGGGTGACGGGGTCGTGAAAGGGACTCCCTGTGGCACTGACCTGGGATCCCGCCACAAGTCGAGCGAGGAGAGGCCGTGGCTCAGCACCGTGACCACTCAGTCCAGGGGGTGCCTGCTGGGAATGTAGATCAAGGCCAGCCACGTTTGTAGGAACCTCAGATGAAGCAGGGAGTGGCTTACCACAAAGGTGCACATGGCCATGTCGCCCATCAGACGCAGGCACATGTGGGCCGTGGTGAGTGGATGGCTCTGTATGTGAGCGATCAGGTCCGACATGGCTTGAAAACATGCTTCTGGCAGGAATGCCCTGGCCCGCCAGGAGTCGAGAACCGCACCAAGGAACAATATGCATTGAACCGATGCTAACATGGATTTTTCTGTGTTTATTAGGAGACCCAGGTCACTGATGGTGGAGCGCATCAGATTGAGGCTCCACTGGACCTTGTCCAGAAATCTTCCCTTGATGAGCCAATTGTCGAAATACAGGAAGATCTGGACCCCTCAACGATTCAGGTGAGCCACCACTGGCACCACACATTTTGTGAATACCCTGGGGGCAGAGGACAGGCCAAAGGGCAGCACCGTAAACTGGAAGTGGTGCCCTGCCACTATAAAGTGCAGGAAACATCTGTGCCCCAGGAAGGTAGAGACATGAAAGTAAGCATCTTTTAAATCAAGAGCGGCGTACCAGTCCCCCAGATCCAGAGAAGGGATGATGGAGGCCAGGGATACCATGCGGAACTTCAACTTCAACAGAGACTTGTTGAGGCCCTGCAGGTCCAGGATGGGTCTGAGCCCCCCTTTTGCCTTCGGGATTAGGAAATAGAGTAGAATCCTCTTCCAGTCATATCCCAAGGAACTGCCTCCACGGCTCCCAGGCGTAGGAGGTTCTCTACCTCCTGAATGAGGAGCTGCTTGTGAGAAGGGTCCCTGAAGAGGGAAAGGGGGGGCAAGAAGAGGCAGCCAAAAATTGCACGGCGTAGCCCCGAGCCACTGTGTCCAGGACCCAACGGTCCGAGGTAACCCACGACCAGGCTGAGCGGTAAGAGAAAAAGCGGTCGAGGAAGGGTCGGGAAGGATCTGGGCAGTTGGCTGGCACGTTGCCCCCGAGCACACCCTCAAAATGAGTGCTTCTGGCCCCCGGTGTTTCGCTGGGCCAGCCTGCGTAGGAGATAGGGACGACAAACGGAGACGGTGGTTAAACCCAGTGTCCCTTTTCCTTGTAGGACCCTGCCGAGGCTGCCATTGCCTAGGAGGTGGGGGAGGCCAGAACTGCTGCCAAGATGATTGAGGCGTGTACATGTCCAGGGAACAGAGGATCGCCTTTGTGTCCTTTAAACCGTGCACATGCGCATCTGTTTGATCAGAAACTAGGCCGACACCATCGAATGAAAGGTCCTCAATCGAGGCCTGCATCTCCTGAGACAGGCCAGCACTTTAGAGCCAGGAGCTGCGCCGCATGACCGCTGCCGAGACAACCACTTGGGCAGCTGAATCGGCGGTGTCCCAGGCCATCTGAAGAGAGGATCGAGCAGCCACGGTCCCTTCCTCCACCAGGGTGGTGAATTCCTGGGCTGCTTCCTGGGACATGGAGTCCTTGAACTTGAGGACAGAGACCCACAAGTTAAAATTGTAGCAGCTCAAGAGGGCCTGGTGATTTGTCACCCAAAACTGAAGCCTAGCTGTGGAATAAATCTTCCGGCTGAATAAGTCCAGTCTTTTCTCTTCTTTATTCTTAGGGATAGAACTGGTAGGCCCCCGTTTGTCCCGCTCATAGGCTGCCGACACGACCAACGAACCCGGTGGCGGATGAGTATGTAAGTACTCGAACCCCTTTGCGGGGACAAAGTACTTCTTTTCTGCCCTTTTTGAGGTGTGCGGGCTGGAGGATGGGGTCTGCCAGATGGCCTTGGCAATATTCAGGACCCCTTTGTGAACCAGGAGCATGACCCAGGTTGGGGCGGATTCAGAGAGCACATTAAAAAGTTTGTCTATCTGCTCCTCCATCTCCTCCACTTTGATGTCGACGTTAGCCGCCATCCTGCGGAGCAGAGCCTGATACTTGCAGAAATTGTCCAGTAGGTAGGCCTGGATGGTCCTACTACCGCTTCTTCCAGGGAGGAGGAGGATGACTGGACGGTCAGGGGGGAGGGGAAGCTCAGTGGTGTCTCCTCCCACCAGGGAGGGTGGCCTTTGGGGTGGGAACTGGTTCCTCATGCGAGGCAGTCACCGGGACGTCCTGCACCGAGCCTGGTGCCGGGGCGCTGCCTGTCATCTATCTGATGCGGTGACCGAGAGCTGGTGGGAGTGGGGCACCAGCATGACAGGAACGCCCCATGTGTTCCAATATGGCTTTGGTGCCAGGGCGGCACTGATGTCGCTCATGTGCCTGCCGGAGCCCACTCACGCTGTCTGGGCGAGGGATTGACTTGCGCCTCCGAGCCCGAGAAGTTGTCTCCCTCTGGCGACCAGGGCAGGGCTGTGGAGGCTTGAGTCTGACAGCTCATGGTCACTGCCAGAGACCGGTGACAGGACCAGTCCAGCCGGTGCCAGAGGTAGAGGGAGTGGCGGCGCGTCAGGGAGCGCCCTCGAGGTCTTGGCAATGGTGACCGACGGCAAGACAAAGACTGGTACCAGGGTGATCGACGATGCCTGGGCGAACCTCGGAGCGACAACAGAGATCGAGCGTGCAGGGCTGGCGACTTGTAGTGGCTAGCCAGAGACCTGGGCCAATGCAAAGACCAAGAAGGTGGCGACCTCTGGCTCTGTTGTGGGTCCAGAAATAGGCGGCACTTGGCTGATGTGTTCTAGGCCTTTCTAGTGGGCTTGCCCTCATGGGGAGCCTTAGCTGGGTCCTTTGCTGCACGCAGCAGAGGTGCTGTGGACTCTCCCAATGCCGGGCCCTCAGAGGGGGCCGGGTGTGCCAATTGCTTAGGCCCGTTACTGCTCCCCAGAGTCAGTGGTGGGTCCTTTCAACCCCCTGTGGCTGAACTCTTCACCAAAGTTGAAGTGCTGGGCGCTCATTCGGGCCGCACTGGCTCCAAAGCTGGACGCAGGGCAGCCTGCATCAGAAGGGCCCTGAGGCGGATGTAACGCTCCTTCTGAGTCCGTGGACGAAAGTTCTGGCAGATACAACAGCGCTCTTTTATATGGTTTTCCCCAAGGCACTGCAAACTCCTCTCGTGTGGGTCACTAACAGGCATAGGCCTGTTACAGGACGAACAGAGCTTGAAACCTCGAAATCGTGGCATGCCCCGCTGGGGGCAAGGTCCCCATGGGGATGCTATCTAACTAAACACTTAACAGGTACTTACCTACTAATTAACAATGCTTCAGACTATTTACAGAAAGCACAAGGGTAAACAGACGAAGAGAAACCGCTGACCATGGGTGGTAAGAAGGAACTGAGAGGGTGCAGGGCCAGCGGCAACTGATATACCATGCCATGAGCACGGCACTCCAGAGGGCACCACAGCCGTCCCTATGGGTACCGCTAAGGCAAAAGTCTCCAACAGCCGCGCACATGGGCGCGCACACTCCTACAATGGAATCAATATGAGCAAGCACTCGAAGAAGAGGAATTAAGGCTGATTTTAATTTTTGAGAAGTGCAAAGATGTGGCTATACAAGAACCTAGGTAAGCAGGGAGGTAAATGGTCAATTTTATTATTTAGCAACAATGTATATTCATAAGAAAAATGAAAAGATTTAATTTTGAGCTACAGATGGTTAGATAGCTTTCTGGAAAATTTCAGTTAATGGGAAAAATGCTGAGGTTGAAAATAGTACTAATTAGATAAAGATATATCCATCAATATTATAATTTAAAGAAGACATACATTTCTTCAGTAGAACTGAAGATGGTATTGAGATACTAGGACTATACAGGAGGGTTGCTGTTAAAACCTATTACAAAAAATACTTGAAGTGTCTAGTGTCTGTCTGCCTATCACTAGTTTGCTGTATTAACCTGCTGCTCTTGTATTATATTTGGATAGGAAGATCTTTGGGTCAGGCACAACCTTTTTGTTATGTGTAGACTGTGACCTGTACAGTGTGGCCCTGACCCTGATTGGGGTCCCAAGGCATTACTCCAATACAAATAATCAACATCAGCAAATAACAATAAACTCTCTGATACATTAAGGCCAGGAAACTTACAGATATCTGCTTAACTTTTTGCATGTGAGCCCTGAACACATACCTACTTAAATCCAGCCATAAATCCAGTGTTTTTATTAAGACCAATTCATAACTTTGCTAGACACCAAAAATCATGGTCTTAATAAAGATACTGGATTTATGGTTTATTACAACAATCTGTAACCCACTAACTCCACTTTGTCCTATGACTACAGGGGTGTTAACAGGCCATTTCACTTTGAATGATCCCTAGAATATGCGCTAACTACTTATGCTAAACTATCTGTTCGATTTTGTATTTAGCTGTGACAATCTGAGTACCTTTCCCAGACCTGTGGAAGAGCTCTTTGTAATATCTGTAATCAAAAATAATAATATCAAGTGAGCACTGTACACTTTGTATTTTGTGTTGGAAGATGGTGCCTGGGTGGCCGGGATCTGGTACCTGTTGCTGCAGGGGAAGGGACCAATCAGCTGCGGAGGCAGGGGAGGGACCAATCAGGAAGTGGACTAATTGGGGCTCTTTCTGAGCTGCAATGTCTGCTCTTCAAAAATCCCGGACATTTCCTGTTATTTGAAAAATCTGCTGACACAGGATGGAGCCTCAAAAAAGAGGCAATGCCTGGGAAAACCCGGACATATGGTTGTGATGGGTTGGATCACAGAAACCCCCTTGGGAGCTGCCACCTGATGTGCCAAGACTACCTCTGATCCTGCTTTCCCTGCCAGCTCAGGACTCCAGCACCCTGTCTTGCTGAGCCAGACACTCCCGTCTGCTCCAACACAGATCCAGGGTCTGAATTACTTGCTGCAAAGCTGCAGGTTTACCTGAAAGCAGCTCACAGAAGTGTGCCTGTCTTTAGCACTCAGATGCCCAATTCCCAATGGGGTCTAAACCCAAATAAACCCGTTTTACCCTGTATAAAACTTATGCAAGGTAAACTCATAAATTGTTTGCCCTCTATAACACTGATAGAGAGATATGCACAGATGTTTGCTCCCCCAGGTATTAATACATACTCTGAGTTAATTAATAAGTAAAAAGTGATTTTATTAAATACAGAAAGTAGGATTTAAGTGGTTCCAAGTAGTAACAGTAAGTCACCAAGCAAAATAAAATAAAATGCGCCAATCTATGTCTAATCAAACACTGAATACAGATAAGATCCTCACCAGTTCCAGAATGCTCCCTTTTACAGACTAATATCCTTTTAGCCTGGGTCCAGCAATCACTCACACCCCTTTGTTCCAGTTTCTTCCAAGCATCCTGGGGGGTGGGGAGGCTCTCTCTTTAGCCAGCTGAAGACCAAATGGAGTGGTCTCCCATGGGTTTAAATAGACCCTCTCTTGTGGGTGGAGACCCTCCTCCTCACTCCTATGCAAAGTCCAGCTCCAAGATGGAGTTCTGGAGTCACCTGGGCAGTCACATGTCCATGCATGACTCACAGTCTTTGCAGACAGAAGCCATTGTCCACATGGTATCTTGTATGTCTCCAGGAAGACTTCTTATGTGGATTGGAGCATTCCAAGATGCATTGTTCCCCAAGTGCTTCCTGATCGGGTAGTTAACCTTGCAAATTCCTTCCTAAAGAATCTGACCAAATGCCTCACAAAGCTTACTTAGAAATCAAGCAAGTATACAACCAATATTCTTAACCTCAAGTACAAAATGATACATGTGTACAAATAGGATGAATAGATATAGTAGACCATAACTTTACAGAGCTATGTTACATGGCACAGGCAGCACAAAACATATTCCAGTTATGTCATATTCCCATAAAGCCTTATGGGAGGTACCATCACAATGGTAACCCTATCTGTACATGGAAAGGCATTCGCACTACTCAAACCAGGCTCTGGCTCCCACTCTTGGGGTGGGAATAAAAGTCCCAAGAAAATAATATTTTCTGCTGCCTGTCAATCCCACAAGGATTTGAAGCCACAGAAAGGCCTAAAACTCATGGGATGAGTTCCAATCTATAGCTCTTCAACACTGGTTCACGATGTAGTTCCTTCACAGGAGCTTGCCTGGTGTGCTGTTCTATCAGAACAAACCTCGGCTACTGTACAAGCAACAAAGAAGGCTATCGCCATTACAATTCCATAGTAAAACTTCCATAACTTCCTATGATGAGATTATTAGAATAGACCACACAGCAGCCAGTTCCACATGGAAAGTAAAATAAATGTTCTTCAATTGTTCTACCTGAAACACCCAAGAGTCACTTAGCTGAGTGTGGGATTTTTTGTTCTGATTAATATTCCACAGTCTTGGGGTGAGTCAGCCCATTTAGACAGTATTTTTGAAAGTCTGGAAACATTAAATAGCTCATTTTCCACTCAGCTTGCCTCTATCCATTATCTCCTATTAATACTACTGGGAGTTTAACTCATACATCATTGGAGGCCAAACCTCTAAGAATGTAAGATAACTACCATATGAGTGACTGCGCTTGAAGACATGTGGAGGATATCTGGAACTTATAATCATCAGGTTATTAGTCGGGGGGGGGGAAGGGGAGGAGAGTTAAACATTATTTTCAGCAATTATCTAACATACATCATTAGCATTCTATTCTTACAAAGAACGTACATACTTCTTGACTGCCTGGTACAAAGTTGATAACTATCATGCACTATATACACTGTCGCTGTTTTAGTGTGCAGTATGTGTGGCACAGACAGATCCAGAGATTAGTGCATATAAATCACCCACCCACAAAAAAAAATGGCTACACAATTGCCAACTAATACAATGAATATGAAATGTGTGTTTTTACAAGTGCTACTCAAGGAGATTTTATTTGTGGGAAGACTGACTCATGGGATAGCAAGAATTATACTGTAATTACCCAAAGCTAGAAGACAAAAGGAGTTAGAAACTTAGATGAAATTAAAAAAAAAAAGAAGGTCCAAGAACCATATTAGCAAAAACAGCTGTTGCACTATAATATTTTTGAATCGCTTTGTTATGCCTTCACATACTCACCCAGCAGTAGTTTTCTTTTTTCCTTTTCTATTTTTTTCATCCTTTTAGTTTAGTTTTGCTATTGTTGGCTCACAGTTTCAGCAGACACTAGACAAATAATCTTTTCAACAATATAGCCCTTTTCTAAACAGTATCTCTTAACTCCATCCCTTGGGGGGAGAGGGGGAAGTAATGACTTAATACTTCTCAGGTTCATCAGATGCGCCCCTTCTCTATTTGTCTTACTTTTCTTCTTGCTTACTTAGTTGCAGGAGAAACAAGAATCTTGGGATTTCAAACTTCATCTACATATATATTTACAGCTATTCCTAAATATAGTATTTGTATTATTCATCAGCCACATTATTTTATTCTGTGATCTAGTCAGATCTGATAATATACGGGAATCAGGCTGGGTCAATACTTGGAGACTTCCACTGGGCTACAGGAAGTGGGGTTATTTCAGTAGATGATGATCTTCCCTGAGAGTCATTAATGAATCGATGACCTAACACGGTGCTAGGGAGTAATACTTGGCTAAAATGACAACATATGAGTGATTGAGAACTCCTTGTCCTCACCACTTACAGATCCCCTGATACTTTTCTCAAGACTAGTGTTATTCTTCAATTCTCATCATCAGCAGTTGTGCAGAGTTGCTGTGTGCCATTAAACATTTATTGTGTTCCTCTAAAGAGGTGTATGAAGTCATATCTACATATGGCCCCTAATTCTGGAAAGCATCCCTGTTCAGGACAGCATTTACACACATCCTTAAGCACTGTCCTGAATTGGGGCCATAGTTTTTAAAGGGCTAGAATGAAAGATGCTATATAAGTGTAAGATATAAATTACTAAAGGTGCTAGTTTTTTCTGTTATCCAATGCAAGTAATTAATAGAGATGACTATCTTACTACCTCTGGAAATTTGCAATTCACACTGATTTTATACTCATCTTTATGAAATTATTTTAATTATGATTTTACATTAATAATGTAGTGAAAAATTCCAGGCCAAAAGATTAAAATACATAAACAGCTCAAAGTAGATGAAATACTTTTCATGTTAATATAAGGAATATCTGAAAATCAAGTTCCAGACACCCCAAGAGCAGAACAGAAGGTTTAAACCCTCCAAATAAGTAGTTAAATCAACTGATTGTATACAATCTTATTGTACTGCAAAAATATATCGAGTAAGGTATTTTATGAAAGCTTGTAATGTTCTAAACTTAATACTCATTATGAGATATGTATGCACGTTATGGATCTGAATTCCTGTACTTGTACATATAGAGAATTGTGCTCACAAACCTCAGCTCCACCTTACAGCATGGCAGTGAGGGATAAGAGAGCAAGAGGAACCTCCCAAGCCAGGTGTTTACAGAAAACCAGACTAATCTAATGATCCATTGTACAAGCAGGAAGAGACATATGATGTACAATCAGAGTTAACTGAAAGACATTGAGACAACAGGGAATTTACCCACTTTGAATATCTGTAGGGACTGAAGGAAAAAAAACCTGCAAACCCATTTAAAATAAAAGGGGTCTGAAGTGAAATCCGTCCAGAAACTGTGGGACAGCCTCTATGTGGCAACCTGTCCATGAATGCTGGATCCCCTCTATAGCTAAGGGGTGCACTGGGAAACTGTTTAAAGGCAATAGATAACTTGTATTAGAAAAGGGATTTTATTTAATATGGAAGTGCAAAGCTTGAGGTTGTGTTTTTATGTTTATTTTCTGTGTACTCTGTATACGTTTGCTTTCCATTACTTTTTCATAGTTGAATATGTGATTTTTATTTTTCTAGTACAAAACATTTTGTTTATTTTCAACCCAAGAAGGTCTCTGGTGTGCAAACTTTGTGGACTGTGTATCCCATAGCGAACTGCTAACTGGGGGTAGGGGGGAGGGACTGGTTTCATGCTTTCAGAGTGGTGAACCAAAGGGGAATGGTCCAAGCGTTTGGTAATTAAGAACTCAGATTTGGGAAGACTCAGTACTGGAGGGGTTTTGGCGTCACCCTGTAATGAGTAACTAGGCTGGTGAGAGTTATGGTGAGACCTTATGCTTGTGAGGTGGCTTCAGGTGTTAGGAATCTGAATCATAATCAGACAACACCCATACACCATGAAGTTATATGGCAAGTGGTGAAAATGTCATATCATCATTGCTTTCGCTGTTCTTGTGAAATACACAAATACTGTTGTGATGGGTTCGGTCAGAGACCCCCTTGGGACTGTCACCTGACATGCTGAAACTACCTCTGATCCCGTTTTCCCTGTCAGCTTGAGACTCCAGAACCCTGTCTTGTTGAGCCAGACACGCTAGCCTGCTGCAACACAGACCCAGGGTCTGAACCACGTCCCCAAAGCTGTAGACTTTAACTGAAAACCACTCAGCAGGTACTCCTGTCTCCAGCACCCAGACACACAGCTCCCAATGGGATCCAAACCCCAAATAAATCCGTTTTACTCTGTATAAAGCTTATACAAGGTAAACTCAAATTGTCCACCCTCTATAGCACTGATAGAGAGATATGCACAGCTGTTTGCTCCCCCAGGTATTAATCTCTAATAAACAAAAGTGATTTTATTAAGAATAAAAAGCAGGATTTAAGTGGTTTCAAGTAATAACAGACAGAATAAAGTAAGTCATCAAGTAAAATAAAATAAAACAAAACATGCAAGTCTAAGCCTAATACATTTAAGAAACTGAATACAGGTAAAATCTCACCATCAGGGATGTTCCAATAAGCTTCTTTCACAGACTAGACTCCTTCCTAGTCTAGGCCCAATCCTTTCCCCAGTACAGGCCTTGTTAATTCCAGCAGGCATCTTAGGTGAAAAGCAGGGGATTTCACATGACTGGGACCTCCTTTGTTCTGTTCCACCCCCTTTTATGGCTTTGGCACAAGGTGGGAATCCTTTGTCTCTCTCTGGGGTCCCCCCCCCCTTCTTTCTAAATGGAAAAGCACCAGGTTTAAGATGGATTCCAATATCATGTGACATGTTCACATGTCCTGTGAAAAGACAGTTACCTTTTCCGTAACTGGTGTTCTTTGAGATGTGTTGCTCATGTCTATTCCACAATAGGTGTGCGTGCTCGCCACGTGCACCGGTGCAGGAAGTTTTTCCCCTAGCAGTGCCCGTAGGGGAGCGCCCCTAGCGACCCCTGGAGTGGCACTCTATGGCGTGGTATAAGGGGCACTGTGCACTCCCCCACCCTCAGTTCCTTCTTGCCAGACAACTCCGACAGAGGGGAAGGAGGGCGGCATGTGGAATAGACATGAGCAACACATCTCGAAGAAAACAAGTTATGGAAAAGGTAACTGTCTTTTCTTCTTCGAGTGATTGCTCATGTGTATTCCACAATAGGTGATTCCAAGCTATATCTGTTGGAGGTGGGTAGGAGTTCACAAACTCTTGGGATGGAGCACAGCCCTGCCGAACCCGGCGTCTTCCCTGGTCTGGGAGACGATTGCATAATGCAAGGTGAACGTGTGAACTGAAGACTATGTGGCAACCCTGCAAATGTCCTGAATGGGGACATGGGCTAAAAAGGCAGCCGACGAGGCCTGCGCCCTAGTTGAGTGTGCCCTCACAATTGACGGAGGAGGGATTCCTGCCAGGTCATAACAGGTACGGATGCACGAGGTGATCCAGTTGGAGAACTGCTGAGTGGAGATTGGCCAACCCCTCATGCGTTTGGCCGAGGTGATGAACAGCTGCGAAGACTTCCTGAACGGCTTTCTCCGCTCCAGGTAAAACGCCAGAACCCGTCTCACGTCCAGCGTGTGGAGGTGCTCCTCACTGGATGCATGGATCAGCAGGAAAATGTCCTGACCCATGTGGTAGGCGGAGACCACCTTCGGGAGGAACGAAGAATGTGGACAGAGCTGGACCTTATCCCTATGGAACATCGTGTACAGAGGCTCAGAGGTCAGGGCCCTGAGTTCTGAGACCCATCTAGCAGACATGATCGCCACCAGGAAGGCTATCTTCCACAAGAGGTGCAACAAGGAGCATGTAGCTAACGGCTCAAAGGGGGGACCCGTCAACCGGGCCAGCATCAAGTTCAGGCCCCACTGCGGGACTGGGGGCCTAACGTACGGGAAGAGACGATCCAAACCCTTAAGGAATCGGCCAGTCATTGCATGGGAGAATACCGTGTGCCCCTGCACCGATGGGTGGAAGGCCGATATGGCCGCCAGATGCACCTTGACGGAAGAGGGCGCCAGGCCTTGGGCTCTAATGTGAAGGAGATCGTCTAAAATGAGCTGGATCAGGGCAGCCACGGGGGAAACGCCATGCTCAGCCGCCCATCGGGAAAACCGAGACCACTTTGCCAAGTAGGCTCGACGCGTGGAGGGTCGCCTGCTTTACAAGAGGACATGCTGAACCCCTTCTGAGCACTTCCTTTCCTCCTGGCCTAACCATTGAGCAGCCATGCTGTGAGGTGGAGTGCCACTAAGTTGGGGTGGAGGAGGCAGCCCTGGTCCTGGGAGAGCAGGTCTGGGCGGGACGGCAACGGCCACAGCGGGGCGACCACCAGGCTCGTGAGGGTCCTGTACCAATGTTGCCTGGCGCATGCCGGGGCAATCAGGAGGACTCGGGCCCTGTGCGTTTTTATCTTTTCCAGGACCTTGCCAATCAGTGGGATTGGGGGGAAGGTATAGAGAAGCTGGCCTGACCAGGATAGGAGGAAGGGATCGGAGATAGCGCCCATTCCCAGACCCCCCCCCCCCCCCCCCCCCCGGAGCAGAACCGGGAACACGGGCGGTTCTGCCGAGTCGTAAACAGGTCCAGCTGGGGAGTTCCCCACTCTTGGAAAAGTCTGTCCACCACCTCTGGGTGTAGAGACCACTCGTGCTGAGAGGAGAAGTCTCAGCTCAGGCGATCCGCCAACGAGTTCTGGGCACCCGGTAGGTGGTAGGCCTGTAGGCAAATGTCATGGGCTATACAGAAGTCCCACAGCCTGAGGGCTTCCTGGCAGAGGGCAGAGGAGTGGACCCCGCCTTGCCTGTTGATGTAAAACATCGAGGCCATGTTGTCCGTGAGAACCCTGACCACTCTGCCCTCCAGGTGTGAGCGGAAGGCCACGCATGCCAGCTGGACCGCCCTGAGTTCCTTGACGTTTATATGCAGGGCAATGTGCTGCGCAGACCACAGACCTTGGGTCTGAACGTCCCTCACATGGGCCCCCCACCCCAGGTCTGATGTGTCGGACACCAGCTCCACCGACGGGGGCCTGCCCCGAACGGGACCCCGCAGAGCATGTTCCCCGGGGAAGACCACCATTGTGGGGAGGTGATCACCGGCTCAGGCACAGTGAGGACCTTGTCCATCCTGTCTCTGGCCTGGGAGAACACTGAGGCCAACCAGAGCTGGAGGGGCCTCATCCTGAGCCTGGTGTGGCGAACCAAATACGTGCACGCCGACATGTGACCCAGGAGCTGGAGACACGCTCTGGCTGTCGTCATGGGAAACTTTGTGAATGTGTCGATGAGCCCTTTCAGGGTCTCGAATCTGTCCAGTGGGAGGGAGACTGACGTCGCATCCAGGACTTCCCCGATAAACTCTATGCGCTGTACCCAGACTAACGTGGACTTGGTGTCGTTCACCAACAGGCCCAGGATGGCGCACATGGACAGGAGGAGCGCCACGTGATCCCGCAACTGCGACCGGGAGCTGCCCTTGACCAGCCAGTCTTCCAGATAGGGGAAGATCTGGACCCCACGACGTCTGAGGTAGGCCACCACCACAGACATGCACTTTGTGAACACCCTGGGAGCAGTGGACAGGCCAAACGGGGGGCCCGTAAATTGGTAGTGCTCCTGCCCAACCGTGAAACGGAGGAAGCACCTGTGCCCCTCAAATATATGAATGTGGAAGTATGCATCCTGCAGATTGAGGGCGGCGTACCAGTTCCAGGGAGGGGATGATGGAGGCCAGAGAGACCATGCGAAAATTGAGCTTTACCATGTACTGGTTCAGGCCTCGTAGTACCCCTTGCGTTTGAACTCCGCTGGCACCACTTCCACCACTCCTAAACCAAGGAGCTGCCCCACCTCCTGCTCTAGCAGGGCCTCGTGAGAGGGGTCCCCCAGGAGAGAGGGGGTGGAGGGTGGTTGGGTGGGGTAGAGGTAAACTGGAGGATATAGCCCCGGAAGACGGTGTTGAGGATCCAACGGTCCGAACTCAGCTGCGGGCACTCCGGGAGAAAAGCACACAACCAGTTGGAGAAGGAAAGCTTTATTGCAGGCGGATCCCTGGTGTGAACTGGTAGGTCGTCCCTAGGCGTCCCATCAAAACTGACGTTTTCCCACCTGTTTACCCTTGGAGGACCCAGGCTGGGGGGCAGACCGGGACTGCCTCTGCAGGTGTTTCTTATAGTCCCATGACTTTTTATAAGGGGGCTCGTATTTAGAGTGAGTGGCCTGGGTGGGAGCCTGCTGAGGCTTAAACTTGGGTCTAGCTGGAGCCGGGACACAGAGGCCAAGTGTCTTAAGCATAGTGCGGGAATCTTTCAGGCCATGCAGTTTCATGTCCGTCTGTTCCGCAAACAGGGCCTTGCCATCGAACGGGAGGTCCTGCAAGGAGTTCTGCACCTCATTGGACAACCCAGACAGCAGGAGCCAGGACGCCCTTCTCATGGACACCACGGAGACCATGGACCTTGCAGCCACATCCACAGCATCTGACGCATCCTTACCCTCCTCCACCAGAGCTTTGAACTCCTTCCTGGAGGGAGTTCTCGAATTTGGGTAGAGAGCCCCACAAATTGAACTCATACCGACCCAGGAGAGCCTGATGGTTCGCCACCCTTAACTGGAAACTCGAGAACAAATAAACCTTTCTCCCAAATAAGTCCAGCCTCCTTAAGTCTTTATTTTTCAGAGTAGGGGCTGGTTGGCCCTGCCTCTCCCTGTGGTTGACCGACTTGACCACCAGGGAGTTGGGGGCAGGGTGAGTGTACAGGCCACCCTGCCCGGTACCGAGGCTGATAGGATGTTGAAGAGGGAGTCCGAGGGTTCCTCCACCTCCTCGAACTGAAGGTTGAGGCTTGATGCCACCTTTTCAATAGTTCCTGGTGGGCCTTAGTGTCCTCCTGAGGAACAGAGGGAGGAGGGGCCATAATTGCCTCATCAGGGGAAGGTGAGGATGTAGGTGCGGTACTCTGCGTACCCACCGGTACTGGAGGTCCCACAACTTGGTCGCCCTCTGGGCACGGAACGAAGATGCACGTCCCACTGACTCCTTTCTGGGAGGCTGGGAAAGGGAGGCCGATAGTTGTTCCGAGGCTCTGGCCACCGAGCGAGCCCCCACTGGGGGCTGCGTTGGGGGCCACGGGGCCCATTGGTACCACAATGTTGGCCAAGGAGCCCGGGTGCCACTATACCTGCTGTGACACCGGCGGAGCAGGCTGTTCAGCCTCACTAGCCTGTCCCATCGACTGATGACTACGAAGGAAGGCTGGGCTGGCGTACGACCTGTCGCTGACCCTGGACCGGGAGGAGCGATGGCATCGGGAATGGTGCCGACCACGAGACTGTGATCCCGACGTGGAGGAATGGTACCGCCGGTAGCAGCTGCTCTGCAATCAGCTCTGGCGGGCGGATCCGCAACAGCGAGGCGCCGGCGATTGATGCCCGGGACTGTGGGAGTGGTGCCACGGTGGGGTGCTGGAGCAAGGTGAAGAACGGGAACGGCGTCGATGCCCATATCACGACGGGCTACGGTAGCCTCTCGGAGACAAGGATCTCCAATGCTGTTTCTCTCGGTCTCGACGGGGCCCGCTCACTTCGCGAGGTCTACGGTCCCTCGAGGCAGAGTGGTGCCTGGAACCCCTGTCAGTCGTAACCCAGCCAGACAACCTGGTGGGGGGGGTCGATGGTGACTGGTCTGGACTATGCACAGGATGATTGCTGAGCAGCGAATGGCGTTGGGAACATTACCGCGAACGGTACTGACCAGGAGGTGACTGTGGCAATCCAAGTGGTGGCTTGCCTCTGGACTGGGGAGCCAACAGTGGCGGTGCCCCTGGTACCGTCAGGAACATAACATCTTGGGCCGCTTGCAGAGCCTCCGGCGTGGAGGGCACCCGGACATCCGGGGAAGCCTGCTGGGCTGGGCTACTCTGCTCAACCTGAGTCGGAGGCCTGGAGGCCGACGGGGACAGAGAACTGCCCAAAATGGGTCTAGTCTCTCCCTCGGTCTTGCTCCGGTGCCTCGGCAGAGAAAACCTCTTCTTAGCCTTCTTGGCGTTCCCCGCGGACAGGGAGTGGTGCTGACTGGTGGAAGGCACCGAAGGGTCGCCGCACACCGACGCCACGGTACCCGGTGCCGACTCAAAGCGGCACACCGGAGTCAGGGTCAACGCCGATTGCATCAGAAGGGTTCGGAGCTGAATGTCTCTTCCTTTCTTGGTCCGAGGCTTGAAAGATCTTGCAGTGATCGCTGAGTGATCGCTTGCAAATCTTGCAGTAATCGCTGAGTTTCCCCCAGACAGGATAAACAGTCCACATGCGGATCACTCACTGGCATTGGCCACCTGCAAGTGTCGCACGACTTAAAGCCCGGGGCATGCCCCGACCTGGGCGCACTAAGCTAAACTAACACTAATCTAAACTACTTCAACTACAGGTACTACTACTACGAACGAACAAGAGTGCTAGAGGAAAGCTGCAGACAAGCTGGGGCAGAGCAGTTCCGATGCACTTTCACTGGCGGCAAGAAGGAACTGAGGGTGGGGGGAGCGCGCAGCACCCCTTAGAGGCCATAGAGGCACCACTCCAGGGGTCGCTAGGGGTGCTCCCCTATGGGTACTGCTAGGGGAAAAACTTCTGGCACCAGTGCACGTGGCGAGCACACACACCTATTGTGGAATACACTTGAGCAATCACTCGAAGAAGAAACTTCATTACTCACTGGCTGGCACCCAGGTACACAGGAAGGCTTATAAGTAAACTGAGCCATTTACAACCAATTGTCCTGGTTAATGGGAGCCATCAAGATTCCAAACCACCATTAATGGCCCACTTTGCATAATTACAATAGGATTTCAGTTATATTTCAGATTCCTAGTTTCAGATACAAGAATGATACATTCATACAAATAGGATGACCACACTCAGTAGATTATAAGCTTTGTAATGATACCTTACAAGAGACCTTTTGCATAAAGCATATTGCAGTTACATCATATACACACTTATAAACATATTTTTATAAAAATATGGAGTGCAACGTCACAACTGTATCAAGTTTTATGTCCATAATTTTAATGTAGAAATAAGGTCTGATATTTACTCATTGCACGCCAGCAATATAAAGCAGTCTTCCAACGGAAATTAGGTAGTTGCTCCTATTAATTCAATTTCTATGCTAGAATAACTCTTTTAGGTTTGTTTGGTTTCCCCTCTTCATCTCTCTTTTCTGACACTGCAGACTCTGTTGTATGTCTTACAAAATGGTATTGGTTTAATTTCTCATGACTTATGTGGTCCCCTGGCATTTCTCCTCTTGGCTTGTAAATTAAACTCTGTCTGGTCCTGGTTCTGTGCTGGCTTTCTCCCTGCCCTTGTGGTTCCAGTAGTGGTTTCTCCAGTCTCATTTTCTTTCAGCCCAATAGTCTTCCATCGTAACTGATCCTTCCAAATTTCTGGACCCTGGTAGCTCTGTTCACAACACTCAAGCTACATAGTGTTCCTTCCCACTGCAATAACCTCAGCTGCAGGAGCAATGTATTACCTTCTGTTTGGCAATGGGATTGTGAAATGGTTTCAGCTGTTGAATTTGGTTTACAGCTGTCTAGGATAGGAGGCCATTCTGGTTCTGTAAAATTCAGGGTAGGTCACCCTGAAATGGTTCTCTCCCCCATCCTATTTCTCTATATGTAACTTTTCCCATTAACATCCATTTGTCTGTCTATCCAGGAATTTTTAATATACTCAAAATTAAATTAAAAGAACAAAGCACTGCATTCAACCCACCCCTCCCTCCTATGATCCAGGAAGTGCTAACAGCATGTGATTGTGATAAAGGTTTTTTGTTCTGAAAAATATTTATTTAGCAATGTTTGCTTTGTAGACTCTTCTTTTGCTTACAAAGTGGCATCCAGAAGCCCTTCTAAAAATGTGACTGTCCTTTCATGGCTCTAGAGCTTTAAGATCTGATCTCCATTACCTTCTGCTCCTTGTCTAGTTATAGGCACACATGGGTTTTTCCATGGGCCGATCCATTCTCTCCTCATGATTGCATCTCAGTCAACCCTTTTCACTCCATTCTCAACCCAGCAGAACTCTTATAAAAACAATTAAAGTACATATTCTTAGGTTAGGAGTCATTTCTTCTTCCTTTTAACATGCTGAGAGGAATTTGACAGTTTTCCCCTCACTAAGACCATTCACTATATAACCTATGCAGTGACACCACAGTATTTTAACAGTTTGCTTTGTAGAATTAAAATGGCTGAACAAATTATAATAATATTTTAATCGTACATTAAGACCTGAGATATGCTGCTCTTTTAAGGTTATAAACTCTTACTGTTCTAAGAAAATTGTATCATAATATCATTGTGATACCCCACAAATATGTCTTGATTTGCTCAATGATATATTGTACATAAGGAATAGTTCTGATTTATTGCTTCAGTGACTAGCACCCAATTAGAGCAAATGGAATATTTCACAAGAGATTTGATGTACTGTATCAGTGGGTACTCTGGACCCATTAATCAAAAGGCCACTGGCATTCATAGCAACGATAATCATAAGTAGTACCAGTGAGCAATATGAGCCATTATGGTATCAATAAGAATGCAATAAACTAAAGTAGGAAAAAATAGATGGAAGAATTATGCTTTGCAGGTGTAGAGGCTGATTGTCAAGACTAAATAACTTTTATACTTTTTCAATAAATAACAAAAGCAATTAGTTAGGCTCTCTAAATTTAATTAATAATCCGGAGATTTTTTTTTTGATGGTTAAGTCATCCAAAACACATGCAAAACCAGCCTAAATACATTTTCTTTACAGAATTGTCCCCTACCTAATAATGGGGCCACAGTTTTAATGCTCTCCCTCTTCCCTGGATGGGATTATGACATGTATCCTTTTGCAACGTTTTTAATGCCTCTTCCAAGAAGTCAGGCACATCTTACATTGAGAAGGACAAGACCTTTCCTTTTGAGCAATTTAATACTTAAACCAACTAATAGCAGTCACTGTTGAGAGAAACCAGAATCACTGACCTATGCCAATGGTTCTTGATTATGGAAGTGTGCCATCTACTTTACAACTTTTGCACTTATAGGTGGGCTCTGCTGGATCTAACCAATTCTATTACAACAAAACCAAATCAGTGTGTACAGCACTGTATAACAAGTTTCAGGTAGAAGCCAGTTTACCAAATTCATGCATCACCACTTCATCTGGAATGGTCCCTTAGAACAGTACTAACTACTTATGCTAAACTATCTGTTCAATCTTGTATTTAGCTGTGACACTATGAGTACCTTTCCCAGACCTGAGGAAAAGCTGTGTGTAGCTCAAAACCTTGTCTCTCACCAACAGAAGTTGGGCCAATAAAAGATGTTACCTCACCCACCTTGTCTCTCTAATATCCTGGGACCAACACAGCTACAACAACACTGCATTTATATAGGAAACTTTAAGAGAACCTTGACAAACACAGAGCAAATGGAATTCCTGTGACGTAATATACACAAAGGACAAAGTACCATGAAAATATACAGAGTCAAATAGAAAGAAATCATCATACAAGAATAACTGCAGTCAGTATTAATTTAAAAGGAATTCAGATTTGATGTTGATAAATGGCTGCTTCATTAACATCAGAGAAATATCTCAAAATTAATTTCAAATGATTTTTGTACTATTGTATTATATGCAATTCTGTAAACCTTTCAACAAATAATGCTAGTGAGAAATGATTCCAGATTCTAAAAACCAGAATCCCAAACTAATTCAAAGTGAAACAAGAGGAGTTTCACAAGGAGGTTTCAAATTGGGTTTTTGATACAGAAATCGGTCTTGATCTGCTATTTATTGAAAAGTTAATCATTCATATTTTGCATGTTTACATCATGTCCAGGAATTAATATGCATAGCAATCCTTAGTGTTAAGGGGAGCTGTTACATAATTCTGAATAATCTCTTCACACTTTTCAATCTTACAATATTTATATAAATAAGGTAGCTTCGTTGTGTATTACCATTTACTATCTATACTTTTATTCCTATGAAAACTGGTATTGATTATAAAACTGAGAAAAAGCATAAGAAAGCTGCTCCTTCATGTGTAGCAAAATATTGTGGTTAAAACTGGATGCTAATTATAATAAGATATCAATGCACTGTGACATATGTATAGAGTAATCAGGAACCTGCTAGAACCAGTTAAGGCAGGCAGGCTAATTAGGACACCTGGAGCCAATTAAGAAGAAGCTGCTAGAATCAATTAAGGCAGGCTAATCAGGGCACCTGGGTTTTAAAAAGGAGCTCACTTCAGTTTGTGGTGCGAGTGTGAGGAGCTGGGAGCAAGAGGCACAAGGAGCTGAGAGTGTGTGCTGCTGGAGGACTGAGGAGCACAAGCGTTATCAGACACCAGGAGGAAGGTCATGTGGTGAGAATAAGGAAGGTGTTTGGAGGAGGCCATGGGGAAGTAGCCCAGGGAGTTGTAGCTGTCATGCAGCTGTTACAGGAGGCACTATAGACAGCTGCAATCCACAGGGCTCTGGGCTGGAACCCGGAGTAGAGGGCGGGCCCGGGTTCCCCCCAAACCTCCCAATTGACCTGGACTGTGGGTTCTTCTAGAGGGGAAGGTCTCTGGGCTGTTCCCCAACCCACATGGTGAATCTCTGAGGCAAGAAAATCCGCCAATAAGCGCAGGACAAACCAAGATAGAGGAGGAACTTTGTCACACTGGTGTCAGTGGTGGGACCTTGGGGTGCACAGCGCCGCGGAAGAAGGAGGGTGATTTAAAAAAAAAAAAAAAAAACAAGAAAAGGGAGAGGG